>NC_092335.1:463375000-463975000 GCF_046630445.1 Rutidosis leptorrhynchoides | reverse complement strand
GAACACTTAGAAATTGAAGATAGAAATTGAGAGAGATTAATTAGATGAAGAAAATTGAAGAATGAAAGTTTTTGTATGTGTTTTTGGTCGTTGGTATATGGATTAGATATAAAGGATGTGTAAGTTTGTTTTCTTGTAAATAATTCATGAATGATTTATAATACTTTTGTAATTTTGTAACATATTTCATGCTAGTTGCCAAATGATGGTTCCCACATATTTGATGATTCATTAAGGGCTGCTAAGAGCTAATCATTTAATGTATATACCAATAGTATATACAATTAGAAGCTGGGTATTGTACTAGTACGAGCACCGAACGAATACGAGTAGAATTCTTGATGAAAATGTATGAGAATGCAATTGTAACCAATTTTGTTAAGTACAAGTATTTTGATATGTGTCTTGAAGTCTTCCAAAAGTATATTAATACAACTTAATACACTACATATATATACATTTTAACTGAGTCGTTAAGTCATCGTTAGTCGTTACATGTAAGTGTTATTTTGAAACCTTTAAGTTAACGATCTCATTTAATGTTGTTAACCCATTGTTTATTATATCTAATGAGATGTTAAATTATTACATTATCATGATATTATGATTTATGAAAATATCTTAATATGATTTATATACATTAAAATGTCGTTACAACGATAATTGTTACATATATGTCTCGTTTCGAAATTCTTAAGTTAGTAGTCTTGTTTTACATATGTAGTTCATTGTTAACATACTTAATGATATATATAATTATCATTTTATCATATTAAATATAGTGTAACAATATCTTAATATGATACATATGTATTTAGTAAGACGTTGTTATAACGATAATCGTAATATATATCATTTCGAGTTTCTTAATTTAGTAGTCTCATTTTTATGTATATAACTCATTGTTAATATACCTAATGAGATACTTACTTATCATAATATCATGTTAACTATATATATATATATATATATATATATATATATATCAATATATATATCATCATTTAGTTTTTACAAGTTTTAACGTTCGTGAATCAATTGTCTACATGATACCTATTTCAATTAATCAAGTCTTAACAAGTTTGATTGCTTAACATGTTGAAAATATTCAATCATGCAAATATAGTTTTCATTTAATATATATAATCATGGAAAAGTTCGGGTAACTACAGTACCTACCCGTTAAATAAATTTCGTCCCGAATCTACTTGAATACCTTCTTTGTTTACTATGTGACCGAGGAATTGAACTTCTTCAAACCAAAATGAACACTTTGAAAATTTTGCGTACAGTTGTTCCTTCCTCAATAATTCTAGCACTTTTCTCAAATGTTCTTCGTGCTCTTGATCATTCTTTGAGTAAATGAGTATGTTATCGATGAAAACAATGACAAACTTATCAAGATATGGCCCACACACTCGGTTTATGAGGTCCATGAACATAGCTGGTGTTTTAGTCAATCCAAACAGCATAACCATAAACTCGTAATGACCGTAACGTGTTCTGAAAGCAGTCTTTGGAATATCATCCTCCTTCACCCGCATTTGATGATACCCAGAACGTAAATACATCTTCGAATAAACTGATGAGCCTTGGAGTTGATCAAATAAGTCGTCGATTCTGGGTAGTGGATAACGGTTCTTGATGGTAAGTTTGTTCAACTCTCGATAGTCGATACACAATCTGAATGTACCATCCTTCTTTTTGATAAACAAAACAGGAGCTCCCCATGGTGATGTACTTGGTCGTATGAAACCACGTTCTAAATGTTCATGTAGTTGGCTTTGGAGTTCCTTCATTTCACTGGGTGCGAGTCTGTATGGAGCACGAGCTATTGGTGCAGCTCCTGGTACAAGGTCTATTTGAAATTCAACGGATCGGTGTGGAGGTAGTCCCGGTAATTCTTTCGGAAATACATCGGGAAATTCTTTTGCGAGGGAACATCATTGATGTTCTTTTCTTCGGAATTGACTTTCTCGACGTGTGCTAGAACAGCATAGCAACCTTTTCTTATTAGCTTTTGCGCCTTCAAATTACTTAGATTTAGCTTCGCGTTGCTCTTTTCTCCGTACACCATTAAGGGTTTTTCTTCTTCTCGTACAATGCGATTTGCATTTTTGTAACATACGATCTCTGCTCTCTCCTTCCATGCCAATTATCACATCAAAACTCTCTAACTCTACTGGTATCAAATCAATCTTAAACGTTTCGCTAACCAGTTTAATTTCTCGATTCCGACATATTTTATCTGTCGAAATTAATTTACCATTTGCTAATTCGAGTAAAAATTTATTATTCATAGGCGTCAATGTACCACTTAATTTATCACAAAAATCTCTACTCATATAGCTTCTATCCGCACCCGAATTAAATAAAACATAAGAAGGTTTTTCATCGATAAGAAACGTACCCGTAACAAGCTCCAGGTCTTCCTGCGCCTCTTTCGTATTAATGTTAAAAACTCTCTCACGGCTTTGCCCATTATTATTTCCCTGGTTTGGGCACGTAGTTTTGTAGTGGCCCTTCTTCTCGCATCCAAAGCAAATAATGTGGGCAGTATTTATTCTTTTAGTCACTGGTCTGAAAGCTTCACACTTCGTTGTAGCATGACCCTTCCTATTACATTTGGTACATACTACTTTACAAAATTTACCCGGATGATATCCTTCACACCTATAGCATGGAATTTTCTGATTGTTGTTGTCATTGTTGTTATTGAGATTGTTATTGGGATTGATGTGGTTGTTATTGTTGTTGGGACGGTTATTGTAGTAGTTGTTGTTAGGACGTTTGTTGTAATTATTGTTGGAATTTCGATCGTTGTTGTTGCAATTGATGTTGCGGTTGTTGGGATAGTTGTTGCGATTGTGGTTGTGATTGTTGTTGTTATTGTATTGGTGACCCTTGTCACTGGTTTCTTCCTACTTTCTCTTGACTTGTTTCATGTTGGCTTCTTCGGCCGCTTGCTATTTAATTCTTCCCTCAATTTGGTTTATGAGTTTATGAGCCATTCGACTTGCCTTTTGTATGGAGGCAGGCTCGTGTTAACTCACATCTTCTTGAATTCTTTCTGGTAACCCTTTCACAAACGCGTCGATCTTCTCTTCTTCATCTTCGAACGCTCTTGGACACAATAGGCACAACTCCGTGAATCTTCGTTCGTACGTAGTAATTTCGAAACCTTGTGTTCGTAATCCTATAAGCTCTACCTTGAGCTTATTGATCTCGTTTCTGGGACAGTACTGCTCGTTCATCAAGTGCTTGAATGCTGACCACGGTAGTGCGTAAGCAACATCTTGTCCTACTTGTTCTAGATAGGTATTCCACCATGTTAACGCAGTACCTGTGAAGGTATGCGTGGCGTACTTCACCTTATCTTCTTCAGTACATTTACTTATGGAAAACACCGATTCGACCTTCTCGGTCCACCATTTCAATCTGATTGGTCCTTCGGTTCCATCAAATTCCTAAGGTTTGTAGGCAGTAAATTCTTTGTAGGAGCATCCTACACGATTTCTTGTGGCATTAGTTGCATTGTTAGATTCAGAGTTATTATTGTTGTTTTGCATTGCAGCCTATACTGTGGCTATGTTGGCAGCAAGAAAAACACGAAAGTCTTCCTCGCTCATGTTCAAGTTCTGACGAGTAGTTGGTGCCATTTCCTTCAAAAATAGCCAAAAGAATTAAGTTAATCATATAGAATATTAAGAGTAGTCAATAGTATTTCGTAGCATAATATGAACTTATTTATAAAAGCTTTTTCTTCATATTAGCATTTTATAAGTTTTAATTCGGGTAGTACCTACCCGTTAAGTTCATACTTAGTAGCTAACATACAATTCAACTACTACAATTCTATATAAAAAACTGATCATAATATTTCGCGTTCAAACTATTATACAATTTTTACAAACTTACAATACCGCTATTATACATATATCACGAAATATAGTACACAATAACTTTGATACAAGGTAGTTGTGAAGACAGTTCTAGTTAATACGCAAGTCATTTAGCAAAGGCAATAAAGACACGTAATTCATAATTCCAAAAGCAAGTCATGCATTCGGGTTTTACTAGTATTATTTCCCATCTTTGGTCTTATAAAAAATAACCGTTGTGACCGTTGGCTAGGCAGCATGTTGTAACAATTTCAAAAGGACGGGGGTTACGTAATGCCCAACAGTCCCGTAATAATCTAAAAATCTTATTTCTCACCCCAACTACTGAATCCGTCACTTGTGGAAATGTTTTATTTAGTAGTTGCAATCCTATGTTCTTTTTCTCGATTTGGTGAGAAGCGAACATTACTAACCCGTAGACATAACATGCTTCTTTATGTTGCATGTTTGAAGCTCTTTTTAAAGAACGAAGTCCTATGTTGGGATAGGTAGAGTCAAAATAGGCTCTCCACCCGTAGCGTAAAATTGCATCTGGGTTCCCCGCATTCAATGCTTTAAAGAAAACACGGCGTAACTTATGGTCTCCCCAATGTGATATACCCCATCTATTAAAGGAAAGCCTTTTATATACTAAGGCATGCCTGGAACGTCTTTCAAAAGTTTGACAAACTAATTTCGCCATAAATAATTGTGCCGATGAACTCTGACCAACTCTAGACAAGATTTCATCAATCATGTCCCCGGGTAGGTCTTCTAAAATATTCGGTTGTCTATCCTTAACGTCCATTGTGTGTTTTTATATTGTAAAATAGGCGAGGATTAGATTCGTAAAAGATAATTAACAAACAAACAAGCAATTTTTACATATAACATGAAAATACAAGCACACTACAATACATATTTTACACAACATGATTACAACTCTTTATTCCGACTCACTCGTTTCTTCCTCTTCGGACTTGGTTCGTTTCACTAATTTCCTAGGGATATATGGTGCTCCCCTAATATGAGCCGTTCTTTTCTCAAATGGTCTAGAAAAATCTAGTGGCTTAGATGTTCCCGGGTTATAGTAAAAGTTAAAGAAATACGGGTGTTTACGGTACACCCAATCAGGGTACTTCATGTTAACATAAAGTTCCTCGGTTTTGGGCTCGGGTTTTTCTATTTTGATGCCTTTTCCCTTATTGTTTTCTTTTACTTTTTCAAATTGGGTCGAGGTAATTTCTATAACATCATCGGAATCCTCATCGGGATCCGATTCATCAGAAACCTGGTAATTTTCTCAATATTTTGCTTCCTCGACGGAAACACCATTGACCATTTTTAACTTTGGTCAATTGGTTGAGGATTTTCTTTTATTTAACCGTTTTTCTGTAGTTAATAATATTTCTTCCTCCGGAACCTCTTCTTCTTCCGATTCCTCTTCTTCCGGTTCTTCTTCTTCCGGTTCTTCCTCTTCCGGTTCTTCCTCAGGAATTTGTGAATCTTTCCAAAATATATTAGACTCTTCATTATTATTAGGTGAGTCGATGGGATTTGTACTAGAGGTAGACATCTATCACACAATATCAAACACGTTAAGAGATTAATATATCACAAAATAATATTTACATGTTAATAATATATAGTTTCCAACAAAAAGTGTTAAGCAATCATTTTTAAAGAAAACACGATCGAAGTCCAGACTCACTAATGCATCCTAACAAACTCTGTAAGACACACTAATGCAAATTTCTGGTTCTCTAAGACCAATGCTCGGATACCAACTGAAATGTCCCGTTCTTATCGATTATAAACGTTTCATATTAATTGATTTCCTTGCGAGGTATTGACCTATATATGAGACATTTTTCAAAGACTGTATTCGATTTTTAAAACAAACCATAACCTTTATTTTATCAATAAAGGTTTAAAATATTATGACGTTTATCAAACAATGATAATCTAAAATATAGCATTTTCACATGACCATTACATAATGGTTTACAATAATATTACACAACAATATAAGTCTTCGAATGCAGTTTTTAAACAATATTATACAAGCATGCAGACTCCAATCTTGTCTTTATTTAGTATGCAACAGCGGAAGCTCTTAATAATCACCTGAGAATAAACATGCTTTAAACGTCAACAAAAATATTGGTGAGTTATAGGTTTAACCTATATATTTATCAATTTGTAATAATAGACCACAAGATTTTCAATTTCCATTTCTCAATAACATGCAAACTGCATAAAAATCATTCATATGATGAACACCTGGTAACCGACCTTAACATGATGCATATAGAAAATCCCCATCATTCCGGGACTCTCATCGGACATGATAAATCAAAGTACTAAAGCATCCGTAACTCGGATGAGGCTTGTTGGGCCAAATAGATCTATCTTTAGGATTCACGTCAATTGGTGGCAATTATAATAAACACCAATTCTTAGGCTACCAAGCTAAAAAGGGGCATATTCGGTTCGATAATTCAACATAGAATGTAATTTTTTTTTGATCACTTGTGTCTATTTCGTAAAACATTTATAAAACTGCATGTATTCTCATCCCAAAAATAATAGATTTTAAAAGAGGGACTATAACTCACTTTCACAGATTTTTACTTCGTAGGAAAGTAAGACTTGGCCACGGGTTGATTCACGAACCTATAACAAATGTATACATATATATCAAGGTATGATCGAAATATATTCACAACATTTTTTATTATGTTTTAATGATTTAAGTTTGTTAAGTTAGCAGTTCAACGTTAGCAATCTACAACTAGTTGTCCACAGTTAGATGTACAGAAATAAATCAATATATATTATCTCGAATCAATCCACGACCCAGTGTATACAATTCTCAGGCTAGATCACAACTCAAAGTACATATATTATTTTGGAATCAACCTCAACCCTGTATAGCTAACTCAAGCATTACTGCATATAGAGTGTCTATGGTTGTTCCCAAATAATATATATAGATGGGTCCATATGATATGTCAAAACATTGTATACGTGTCTATGGTATTCCAAGATTACATAATAAATGTTAGAATACATGTATAATACAATATAAGTTAGTTAAGTTATGATTTGTATAGATTTATTACAAATTTCACGTAGCTACAACAAGAAAAATTATCCAATCTTGTTTTACCCATAACTTCTTCGTTTTAAATCCGTTTTGAGTGATTCAAGTTGCTATGGTTTCATAATGAACTGAAGTTTATGAAACTAAACAGAAAAAGTATAAGTTTATAGTCGGAAATACAGGTTACAAGTCAATATTGTAAGAGGTAGTCATTTAAGTCGAAAGAACGACGTCTTGATGACCATTTTGAAAAACATACTTCCACTTTGAGTTTAACCATGATTTTTGGATATAGTTTCATGTTAATAATAAAAATAATTTTCACAGAAGAACAACTTTTAAATCAAAGTTTATCATACTTTTTAATTATCAAACCCAAAACAGCCCGCAGTTTTACTACGACGGCGTATGTCCGGTTTTACGGTGTTCATCGTGTTTCCAGGTTTTAAATCATTAAGTTAGCATATCATATAGATAAAGAACATGTGTTTAGTTGATTTTAAAAGTCAAGTTAGAAGGATTAACTTTATTTGCGAACAAGTTTAGAATTAACTAAACTATGTTCTAGTGATTACAAGTTTAAATCATCGAATAAGATAGTTATGTGTATATGAATCGAATGATGTTATGAACATCATTACTACCTCAAGTTTAGTAGGTAAACCTACTGGAAGTGATAAGAAATGATCTAGCTTCAAAGGATCTTGGATGGGTTGAAAGTTCTTGAAGTAGAATCATGACACGAAAACAAGTTCAAGTAAGATTTTTACTCGAATTAAGATAGTTTATAGTTATAGAAATTGAATCAAAGTTTGAATATGAGTATTACCTTGAATAAGAAAGATAACCTACTGTAAATAACAAAGGTTTCTTGATCTTAGATGATTACTTGGAATGGATTTAAAAGCTTGGAAGTAGACTTGCAAACTTGAAAGTATTCTTGATTTTATGAAACTAGAACTTATAGAATTTATGAAGAACACTTAGAACTTGAAGATAGAACTTGAGAGAGATTAATTAGATGAAGAAAATTGAAGAATGAAAGTGTTTGTATGTGTTTTTTGGTCGTTGGTATATGGATTAGATATAAAGGATGTGTAAGTTTGTTTTCTTGTAAATAATTCATGAATGATTTATAATACTTTTGTAATTTTGTGAGATATTTCATGCTAGTTGCCAAATGATGGTTCCCAAATGTTTGATGACTCATTAAGGGCTGCTAAAAGTTGATCATTGAAGGTATATACCAATAGTATATACACTTAGAAGCTGGGTATTGTATGAGTACGAGTACCGAACGAATACGAGTAGAATTCTTGATGAAAATATATGAGAATGCAATTGTAACCAATTTTGTTAAGTACAAGTATTTTGATATGTATCTTGAAGTCTTCCAAAAGTATATTAATACAACTTAATACACTACATATATATACATTTTAACTGAGTCGTTAAGTCATCGTTAGTCGTTACATGTAAGTGTTGTTTTGAAACCTTTAAGTTAACGATCTCATTTAATGTTGTTAACCCATTGTTTATTATATCTAATGAGATGTTAAATTATTACATTATCATGATATTATTATGTATGAATATATCTTAATATGATTTATATACATTAAAATGTCGTTGCAACGATAATCGTTACATATATGTCTCGTTTCGAAATTCTTAAGTTATTAGTCTTGTTTTACATATGTAGTTCATTGTTAACATACTTAATAATATATATAATTATAATTTTATCATGTTAAATATAGTGTAACAATATTTTAATATGATACATATGTATTTAGTAAGACGTTGTTATAACGATAATCGTTATATATATCATTTCGAGTTTCTTAACTTAGTAGTCTTATTTTTATGTATATAACTCATTGTTAATAAACCTAATGAGATATTTACTTATCATGTTATGTCATAACCCGTCCTTAACCCTAAGAACGAGTTAGATAACGTATGATTTCATTGCGAGGTATTGACCTCTATATGCGACATTTTTAAAAGAACAACTGCAATTATTTTACATTACAAACCATAACTCTTATTTTAATACAAGCTTTAGACAATAAAAAGATGATTATCGTTTAGCGATAATCTTAGACTTACAAACTTTACATGTGATGATAACAATACGATTTCTAGCATATTTTACATTACAAATCCTCCGATATGCAGTTTTATTTTTGACACAAATATGCATACTCAATATCTTGTTTAAATTCAACATGTTGCAGCGGAAGCTTTTAGTTATCACCTGAGAATAGACATGTTTAAAACGTCAACATAAAGTTGGTGAGATATAGGTTTAATGCCGGCAGCAATATATATATATAGACCACAAGATTTCATATATAAACATTTTAATAAAAATATTCTAAGTGGTTGAGCACTTGGTAACCATACTTAACATTTAATCACGTCGCATATTCCCTTTATTATGAAATCTTACTACACCGTACCAAGTGTAGTCACAAAACGAAGTACTGTGCAACCGTTGAATACTGGTCGTCCAGTCTGGTTGGGGTTGTCAGGCCCGATAGATCTATCAACAGGATTCGCGTTTACAATACCGCTGTAAATAACAGTTACCAAGCTACAGGGAAGTATGCCAGTGGTACAACTCAACGTAGAATATATTTTTCAGTTACTTGTGTCCATATCGTAAAACATAAAATACATGTATTCTCATCCCGAAATATTTAGAGTTTAAAAGTGGGACTATATACTCACTTTCGTCTTGAAGATATGTAATTTTGACTTGGTCTCCGATTGATATCACGAACCTATCCATATATAATATATCAATACCTTTTCTTTTTAAACAATCATCACATATATATACTTATAATATTTTTAATACTTTTAATAATTCCTTAGTCCGTAGTTAGCAGTCCGATGTTAGTAATTCAATTTTAAATGGTTCATTTTTAGATGTTTAATAAACCCCTAACGAAATAAATAAAACCCCCATCGTATATGTATTGGTCGAGATTAATCTTGACCCACGGTACCGGTGTTGTCAAATGACGTGTTGCGTACATAAAGTACCGGTGTTGTCAAATGACGTGTTGCGTACAATCATGGGAATCTTATGATTAATCTTCTCGTATTGTTTACGGGTGATCCTGAACCATATAAAATTAAATTATGAGTACATATATATGAAATATCATGTTATTTTAAAAATATGTGATTTATTTAATTTTCTCCAATTATTTTCGTAGCTAAACTAGTCTTAGATATCCGATCTCGTTTTGGTCATAGTTTCTTCGTTACAACTCCGTTTTCGTTGGTTCAACTTGCCACTTCCTTGGATCGAGTCCCTCTTTAAGAATATGAACTGTAAATACCTTAGTTTGTATTCGAAATCACAGGTCATAGGTCAAACTTTAGTGAAAGTTATGAAGTTAATCATTTTTGTTACAAAAATATCATTTAATGACCATTTTTCTAAAAATACTTATACTTTGAATTAAATCATGAAATTTTTATGTGTTAACATATTCATAAGAAATATCATTTTTCCAGAATATAAACCTCCAATTCAAAGTTCAAGATGGTTTTTAATTATCCAACCCAAAACAGCCCCCGGTTACACTCCGACGTCGTAAATTCAGTTTTTAAGGTGTTCTTTGAAAAACCAAGTTATACCTTGTTAAATTAGCATATATTTATGTTATATTACAGGTCTTGAAGTATTTTAAAAGTTAAGTTAGAAGGATCTATTTAGTTTGCAAACAAGTTTGAAAACATTCAAACTATGTTCTTGTTGTTAAAATTTTATACCACAAAATAAGATAGCTATATATATATGAATCGAATAAGGTTATGAACATAGTTACTACCTCAAGTTCCTTGGACAAGGTTGATGTAAAAGAGGAGTAAAAAGCTAGAACCAAAAGGGTGATGGAATTGGATGAAAGATTGGAAGTAAGTTTGTGTTCTTGGAAGAATTTCTTGAAGTGTTGTTGTAAGAGTTTTATTATGGTGATTAAGTGATGTTTTTGAAGCTAGATATTCATGGTATCTTGCTGGGATTATGATGAACACTTAAGGTTCTTAAGATTGTGTTTTGTTTAGAGAAAATGAGGTAGTAAAGATTGAAAATGGATGGAGTATATAAAGCCTTAAAAAAACGTTTTTCATGGGAAACATGGACAAGATTTTCAAGTTGTTATTTTGTGAAATTAGTCAACAAACTTCCAAATTCTAATTACCTCTCATCTAGGGCAGTAATAATGGCTAGTTAGGTGGTGATTTGATGTGTATATACTAATAGTAAATACGTATAGAAGCTAGGTATGATACGAGTACATATACTCTAGATATACGTATAGAAATCTTGTGAAAAATGGAATGAGAATTCAAATATAGCTATCTTTTGTGAATACACTTATATTGTTTTATGTATTTAAGTCCTTAAAAAGTGATTAAATACATTACATATACGATATATGTATAAACATTATAGGTCATAAGTATTTATGTCAAATAACGTTACGTATGATTATCGTTTTGAAAACTTAAGTTAGTAGTTTCAAAATATACTTATAACTTATTGTTATTAATACAAAATGAGGTATTAAAACATCCTTAGATCATGTTAAGTATGTATATATACATATATATACACAAACGTATAATTATCATATATTATATAGTTCGTGATATCATCGGTCAAACTAGACGGTCAAACGTTGTGTAAATCTCTCTTCGGAAACATAAATCTCAACAATTTGGATTGCTTATCATGTTGGTAAGGTTTAATTTATATAAATATTAATCTTATAAATATAGAACGATCGAAAAAGTGCGGGTCATTACAGTACCTACCCGTTAAATAAATTTCGTCCCGAAATTTTAAAATTGTACCTATTTTGCGTCATTGGAAAACAAGTGTGGATATTTTTGTTTCATTTGATCCTCTCGTTCCCAAGTAAACTCGGGACCCCTTCGAGCATTCCAACGAACCTTAACGATCGGTATGTTGCTCTGCTTGAGCCGTTTAACTTCACGATCCATGATTTCGATTGGTTCTTCGATGAATTGTAGTTTCTCGTCGACATGGATTTCTTCAAGAGGAATGGTGAGGTCTTCCTTTGCAAGACACTTCTTAAGGTTTGAGACGTGAAAAGTATTATGTACTCCGGCGAGTTGTTGTGGTAACTCGAGTCGATAAGCTACCGGTCCAATGCGTTCGATAATCTTGAACGGGCCTACATATCTTGGGTTCAGTTTACCCCTTTTTCCGAAGCGTATTACACCTTTCCAAGGTGACACCTTTAACATAACCATGTCACCGATATGAAACTCTAATGGTTTCCTTCGGACATCGGCGTAGCTCTTTTGGCGACTACGGGCTGTTTTCAATCTCTCCTTGATTTGTACTATCTTTTCAGTAGTTTCATGTATGATCTCGGGACCAGTTAATTGTCGATCTCCTACTTCATTTCAACAGATAGGAGATCTACACTTCCTTCCGTACAATGCTTCGAATGGTGCAGCTTTAATGCTCGCATGATAACTATTATTATACGAGAATTCTGCTAATGGTAGATACTTATCCCATCCGTTTCCAAAATCGATCACACATGCCCTGAGCATGTCTTCAAGAGTCTGAATTGTTCTTTCACTCTGCCCGTCAGTTTGCGGATGATATGCGGTGCTCATATCCAAACGAGTTCCTAGGGCCTCCTGTAGTGATTGCCAGAACTTTGAGGTAAATCTACTATCACGATCAGATATAATGGAAATAGGTATTCCATGCCTTGAAACAATTTCCTTTATATACAATCGTAATAGTTTCTCCATTCTATCCGTTTCCTTTATAGGCAAGAAATGTGCAGACTTGGTGAGACGATCAACAATCACCCAAATGGTGTCGTATCCCCAGGCAGTCTTTGGTAACTTCGTGATGAAATCCATGGTAATACCATCCCATTTCCATTCTGGGATTTCTGGTTGTTGAAGTAACCCTGACGGCTTCTGGTGTTCTGCTTTGACTTTGGAACAAGTTAAACACTCCCCAACATATGTTGCAACGTCTGTCTTTAAATTAGGCCACCAATAATGTGTCTTATGATCTTGATACATCTTTCCGACTCCGGGATGTATCGAGTATCTTGTCTTATGTGCCTCGTTCAATATCAACTTCCTTAATCCACCCAACTTCGGTACCCAAATACGATTTGCAAAATATCGAATTCCGTCTTCCCGTATAACGAGTTGCTTCTCATACTTCTTCATTATTTCATTTCTTATGTTTTCTTTAGTAAGTGCTTCTCGTTGAACTTCTTTGATTTGCGAGTTGAGATTCATGCGAATTTTTATGTTCATTGCTCGTACTCGAATTGGTTCTCGTTCCTTTCTGCTTAGAGCGTCGGCCACCACGTTCGCTTTCCCGGGATGATAACGAATTTCACAATCATAGTCGTTTATCAGCTCGACCCACCTACGTTGCCTCATGTTTAACTGTTTCTGATCAAAAATATGTTGAAGGCTTTTATGATCAGTAAACACAGTGCATTTAACCCCATATAAGTAGTGTCTCCATATCTTCAACGCAAACACGACTGCTCCCAGTTCTAGATCGTGCGTCGTATAATTCCGCTCGTGAATCTTCAATTGTCGGGATGCGTATGCAATAACTTTCTTTCGTTGCATAAGAACATAACCAAAACTTTGTCGCGAAGCGTCACAATATATTTCAAAATCATCGTTCCCTTCAGGTAACGATAAAATAGGCGCCGTAGTTAACTTCTTCTTCAGTAATTGAAATGCGTTCTCCTGCTCCGAGGTCCATTCGTATTTCTTCCCTTTTTGCGTTAATGCTGTCAACGGCTTAGCTATTCGGGAAAAATCTTGAATGAACCTTCTATAATAACCGGCTAAACCCAAAAATTGGCGTATCTGCATTGGTGTTTTAGGAGTCTCCCATTTTTCAATGGCCTCAATTTTAGCTGGATCAACCTGAATTCCTTTGCTACTAACAACGTGGCCAAGAAATTGCACTTCTTTCAACCAGAAAGCACATTTAGAAAATTTAGCATATAGCTGTTCTTTTCTCAACAACTCTATTATCAACCTTAAATGCTGTTCATGCTCTTGCTCACTCTTGGAATAGATAAGAATATCATCAATGAAAACAATAACAAACTTATCTAAATATGGACTACAAACTCGATTCATGAGGTCCATGAATACAGCTGGCGCATTCGTCAATCCAAACGGCATGACCAAAAATTCGTAATGACCATAACGTGTCCGAAAAGCAGTTTTCGGTATATCTTCTTCTTTGACGCGTAGTTGATGATAGCCCGATCTTAGGTCGATTTTTGAATAAACACATGATCCTTGGAGTTGATCAAATAAGTCGTCAATTCTCGGTAGTGGATACCGATTCTTGATAGTTAACTTATTTAATTCACGATAATCTATACACATTCGGAAAGATCCGTCTTTCTTCTTGACGAATAAAATTGGAGCTCCCCACGGTGAAGTACTTGGTCGTATGAATCCACGATCCAGTAATTCTTTTAACTGACTCTGAAGTTCTTTTAACTCAGACGGTGCAAGTCTATATGGAGCACGGGCAACCGGTGCAGCTCCTGGTACAAGATCTATTTGAAATTCTACAGATCTAAATGGAGGTAATCCCGGCAACTCTTCCGAAAATACTTCAGGAAAATCTCTTGCCACAGGCACGTCATTGATGCACTTCTCTTTTTCTTTCTTTTCGACTTTATTAACATGTGCTAAGATAGCATAGCACCCTTTCTTCAAGCACTTATGAGCTTTCAAATAACTAATGAGTTTTAGCTTTGAGTTACCCTTCTCTCCATAAATCATTACTGGCGTTTTATCCTTACGAGGAATGCGAATTGCCTTCTTGGCGCACACAACTTCAGCTCCTATTTTGGACATCCAGTCCATGCCGATTATTACATCAAAACTTCCTAATTCTACGGGTATCAAATCAATCTTAAATGTTTCTCCGGCTAAATTTATTTTACAATCACGGCAAATTTTATCGGCTTTAATTAGTTTACCATTAGCTAACTCAATCATGTACTTAGCATCTAGAGGTAATGATGAACAATTCAATTTAGCGTGAAAGTCTCTACACACGTAACTTCTATCAGCACCAGTATCAAATATAATAGATGCGGATAAGTTATTAATGGTAAACGTACCCGTAATAAGCTCCAGGTCTTCACATGCCTCTCTAGCATTAATAACAAATGCTCTCCCACGTGCAGGTCCGATATTCTTCTCTGGATTCGGGCACTGGCTCTTATAGTGACCTTGTTTTCCACACCTAAAACAAGTAATGGTAGCCAAAGCAGTTCTATTTGCATTGGTGGCAGGAGTCTTGGTACCATTTGTATTTGTAACGAGAGCCCTACAATCTTCAGCAAGATGACCCTTTCGATTACATTTGTTGCATACCACATTACAGTAACCAGAGTGATGTTTGTGGCATCGGTTGCATAAAGGATTTTGTCCTTTATAACCAAAGCTTAAACCACTACCCGCACCTTGCGTGTTTTCTTGTTTCTTAAAAGATTGTTGTTGGTTACCTCGATCATAATTTCCATTCCACTTTCTTTTGTTACCTGATACCTTCACATCAGTATTGGATACTTTCTTATCCATAATGACCTGATCCATTAGCTCGTTTGCCATGGTTATAGCTTCATGAATTGTCTTAGGTTTCGATGCTGTAACATTTGCCTTGACCTTTTTGGGCAAACCATCTTTGTACATTTCAATCTTCCGTTCTTCAGTTGGAACCAATTCAGGACATAACAAAACTAATTCCATGAATCGCTGATTGTAGTTGGTGATTTCAGTACCAACAACCTTCAGGCTTCGTAATTCATCTTCCAACTTCCTAACCTCGTTCCTTGGACAATACTCGTTGATTAACATTGTTTTGAATTCTTCCCAAGGAGTATCATAAGCTACATCTCCTCCTACAGCCTTCACATAATTTTTCCACCACGTGAGTGCACTATCTTGTAAAGTGCACGATGCATACTTGGTCATGTCCTTTTCAACACAACCACTTATTTTAAACACAGTCTCCATCTTTTCTATCCACCGGGTTAAACCGATCGGTCCTTCTGTTCCACTGAATGATGAGGGCTTGCAAGCTTGAAAAGTTTTGTAAGTGCACCCCACACGAGGATTTGGGTTAACTGCAGCACCTCTTGCAGCCTCGACCCATAACATTCTGTCGTTCACTCGCTGATTGATGAGTTCCTGGATTTCTTGTTCCGTCATTCGGTTCAATCGCGCCATATTCTTCTATAAGAATGAAAAGAAAATAATTATTCACATGGAATATTATAGATGTAGTGTATAATTACAGTACATTATAGCTTATTAATAATATGAACCAGGTATTATTATAAAAGCCTTTTCTTCTTATTAGCGTTTTATAATTATATCTAGGGTAGTACCTACCCGTTAATGTCCATACTTAATAGCTTAGTACAGAATCAATTACTACCATCTAAATAATACTTAACCATGGAAAATTATTGCATTTCACACTTCACTATTTTACATATGCTTATCTTACATCGAACATTAAGCAAACCACACTAATAATATTATACAAAACATTATATGATCCCATGGTTTAATACGGCAGCGCATCGTTTGGTCTATTTTCTAGGACGTTGAGGTTCAAAGAATCGCTTAACGCTTATCCTGGCTGTCTGCCTATATTTTGACTGTGGGACTGAAGAACTGGATGCCGGGATAGAACGAATAGGAATAGCGGGAATAGGGGTGGTAGTGTCTAGTGGAGTTGGTGCCACATCATCCTTACTAAACTCGGGATTTGAATTTTCTAATTCATTAGCCTTTCGTTTCTTTCCTAGTTCGAACTCGTCTTTTGTAATTTCCTGTATTTCTTCCTCGGGTTCACTTTCCTCCTCGGGTTCACTTTCCTCCTCGGGTTCACTTTCCGGGTTCCCTATAGTCGGTTCATCCGGAATTTGTGAGTCTTCCCCAAAGATATTATTTTCGTCATCGGATAGGTTAATGACTGGAACACCATCTGAAGATTCTGGTTCGGAGTCGCTGAACGTGATGACAAGTTTTGAGCCCGACATCTATCACACAACAACTAACCCATTAGTACTACATAATATTTACATATAAATTTTAACCAACAATGATAAGCAATGGTTTTTAAATCAGACCCGGTCAAAGTCCAGACTTACTAATGTATCCTAACGACTTATCAGTTAGACACACTAATGCAAACCTGGTTCGCTAAGACCACCGCTCTGATACCACATGTCATAACCCGTCCTTAACCCTAAGAACGAGTTAGATAACGTATGATTTCATTGCGAGGTATTGACCTCTATATGCGACATTTTTAAAAGAACAACTGCAATTATTTTACATTACAAACCATAACTCTTATTTTAATACAAGCTTTAGACAATAAAAAGATGATTATCGTTTAGCGATAATCTTAGACTTACAAACTTTACATGTGATGATAACAATACGATTTCTAGCATATTTTACATTACAAATCCTCCGATATGCAGTTTTATTTTTGACACAAATATGCATACTCAAGATCTTGTTTAAATTCAACATGTTGCAGCGGAAGCTTTTAGTTATCACCTGAGAATAGACATGTTTAAAACGTCAACATAAAGTTGGTGAGATATAGGTTTAATGCCGGCAACAATATATATATAGACCACAAGATTTCATATATAAACATTTTAATAAAAATATTCTAAGTGGTTGAGCACTTGGTAACCATACTTAACATTTAATCACGTCGCATATTCCCTTTATTATGAAATCTTACTACACCGTACCAAGTGTAGTCACAAAACGAAGTACTGTGCAACCGTTGAATACTGGTCGTCCAGTCCGGTTGGGGTTGTCAGGCCCGATAGATCTATCAACAGGATTCGCGTTTACAATACCGCTGTAAATAACAGTTACCAAGCTACAGGGAAGTATGCCAGTGGTACAACTCAACGTAGAATATATTTTTCAGTTACTTGTGTCCATATCGTAAAACATAAAATACATGTATTCTCATCCCGAAATATTTAGAGTTTAAAAGTGGGACTATATACTCACTTTCGTCTTGAAGATATGTAATTTTGACTTGGTCTCCGATTGATATCACGAACCTATCCATATATAATATATCAATACCTTTTCTTTTTAAACAATCGTCACATATATATACTTATAATATTTTTAATACTTTTAATAATTCCTTAGTCCGTAGTTAGCAGTCCGATGTTAGTAATTCAATTTTAAATGGTTCATTTTTAGATGTTTAATAAACCCCTAACGAAATAAATAAAACCCCCATCGTATATGTATTGGTCGAGATTAATCTTGACCCACGGTACCGGTGTTGTCAAATGACGTGTTGCGTACATAAAGTACCGGTGTTGTCAAATGACGTGTTGCGTACAATCATGGGAATCTTATGATTAATCTTCTCGTATTGTTTACGGGTGATCCTGAACCATATAAAATTAAATTATGAGTACATATATATGAAATATCATGTTATTTTAAAAATATGTGATTTATTTAATTTTCTCCAATTATTTTCGTAGCTAAACTAGTCTTAGATATCCGATATCGTTTTGGTCATAGTTTCTTCGTTACAACTCCGTTTTCGTTGGTTCAACTTGCCACTTCCTTGGATCGAGTCCCTCTTTAAGAATATGAACTGTAAATACCTTAGTTTGTATTCGAAATCACAGGTCATAGGTCAAACTTTAGTGAAACTTATGAAGTTAATCATTTTTGTTACAAAAATATCATTTAATGACCATTTTTCTAAAAATACTTATACTTTGAATTAAATCATGAAATTTTTATGTGTTAACATATTCATAAGAAATATCATTTTTCCAGAATATAAACCTCCAATTCAAAGTTCAAGATGGTTTTTAATTATCCAACCCAAAACAGCCCCCGGTTACACTCCGACGTCGTAAATTCAGTTTTTAAGGTGTTCTTTGAAAAACCAAGTTATACCTTGTTAAATTAGCATATATTTATGTTATATTACAGGTCTTGAAGTATTTTAAAAGTTAAGTTAGAAGGATCTATTTAGTTTGCAAACAAGTTTGAAAACATTCAAACTATGTTCTTGTTGTTAAAATTTTATACCACAAAATAAGATAGCTATATATATATGAATCGAATAAGGTTATGAACATAGTTACTACCTCAAGTTCCTTGGACAAGGTTGCTGTAAAAGAGGAGTAAAAAGCTAGAACCAAAAGGGTGATGGAATTGGATGAAAGATTGGAAGTAAGTTTGTGTTCTTGGAAGAATTTCTTGAAGTGTTGTTGTAAGAGTTTTATTATGGTGATTAAGTGATGTTTTTGAAGCTAGATATTCATGGTATCTTGCTGGGATTATGATGAACACTTAAGGTTCTTAAGATTGTGTTTTGTTTAGAGAAAATGAGGTAGTAAAGATTGAAAATGGATGGAGTATATAAAGCCTTAAAAAAACGTTTTTCATGGGAAACATGGACAAGATTTTCAAGTTGTTATTTTGTGAAATTAGTCAACAAACTTCCAAATTCTAATTACCTCTCATCTAGGGCAGTAATAATGGCTAGTTAGGTGGTGATTTGATGTGTATATACTAATAGTAAATACGTATAGAAGCTAGGTATGATACGAGTACATATACTCTAGATATACGTATAGAAATCTTGTGAAAAATGGAATGAGAATTCAAATATAGCTATCTTTTGTGAATACACTTATATTGTTTTATGTATTTAAGTCCTTAAAAAGTGATTAAATACATTACATATACGATATATGTATAAACATTATAGGTCATAAGTATTTATGTCAAATAACGTTACGTATGATTATCGTTTTGAAAACTTAAGTTAGTAGTTTCAAAATATACTTATAACTTATTGTTATTAATACAAAATGAGGTATTAAAACATCCTTAGATCATGTTAAGTATGTATATATACATATATATACACAAACGTATAATTATCATATATTATATAGTTCGTGATATCATCGGTCAAACTAGACGGTCAAACGTTGTGTAAATCTCTCTTCGGAAACATAAATCTCAACAATTTGGATTGCTTATCATGTTGGTAAGGTTTAATTTATATAAATATTAATCTTATAAATATAGAACGATCGAAAAAGTGCGGGTCATTACATGTTAACTATATATATATATATATATATATATATATATATATATATATATATATATATATATATATATATATATATATATATATATATATATATATATATATATATCACATAGTTTTTACAAGTTTTAACGTTCGTGAATCGCTGGTCAATTTGGGTGGTCAATTGTCTACATGAAACCTATTTTAATTAATCAAGTCTTAACAAGTTTGATTGCTTAACATGTTGAAAACATTCAATCATGAAAATATAGTTTTCATTTAATATATATAATCATGGAAAAGTTTGGGTCACTACACGAGCGAGCCCGCAAACCACCCTCCGGCTTGGTTGCTGTGTACGATCAAACCCTCGAGGCATGGAATTTTTGAATCCCTCCAACCACCTTTTTCATGAGAGTTTTATCCGCTTACAACATAGGATTAGGTCAATTGCACCCGTACAGTTCTACCCGATTATCCTTGTTTGAGATGTGGTGTTAGGCTAACAATCGAGAGCCCTCATTGGTAGTTTTTCAAAATATCTTCCGTTGCCAAGTAAGCGAGCATGACTGGTACAGTTTTTCCGATCGAGTTGCCTTTACCGCCGGTCAAAAGAAAGGTTTGTAGAGTTCTTGGAAAGATTCTTTTTATTTTGTTGATAACAAATTTGTTCCCCCTGAATTTGCTAACATCCTGAATGGCACACTGATTCAAACTCTTCTTTGAATAAACCCCCATCTATGGACCAGGCTGAGCAAGAACTGTTCGACCTGTGCTCCAGCAAAAAGTTGAAACTCTGCATCTATCCAAACGAAGTCCTGTTTCTTACCAAAGTTTCATCCTACTGGCCCTTTGCTGGTACCCAGCCAGTCATCATGCTTAGGGGAAAGGGTATATTCTGTTTTTGCCTAAATCAATTAATTGATGATTTACTTTAGTGCATGCTAACCGTTGCGCGCTTTTTTGCAGCGATGAATGCTCGTGACATTCTTTTGGAAGACGACTTTAAAGGCTATACCATCAAGAAAGAAGCTGTTGACCAAGATGCTATCATGAAGGATGCTGATGCGACAATGAGCGAGGGAGGGGCGGATGAGGCCACATCGAAGCGCTGCTCCTCTGTGCCTCAACCCTCCAGTCAAAAAGAGTAAAGCTACAAATTCTTCTGAAGGTAAAATATAACTTAAATTGTTTTTCTGAAGTTTATATCTTACATTGCTCATGCCTGATTGTGATTTTTTCATGCCAGTTGTTCACATTGATGAGGATGTGGAGCTCACTATTTCTGCCACCGATCCATCGGTTGCCAATGCACCCCCTGTGCCCTCAGCTAATGTTCAACCAATATCTCCAGTTCCACTTGCCGTGATTGCTCCTCCTTCTTCAACTTTTGCTGCCAGCCGAGCTAGTGCCACCCCTTTCGTCCGAGCGCCCATTTTAAATGACAACCGATACGTGAAAATTCAAGTGAACAACTTAGCTAGTATTTTAAATGTGTCTAAGCGCGCCGCGCATGAGCAAAATTTGTACATGCAGGGGTGAGCTCCTGCAGTCGTTTGACAAGAGTTAGAAAAAATGACGCCGGAGCAGCAGCTAAATTTTGATACGCCGCTATCGTTTTTAACATGGGCAAGGGACTGTGACAGGTTAAGCACTGAGCGCACTCATCACATATCCACATGTTCGGGTAGTTGCAGAAGAGG
Organism: Rutidosis leptorrhynchoides; assembly: GCF_046630445.1. NCBI lineage: Eukaryota > Viridiplantae > Streptophyta > Magnoliopsida > Asterales > Asteraceae > Rutidosis > Rutidosis leptorrhynchoides. The sequence goes on along the minus strand of NC_092335.1, from coordinate 463,953,103 downwards.
GTGCAAATTCTGAAAACACAGTTTAAAGTGGCCAATGACGTGCTAAAAACAGCTGAGGCCACTATTGAATCTTTGAAAAAGGACAAAGTTGATCTTCTATCATCACAGGTTGACTATGAAGAGGAAAACATGGTATTAAGGGAGGAGCTTGTTGTTGCTACCTCAAATGTTGATTTGCTAACCTTTGAGAGGAACAATCTTACAACCCAGGTTACCGAAGTGTCTGCGAGCCGTGACGTCATTCGACGAACTTATGCAGATCTACACGTGGCACTTCCAACCATTGCAATTCATGCGTTGAGCGCCTCCATTGTTGCAGAGCTTTACTTACAAGCTCTTAAGGCGAGCAAGGCATTAGAGCGAGTGTGCTTCTGGGATCTGATCTCAAAGAACCTTGAAGTACCAGCTGTCATTCCCCAAATCATCACAGATTAACTTGAAGAGGATGCTTATGAGAAGCTACTTAAGTCCAGCAAGGCACTGGAAAACATTTCAATCCAAACTCTTGCAGATTTTGCCCTTGATCCTGCTGTTTCTGTGTAGGACCTTTTATCAATGAAGTTTTAGGTTGGCGAGCCAATGCTCGCCGTATGGGGTTATAGCGCGTGCTTTGTATGGCGCCTTGTAACGTTTTTTTGCTATGAGCATGGTGGTCTTGGGTGCGCCATAAGCTTACATTGCTTTTGGCCCCATGAGCTCAATGCCCTTAAGGGGTGCACATGTTATTGGCGTGCTTCGTGCGACGCTTTTAACATTACGGGTGTGCCCCCAAACGTAGTTTAGTTTATTATTTTCTGTTTCCACGGGGCAATTCGCCTGATCGCTGCGTACGAGGGTTCGAAGGATTGCTACTGTTAGTGTAGGGCATAGTTCCAAACAAGCCACGTAGTTTAGACTTTAATTTTCCAGCAATTGTAATGGCCTGCGTGCCAACTTAGCTCTTGTGCTATAAGCTCTTTCTTTTGTAATGTCACTATGCAACTAATGCTATGCATTGTTTCTTTCATAATGGTAATAAGTAAAGTAACCCATTATATTTCTTATTGTATTGTTCGCGTCATTAGGCGTATTAAGTTCTTAAAACTTAAAGTTTTATTTGCATACAAGCCAATGTGTACTCGTTTATACTCTAAATTTAATAACACTAACTGATGCCAAACTATTGTGCACATAGCCAACGCTTTTCATTGCATTATTAAGTAAATTATTCAGAGTCTTCCAAGTGAACCAACACTTAGGTTAGTGGGCAAGCAACCCCAATGATTGTCGTTTATAGTCATGACTTGCAGTCTTCTAGTCTGCTAGAGTGTGTTGGTCTAGGAAAACCAATGCCTGTTACCCACCCTAAGATCTAGCCTTGTAACCAAATAGGCTTCTGCCACGCGGGAGCTAGAGATCATCCCTTAAGGAGGCATGATGCACGTAATAGCTATCATATTGTGCGTTGAAATGTAACCAAACACTTCCATTCAAAAAATTAAATTTATTCATTGTAAAATAAATTAAATTCTCAAGTCATATCCAAATGACAATTTATTGCAACCATGAAAGAAATACGAATTGTCTTAAAAGTAAACAAAATAACATTTTAAAGGAACTAAAAAATGTAAATGTTTAAAAGTCGGGGTGATCAATCCCTAGTGCTGCAGCCTGACAATTATATGTAACATCTTTTCAAATTAGTTGCATGCCAAGTGCGGGGTATTCGTTCTCCATTCAATCCTGCCAGCATATAGGACCCCGTTGCGCTTATTCCAGTAACTTCATAAGGACCTTCCCAGTTTGGTCCCAGCTTTCCAGTATTCTTAGCCCGACTTGCTTCATTGTTACGCCACACATAAACTCCAACCCTAAATGACATAGGTTTAACGCGCTTGTCGTAGTACTTAGAGATCTTTTGCTTGTTAATTGCTTCCCGTATGGCGACTATTTCCCTGCGCTCTTCTAGCATATCTAGATTAGCGTGCAAGCCCTCATCGTTACTTGACTCGTCAAAGCTATGTATGCACTTCGTTGGAACCATTAATTCTGCGGGATTGCTGCTTCTCATCCGTAGACCAAGCTGAACGGTATTTCTCCTGTGCTTTTTTTATGAATGGTACGATGCGCCCATAAAACACTTGGGAGCTCATCGACTCACTCATTACCATACAAACCCAGGCGAGCCTTTATCCCCTTTAAAATATCTCAGTTTGTTACTTCACATTGGCCATTGGCTTGTGGGTGCACGACCGAAGTGAAAGACTTCTTGATATTCAGCTTCTGACACCAGCTCTTAAAAGGCTCGCCTTCAAAATGAGTACCATTGTCACTAACAATTTCATTTGGGATACCAAACCTGCACACAATATCTTCCCAAGAGAAGTTATGGATGCGCCTGCTGGTTAACTGTTGCCAATACCTTTGCCTCTACCCACTTGGTGAAATAATCAATTGCTACCACCAAGAATTTTATTCCTCCTGAGCAAGAAATGATGGTGTAAATACTGTTAAAGCACGTATATTGCAAAGTATTACATAAGCGTTTTATTTCAAGCGTACCTGAGCAATCAAAAACAATAGGACCGATAATGTCGATGGCCCACTTGTTGAACGGCCATGCTGCCGTTATTGGTATCATTGGGTGCCGCGGTGCTCGACTTATTGGTGCGTGCTGTTGACACGACTGGCACGTCCTTACTATTTCTGCCGCATCGTTGTGAATGGAGGGCCAGTAATACCCTATGTGCATCACTTTTGCGGAAATTGTTCTGTACCTAGAGTGTAAAGCACAAGAGCCTTCGTGAACTTCTCAAAGCACCGCTTTAGCTTGATTAGGCCCAATACACTTCAGGATTGGGCCTAGATAGGCTTTCCTGTATAAAACTCCTTCGATTAATGCGTACATGGGAGCTTTCATGCGGACCTTTCGCGCTTCTTTTTCATCTGCTGGGAGTTCACCCACAGTTAAGAATTTCATCAACGGTGTCATCCAATTTGGGCTTTCCTCCACGATGGGCACAACAACTGATTTCTCATCGATAGATTTTTCCGTTAACACTTCAACCCATACTTTTTTGTGTAGATGATTAAAAGCCAGAGCAACCAATTTGCTCAGTGTGTCTGCCTTCTTGTTTTTCCCCTGGGTACCTGCGTCAATCTAAAAACATCAAACTCATTTGCTAATTCATTAACCAGTTCCATGTACCGCTGCATAGAGGCTTCATGCTCTCTAAACGATCCATTGACCTGGTTAGTAACCAACTACGAGTCAACATACACATCCAAGTGCTTTATTCCGAGTTGTTACACTATGCGCATCCGAGACAGTAATGCTTCGTATTCAGACTCATTATTGGTCGCAGCAAACGTGAATTGGAGTGAATAAGTATGCTCATCTCCGTCGGGACTCGTGAGGACCAGTCCAGCGCCAGCGCCTTCGAGCCCACAAGTTCCATCCGTATATAGCTCCCATACCTAATTCTTGTTACGGCCGATTGTAGTGCTTTCTGCGAGTGGTTCTACTTCTCCCGTTATTTCAGCCAAATAATCTGCAAGTATCTGGCCTTTTATCGCCGTGCGCGGGGAGTAATTGATTTCGTGCTCTCACAATCCAATAGCCCATTTGGCCAATCTACCCAAAACCTCGGGCTTGTACAATACCTATCATCACATGTTATCAGCGTATCACAATTAATTCAAGCGCGTATTTGGCGTCTTATAAGATTGTGTAAAAAAGAGATTGGGATGCGCATGCCGTGACTTATACCTGTCTTATCGGTTGATCAGTTAACACCACTATTGGATGCGCCTGGAAGTACCTGCAAAGCCGACGAGCTGTATGTACTAGCGCGTATACGAGCTTTTCAATCATTGGGTAGTTAACTTCACTGCCGCTAAGTGCTTTGCTGACAAAATACACAGGCATTTGTACCTGTGCCAAAATAGTGGGAAACACATAGTAAGCATTACATTCAATACCTATTCCAAGTCTCGATATGCGACATACCTGCCCCCTTTCTACGACAAGAACAGAACTGATCGCTTCTTTTGAAGTCACAAGATACAACATCAATGTCTTGCCCGCTATTGGCGCAGTCAAAGTAGGCAGCTCCCTTAGGAGCGACTTCATCTCAATAAAAGCTTTCTCGACCTCTTCAGTCAACCTGAATTCTGACTTTTTCAATGAATTCTTAAGGGTCTGGAAAAAGGTAATGATCGCTCCGCAGCTTTTGACAGGAATCTAGTTAGCGCAACCAACTTGCCTATCAAAATTTGCACTTCTTTCCTTGATTTTGGGGAGCTCATGCGCTTTACGGGTTCGATATTCTTGGGATTAGCCTTGATTCCTTGTGGCGTCACTATATGTCCCAAGAACTTGCCTTCTTCCTCCCCAAATCTGCACTTTGTAGGATTAAGCTTCATGTTGATTTTTCGCAGAGAGTTGAACGTTTCCTGAATATCAGCCAATAATTGTACTTATGTGTTGCTTTTGATGACTAAGTCATCTACGTAAGCCTTGAGATTTCTGCCGATTTGATCCTTGAATGCCAAATCCACTACTCTCTGGTACGTTGCCCCAACATTCTTCAACCCGAAAGGCATTTTTATGTAACAATAGATACCCTGATCGGTGTAGAATGCGGTCTTATCTTCATCCGCTGTTGCCATCTGAATATGGTGATACCCCTTATACGCGTCCAAAAAGCATTTGAACCTAAAACCAGGAAGGGATTCAACTTCCCAGTCAATCTCAGGCAAAGGATAATTTATCTTCAGGACACGCCTTATTGATGTCCTTAAAATTGACGCACATGCGCCACGATCCATCTCCTTTTTTAACCAAAACGGGATTCGCGACCCAAGTCTGATACCGCACCTCTTTAAGAATATTTGCATGAACCAGCTTGTCCACCTCCAACCTCAACCATTCGCTTCTTTTTGGTGCCATTGGGCGCTTCTTTTGTTGCACCGGAGTCAAGTTTGGATTCGCGTGCAGCTTGTGCTCAGCAATATTTCGTGGTACCCCAGTCATATCATCCTCACACCACGCGAAGATGTCCATGTTGGCTATCAGTATGTCGCACAACTAGACTTAGATGTCATCTGAAAGGTTACCCCCAATTCGAATTCCTTTGTCAGGGTACTTCGGATTGACTAGGATAGAACTGCTTTGTACCTATTCTTCAACTGTAGGCAATAGTTTAGGTGGTGTTACCGAAGCACGTAGTGCTCTTCCGGACTCCATCCGAATAGTACCAATACATTACTTAGTAGGAAACTTGATCATGCCATGAACGGTATAGGGTACCGCGCCAAACTTCTGCAAATCCATTCGCCCGAGGAGTGCATTGTAATACAGATAAGAAAGCACCACACAGAATTGAACAGGGATGGCCCGCGTGCGGGTTGAAATGTTATCATCGACCAGCTCTAGTTCAAGCTCTATGCACCCTAATGGCCATGCAAATTCGTCGAAGAATCCTGACAGAATAGTTGTGGGTGCCCGCATATTAGACTTGATTGTCTCTGGTAACTGCCTGAAGTAGTGTTCATACATTACGTCGACGTTGCTACCCGTGTCACATTTAATTTTCGCACATTGTATCCACAGTCAGTGATGCGACCTTTAATGATTATGGGCGCATGTGAAGGATTAAGTGTTTGCATTAGAAGGAAGATAATAGCTTCCGCCTCCCATTCCTCCAATTGCTCGGCTTTGCACCTCTGACCAGAGCGCCAAGCGTGCACCATGTTTATCATTTTATCAGAATTTTTGTCACCACCCTTCTTTTGGTTGGGTGCGGTTTTCTCTGATTAATTACCCTACAACGCAGTCCCCTGTTTTTTTAAGGTTTTCAGGTGATTAAGCTCACCCCTTCTCAAACATTCGATAACTTTTTCAATAAAAGACTTGCAACGATCAATCTCGTGTCCATAGTCATCATGAAACTCACAATACTTGGATTTGTCTCTCCTAGCATATTCTGACATTTTCGCAGGAGCAAAGAGCGTCAGACAAATTGGCTCGGTAGCTAGGATTTCCTTTGGGGTTTTAGTCAATTCGCGCATAATTGCAAAGTTTTGACTTGGGAAGTGACCCTTCCCTTGATCAGAATTGCTTAACTTCTGAAACTTATTGTATTTTGATGATGCACAACCCTGGCTATATTTGACACCCTTGCGCTTTGATCCTCCTGCTTGACTGCGATAAGAATCATCGTCTTTGTTACTTTTGCCATCGGGATTTTTTCCACTATTCCTAGTGGTATCTTCCCTCGCACGCATATGCTCGTTCTCTTCATTGATTGCCTCGACCAAAGTATCAGGAACCTTCATATACAAGCACTACCACAGGGCAAGATGTCGCTCACTATACAACCCGTGCATAAAACTGGACACTTTTGGCTTTCGGGGAGTCCAGCCATTTTAGCGACTTCTTTGGTGCATCGATCTATGAACTGCCCAAGGGATTCTCTTGTACCTTGTCTGATATCATGACATTCAACATGCGTCCTTTTGTGGGTGCGCATGTTGTGAAAGTTTAACAGGAAGCATGCTCGGAGATCGTTATAGGAGGTGACAAGAGGTAACAGCAAATTACTAAACCATTCCCTTGTGACTCCCTGCAACAAATTCTGAAATTCCAAACACTTGGTTTCATCGTTCCAAGCCTGAGCGTGCGCTATTCCTTCATACCTTTTTAAGAAATCATCTGGATTTGTCATGCCATCTTACCATCCCATAGTCAATGGAATAATAGGAGGTGATTCGGGCACATAATTGGCAATATAGGGCATAAACTTTTCATTAACTGGCGCAACCTCCATGAAGGGTTTTACCTTTAGCCCTATTATTCCCGCATAAAAGTTTTCCAATACTTCTTCACCCTTGTCTGGCACTGTGAATGCCTGCGCATATTTATCTGGTGCAGCTCCAGCCAGTATGGCAAGTAAATCTTCTTGGCTCTTCTTCATGATTTCACCCGCATGATCGGTAGTATACCCCGAAGGTGTACTTGGCGAAAGCAAGGATGATAACTTAGAAATGGGCGAGGACATGCGCTTTCTTTGTATTTTGTCCAAGGGAGTGCGATCGTTAGTTGGATGTCCAACATCGATGTTCTTCCCTGCTAAATACTCGCATGCACTCCCTGGGGTCATTACTCGCCGGGCATGAACCGTTCACTTTGACGTAGAGTATATAGTAACAGACCCCACCGTAGTAAGAGGGACCTCTTCCTCATACTCATCTTCTTCATCATCTTCGTCACACGGTGCCCAGTATTCAGTAGTTGTTTGTGACATCAATGACTGATACACCGGGGGAGTAACTGTTGACGACGTTTTTGATTTTTCCGGGAGCTTTACTGCTCCAGAGCTTGGAGTTTTGCTTGTGACCGGAGTCTTGTCTAGGTTTGCTTGCTTCGACCCCATAATATCAGGACCCTGAGAATGAGAAGATTGATTGCTACCAGACTTTCCCATCGTAACCTGTTACACAAGAAAAACCATAAAAAGATTAAAAGCTTTATAGTTAATCGTTCGTAACATATAAAACTTTTTACGCGATTCTAGTTATGGTCCCACGGATGGCGCCATTTGATCAAACATAAATCTGCTCAAATAGCGAAATTGATGTTGAGTGCATGAGGGAGTGTTTAAGAACGTTTATAGCTTTGATCTCCGGTCCGGTTTACCGTGAATAAGGGATCGAGATGATGATATACGAAACGGTGATCAAAGCTACGTCCACCATTGATGTCAGTTGCCGCAACAATGGCTACTAGAGGTGGTTGCATAGGGTTTATGTTCATGGAACATACATGTTACCATAAGTATGTTTTCTGGATGCAATCGTCAATTCGAGTAATACAGAAAACGTTGTGTCGAGTGAAGGAGGTTAAGGGTCGTATTTATAATAAAACCCTAACCCTAGAATGCCTCATAATTAGGTTCTAGATCCTACTGGATAACCATCATAAATAAAGAGTTTATTATTGGAAAAGGATCACGTTTAATTATGGATAAGATCATATCCGATTGCTTTCGTGTGGGCTAAGCAATACCCGCGTGCGCACCTCCTAATCAGATGTTTTGGCAATATTCGGGACATGCGTGGTGCACGTGATACGCAGAGCACCATGCGCGTAGGTATGCGTATCATTAGCGATAAAATTTGTAATTCATATAAGGTTAAAGTAAGTGCATACTATGGTTTCGTCAATTACTTTTCCGAGATTAAGGAATGCTGACTCATGAATAAGTAGTGACCTTGTATTCATTACACTAGTCTTAAATGCTCCTGTCATAAGATATGTCACCGGTTAATGCGTTAGTCTTGAAGATTCTGAATAGACAGCAACGCCCCTTACCCCCGACACCCGTGCAGTCTGGCTACAGGCATACACGTTCAGATGGCTCATCCAATTGAGCGACTAGGTTGGGTGACGTATTAACATTCCACAAAGGTCTAAACTTTCTTAAGCATAATAGAATACAAGGTATGCCATATTCGAGAGACGTGATGTGTTCGATGCTTTCATTAATGATTGGGTTTAAAAGATAGTTAGGCTCTTGAAAAGAGTTCAACCATAAAGAACACTATGGCCAAGTCTTGACTTCCATGAACACGTTCGGTTATCTTAACGGTCCAATCCTTTATGTATTTAAACAAACAGTTCCTTAATTAACTAAGAATCCCTCAAGGGGTGCAATGCTTGAGACCGCATTATGGTGAAGTGTACTAATCAGCACTGACTGGTTTCCATGGCCTTACTTAGCAGGGGTACAGCTTACAACAACCATTGTGCTTCAGCGTGCATGTACGAAGTTTATTTGCTTGGTGACTACACTAGCAAGGTCTATGACCGACAATGTACTATGGGTCTAGTTAGATGTTTCACTACGAAAGAGTCCTCAGTAGAAATCCAAGGCTCGGTGCACTTACTACAACCGGCGTGCCTCAGTCAAACTTACGTTGTATCCGATAGTCTTCTCTTACCAGGGGGTGACACAAATAGTGTACTCTGAATCGAGGTTCGCGACTTCCCAATAACAGAGCCGGTAACTACGTTCTATTAGTTGGAAAAGCGATTGAGATTAAAGCATAATCGTAAAGCATCTAAACAACATACACAAACCATAATATTCTTTCGGCATTATAATTAACTACATCATAGCATACACTAGAGATAACTACTCGCTAATCATGGCAACAATATCACAAGGCATAATAATGAAAGACATTATATAAAGACAAAGGATAGAAGTACCAGTAGATTAAACGAGTTCTGAATACAAAAGTGACAACTTCAAACTCCAGACCGCTCCTAATACAATCTTCGGCATTCTTCTTCGGGTACTAGGTTTATCGCACGGAGTCGAAGACCTTGAAAGTATGACAAATATTGTAGAAAGAGAGAGAGAGAGAGAGGTGAATTGAAGTGTGCGTAAAAATGGATGACAAAAGCTCCTTAAATAGTCTTGATTTTTGCTTGCATATGGCTAGCAGGCCGTATGACAGGCCATATAGCCAGGCAATCTATTTTGCATGCCCGTTTGCCAAGGTCGTATGGCAGGCAGTTTTTGTTGGTCCCTTGAATAACAACAGGAGTATTGGGGGGGGGGTGAATACAATTCTTTTGATTATCTTAACAAATATAACAGTTTAGCATTCATGCAATTAATTTAAATAAGAGTCAAAGGTAATTTTCAACGGTCATTCTTTATTGATATGAATCACAAAGAATTACAACTGTTCTTGGCAGAATAACAGTTGGTTGATGCAAATTATACCTAAGTTATAGCTATCGAGAATATCTTAAGCTATTACACGTTTGGACTCTAAATAAATAAACTCACACCACTAGTTGTTACAATAGTGAATACTTCTATTTATAGTAATCCTTTTATCCGTGTAATTGATCCATTGTCCATTGGTACATAGGATGTCTGTACTTGTGGGGACAATTGCATCAGAGAGCATGCTCTCCTCTTTCCTCTTTGGTAACTATTTGCAGGAACACCCCAATTCGGTTTGGCACCACTATTTGAATAAACAAATAGAATGTTGAGTTCCTTAGGCATTGACTAAGTATTACACATGTCTGCACATGCGTTAAACTTCTGCATTCCCACGTGGTCTTGTAAGGTCACTTGTCAGCCGCCAACGTGTGTCCTTTTCTGTTCAACTTTGTCTTTGACTTCTGTTGAATAGTACAATTGATGTAGACCACTAAGAAACTACTATGCTTGTAATGGAGCATAGCCGTCTTCGTGTAGTATGCTGCTTACCAGCTATGCTGGTTTTCTATGCTGAATCACTTGATCTTCATGATTTGATGGGCACTCATCCTGTGCTAATTGAAGGCTACTGTCTACCTTGTGCTGGTAGAGTAGGCAACATACAAAACACTCGACATAGCAACATTTGATGTCTATACATAAATAAACCTATGGTGGCTGCACATAACATTTTAGTGTACATAATTACTGTTTTGTCATAATTAAATCTTTAATTACTTTAGGGACTCAACAATCTCCCCCTATTTGATGATGAAAAAACCTATGACATTAGAGAAAACACTAAAGCCAGCACTAAGGGACCTAATGAAAAATAGGCAGTAAAATTTGTCCCTTTTTGGTTTGTTTTGGGATCTTTTGTTGAGTTATCTATATATTATAAATTGATATGATTTTTGAAGATTAACTCATTTCACATTCATTATATAAAATATATACAATAATTACAATGCAGTACAATGAAATGTGATACAACAAAAGATACAAGATCAACAACAGAAGGCTATCTATCTTTATCTTTTTCCTTTTCCTTTTCTTTATCAGATAGCTCTTCTTCTTTCACTTTAACTGCAGCCCAGGCTTTAGGAAACAGCTCAGGCAAGTCTTTCATATCAAAAACTGGTATTTGAGGAGGTAGAATGATGAGATCTCTTCTGTGTGGGCCAGCATCAATAGATTTCTTTCTTTTAGGCTTTTGAGCCAGTACTTCTTCTACGTTTACCACTAGTGCATCTCCATACTTGACTGCTTTATTACAAAGGTCTTGTAACTCAGGTTTTAATGTATCTCTGAGAGCACTTTTACCTTTACCAATGAAGTACTGCAGTATCTCCATCCATTCACTAAAGCCAAAAGTTCTAAGATCTGTGTAATCTACCTTCTCATAAACATTGTTGTGCCTGCTGAACCTGAAAGCCATTTTTGTACCTTTATGAACTTTGATGATCTTACCAGGGTTAGACCTTCTGGTCACCACATCAACATATTTGCTCCTGAAGAAATGATCAGTTAACTCTTTAGTTCTTTCAGTTTCTTCTGGAGCTTCTGTAGGAACCTTCTCAGTAGCTTCCAGCTTATCAAAGACTTTATCCTGTGCTTTAACTATGGCTTTTGCTAATTTGAGAGATTCAGCTTCTTTTTTTCTATCAGCAGCCAGTTTAGCTTCTTCTTCCCTAAGACCATCTTTATCCCTGAAGGGGCGTGTTGGTGTGTTGCTGGGTGGGGGTAGGGTGCTTGATGAGCGTACTGCCAGACTGCTGTGTAATGGGTGGAGTGTTAAGTGGCGTGTTGGGTGATGTGTTAAAATCTGATTGGAAGTTGGGTAGAAAAGAGGATAAAACTAATTAAAAAAAGGGAAAAAATGGTTGCACGCTCACAAAAATCCGGTGCTAGCTTGAAGCACGCCTCACATTTTACCCATCAACACGCCTCGTTAAGGCGTGTTGCAGGCGTGTTGGTTCAAAAAACCCTCCAGCACGCTTACATTAAAGTGGGTCTAAGCCTCAGCTTTTCTGCATACTCAGCATCATCCCTTCTTTGTCTTTCCAATTGAATACTTGTTATGTATTCATTTATAGTGATATTCAGGGATTTTGCTGTTGCTATCAGTTGCCTGCCCTCATCAGTAACTAGGGCATTGTAGTATTATTGAAGATCCATATCCAGTTGCACAGCCTCATAGAAAAGTGATTTCTCCTCATCATTGTGGAGTCTTTGGCCACTATTCGATAAATACATAACGATATCAATGTTGAAATCCATAGCATCAATGTAGAACTATTGGTCAATATGATGATACAACATTCTGATTTGGCGTATTCTTTCTGGTCTCCCTGCTACTCAAATGTTTAGTAATTCAGTAATAGATATCTCGAGCCTATAAGACTCCCTTTCATCTGGATTCATCTTTCTGATATCTGGCTTTCTTCGTGTAACTGAATTATCTTCCCAAGTAGTATGTTTATCATTTTTCTTGGGGGAAGATGTTGGATATTCATATGGTGATTCTGCTGTGCCAGAAGAACCCACTGGTTCATAGTCGTGAAGATCATCCAGTGTCCTATCAAAGTAAGCAAGAGTATCTGCTGGTAGTGATGATTGAACAAAAGTTGAGTTGCAACTACCCCAGATTGTAAAGTTAGTAGCAACAGAATCAGTATCAGTATTAGCTCCCAGCTCATCCTCCTTTGCTGGGTCTTCTGATCTTCTTTCACCCAGCAGCACACTTCTGGCTGGGTCTTCTGTCACAGCACTCCTTGCTGTGTCTTCATTACCAGCTGACTTATTTGTATCAGCTAGTACAACTGCCACATTATCTTCACCAGATGCCTCGAATAAGGTCACTTGTCAGCCGCCGACGCATCTGGATTCTATCTCTACTGGCTTCTCATCATCATCATCATCATCATCCAGATGAACAATCTCAACTGGCTGAGCAGGTGTTGCTGGTTGGGAAGATTGGCTAGATTTCATCATACCATCCAGCCATTGCATAAATACATTAGCCCTTTCTCCCCCTGACCTATTAAAATCCAAGTATTGTTGAATTCCTTCAGGTGTCATACTCCATATCCTCGCTGCTTGCTCAGCATACAGCTTTGCCTTCTTTTTGTCATATTTCACCTTGAACTTAGAATTTCTTTTTTGTGTATCTTTCTTATATTGATTAATGCTGAGCAGCTCATTGTGAATTTCAAGTTGTTCAAGAGAGAGACCTCTTCTATGCTCAATTCTGTGTCTTTTATTTGCAGCATAGGCCTCAAATCTAGCATTGAAGGCATCATTTAAGATCTGCTGCTTCTTCTGATGTCTCTCTAGTTTTCTTTTTAGCTTTCTTTAAATAGATTGAGAGGCAACAAAAGATTCAGCCAAAACCAGTTCAGATACATTATCACTGGGCTTACTGCCAGAACCTATATCATCCACAGATGCAGCAGGTATGCTGGGTTGAGATTCACCAGCACCCTAGACACCTACTTTAGTATGAGCATTGTTGGGCTTATAGCCAGTTCTTCCTTGCACATCACCATCATCACCACCATCATCACCATCTCTCCTCTGCTGCTTAGGAGCTTTCTCATGTTCATGCTCTATCTCAGATTTTTTTTCTCTTCTTTTTACTTTTAGATTCCTTCTCCCCCTTTTTGTCATCAGCAGGGGCAGAAGTAGAGCTAGGGAGAACACTTACATCAAGATCACTATCTTATTCAGGCATCGAAAATGCAAAATTGTTCCATTCAACATCAGCAGGAGATAAGTGAGTACCAGGGTCAGTACCACATTGTTGAAGACATAGGTTGGACATTCTTACTTCATTTCTAGCAACACCCATGGCAATCTGGTTAACACCAGCTCAAACATCAGCTTTTAGATCAGCCATTCTGTGCATTTTCTCAACCAGTCTAACATACGCAGAAGCAGGAAGCATTGTAGCCACCTGCTATTTCTATGACTCCAATCTCTATTCCAACACCCTATTTTTTCATTCAGAAATTGATTCCTCTGTCTTTCATGATCCAATTCTGCTTGAAGTCTGGTGATATGATCAATATACTCATTGTGAGAGATGATTTGCTGCTTTAGTGCATCTTCTTCTTCATAATGGCGTCAGATGGCATTAACTGCTAGATCAACAAAGGCATTTATTTGACGCAGCTAGGTTTCAATAATGGAATGGTAACACAGCCAGCTCGTCGAATAGCTTCAGCCATGCAGTCAACTAGAGTTTCCCTGATGGTCTTTGTAATGTCAGGAGTGATTCTGGCAACATTTCTGTGGACATCCAGAGTAGACAACCCAGCTATCTCAGAAGCATCAGCTGTACTAGTTGATGGTTGTTCGGTAGCAATAATAATATGAGTACCACTGTAGGGCGGTGGAGGTGGAAGGTCAGAATCTGACTCATCACCATGGTCACCATCATTTTTACCTTCACCAGAAGGCTTAGAACCACTAGTATCCTTGGCAGAAGAATCAGCTGCATCAATATCAAGATCCACTAGTTTGTCTTTGGAACCAGTAGCATTATTAGGAGCTACTGGCTCTTCCTTCCCTGTACCTTTATTAGCATCACCATCAGATGAAGAAGATGATGAGGAAGAAGCTGAAGAATTAGAAGGTTCTGGCGAATCAGGAATATCTTGCATTAAAAATTTACCAGTATCAGGATCATGAATAAACTTGAGAGGCCTTCATGTATCAGGCCATGGGGAGGCAGCATGTGCCATACCAAAAACATGGTAGTATGGTTGCTCATTAAGGTTTTCAAGTGTATCCAGCCTCTCATAAAGTTCTTCTCTTGCTGGTTGGTCCAGTTGTGCCAGTAGATGAGTCAGCTCCTCATCAGGCAATTTGCTGGCTGCAACCAGAGCACTATGTGGATCAATAGTCAGCTGGTCCACCAGGAGGGCAACTTTAGGAGTAATGGTTACTCCCTTGTAGATAAGTTTCGGTACGACCTCCTCTGGATCTGGTACCTGAAAAACATACTTAGGCTTTTCAGCAGAAACATCAGCCTTAGAAGAATTAGTAGTGGCGGTAGTATCGGTACCAGCATCCACTTGTGTTTCCTGGGAATCGACATCTGAACCAGGGATGACAATAATACATGCTGCATTAGGAGTAATGGTTTCAAAAACCAGTTGAGAATAAACAGAATTCGCAGTAATGAGTTCATCAGTCAATACAATATCACCCTTGGTTTCAGCTACAATCTCATCACCAGCAGAAGAAGGTGCAGTTGTTAAATCATCAACTACTTCAGAAGCAGTAGTTGGAGCAGTATTACTGGGGATATGATGAGGAATAACATAATCATCAGCAATAACCATCGCCTCATCAACAATTGGAACAGTGGAACCAGCAACCACTTTATCCCTAGTATCACCAGGAGGAATAGATTCATCAACAGCTGTATCAGGACTAGTACCAGCAGTGATAGAAGACTCGCCAGTACCAGTCACAGCACCAGTAGACACAATATCAGCTGCCTTGCTAAGATCTGAAACAATGGAACAAGTTATGTTAGCAAGAGTAGAATCAAATAAATTTGACTCAACAATTGCATCTGATGTTGGTCTCTGGGGACAAATGTGTGTTTTAGTCAGCCCTTTAATTGAGATAGAGTATAGAGTATGGTGTCTGTAAGTGCAGCTGTGACTCTGCTGACTCATTGGTAACACATGGTGACTCAGATGGTGTAAGAGTTCTAGCTGGTTTAGATATATTAGTGTGACTCTTATCATGATCCAAGTTATAAATGGGCTGAACAGTAGCCTGAGCTGGTTCAACACGATGAGGACCCGGCTCAAGTCTGCTTTGGGGGTCAAATATGCTCTCTGCTGGTTGTACTGTCAGCAGAGGATATTTCTTGAAGTATAGTTTTGAAAAATGTGGAAGTGCCTGGTTAGAAGAGTAAGGGTTGCTACTTCTCTTAACACTAGTTTTAAAACCAGTTAGAATAACAATATTTAAGTCAGCAGATAAAAGATTTTGAATTATGTTAGTTATTTCTGTTATTTGGTCTAGAGACGCACCAGGTTCCATAGCAGCATCCTTTGTAGGAGCAGCAGTTGAGACTGGTGCTTTCTCCCCTATGGCATGCGTGGAGCCAGCTTTTGAACGTTTCGATTTTCCTATTACCAAGAAATAGATGAGCAACGTATTCCAATACTAGAAGTGGGTAGTCAGTATAGAAGACTAGGGTTGTTCTTTATTATAAGAGAGCACTAGATTCTAATACAACTACTGCTTTACCAGTATCTGCGACGGTGGTTTTTCTAGTTGTGGTAGATGGCCTCTTCTTTCGTGTAGCTGGCTTGCACTGAGCTCCCTCCCCCTCAGCTGGTGCACTACCAAAGGCAGTCGTTTGGGTAGCTCCACCCCGAGCAGCAAGATACTCGAGCATCCCTGGTGTTCAGACCAGTATATGGAGCAGCTGGTGCTTCTTTAGTCATTCCCCCTTGTTTTAATGGTAGGTTGATGGAAAGATCACTAATCTGCTTGTAAGCATCACCCAACTCATTTTCAAAAACAAGATATAAAAACCTTTGAAAGGGGATCAGATGTGTTCTTTTTGGTGAAAGCACGATTTCCGTTAACCTCAAGTATATCTAAGAAGCATAATCAATGTTACGGTTGAACAGCAACCCATTACCTATTTTGAGCTCAAAGTCAGAGCATTGGTCAAAGCTTCCAGATTTTTAACTCATGCAGTGAGTCAACAAACCAAAGAAATAATACCACATAGGTGGCATGTGCTTCCTCAACAGGCTGTGGGCCATAATACTAGTATACCCAATTGCTTCCAGTACTTTTCTCCTAAATTTATCACTTGGAGGTGAATCAACTAACGGTCCAGCTGGCAGTTGTAGAGCTCGCCTGATTGCATCAACGGTGATAGAACAAGTTAAGGTTTCAGTAACCATGCCTCGAACACATGGAGTACCCTGTTGAGTGGTGACCATTTGAGCAGTATACCAAAATCTGCCAAGATAGGCTGGATAGAATCGTGATGGAACACCAGTGATAGATCTGGCAATAGGAGATCGCCTCACATAATCAACCATAGTCCCATAGCCCATGTTGGATTTAGACTTAGTAATAGAAAGAGCATGAGCAGCATTGCCTCTAGATAGGCGGATTTGATCATGAACAGGTGCAGGATCCGCCTTAAATAAACTCGGATGCAGGGCAAACAATGATTCAGGTTCATTATGTTCCTCAGGCTGAGGTTGTGGTTTTTGTTCAGGTTGTTGCTGCTGAGGTTGTTCAGGTTGCTGTGGTTGTTCCTCCGGTTGGTTCACTATTGATTGTGGTTGTTGTTGTTGTTGTTCTACCATTGTTAAAGATTGAAGATGAAAGTTTGAAGATTTGGGGTTTTTGAGAGAAAAAAGATGAATTTTGAAAGTTTAATAACCGAAGGTTATTATGGAAAATGGAACACCCTATTTAACCTTTCGGATTGGTGGAAAAAGTGCATGAGAGAGAAAATGACAACTGTCATCTGCAGGCGCGTGGGCAGATTTGACAGACTGGCATGTTTTCGAGGGGACATCAGACTGTTGACATGGCGTTTTATCGGCTTGGACACTCATCACTAACATTAGGCATTAAATGCAGTAGGTTTTAATTCAAGATTGAAGTTAAAGACCAAAAAATAAAGTTTGTAGTAAATACAAAAAAATCTTTGGTTACATTTAATATGTCGTGTATTTAATTTAAATCATTGGTGTTAAATGAGTTTCAGTTTTAAGGTATCAAATTAATGTTGTGAGCTATTTATTATTTCATTTTACACATAGTATAACCATTATAAAAGACCTTGTTGTGCTGACTGTTTAACATATAGGCAGTAAAGAAAAGATTGTTTTATACTGGTTTGCCCTATATGCTGTTGAACCAGCACACTAACAAAGTTGTCTTTTATGTTAAAGTTCAAGCATACCCAGCTCAGAGATGAGGTAGTTAAAACATTTATCATCTAAGGGCTTTGTGAAAAGATCTGCTAACTGTTGGTCTGTTGAAATAAAGTGAAGCTCCACATCTCCTTTTTTTGAACATGATCCCCTATGAAATGATATCGAACGTCAATGTGCTTTGTCCTTGAATGCATCACATGATTGTTGGTAATGGCAATTGCACTGGTGTTGTCACAGTAGATTGGAGTTTTTGTAACATGAACACCATAGTCCTTCAGCTGGCTTTGCATCCATAGTACTTGAGCAGTACAACTACCAGCAGAAACATATTCTGCTTCAGTAGTAGATGTAGACAGAGTATTTTTCTTTTTGATTGTCCAACTGACTAGCCTACCACCCAGTAACTGGCAATCACCAGTAGTACATTTCCTCTCTATTTTACATCCCGCAAAATCAGCATCTGAATACCCAATTAGTTTAAAATCCTGGTCTTTGGTATATGATATTGTGCATTTCATCTATTATTTCTCTTGCAATATCGATCATATTTTGGTCCGTTTGGATACGAATTGGAGTTATTTAGGTGATTTTGTGAAAATTCAAGCTTAAGAACCGAGAAGAGTTATTTGGCATATTTTGAATACTTTTGAGGTATAATTTTACTTCGCGTTTTCATAAGTACCTATTTGGGTTGAGATGACAAAGTGGTTTGAGTTTTAGCGGATGATATATAAAAACACCAAGTCAAAATCTAGAATAGTGAGGAGCCACGGCGCGGTCGCGGCGCGCGTTTTAGTTGTTTTTGACATCAGAAGGTTTTCAAAAGAGTGACTTCAGCTACAGTAGATAAGCCGGGCCGCGGGGGTCAAGAGCCGCGACGCGGGCCAAAGGCAATTTTCAAGTCAGAAGGTTTGTTATGAAAGGGATCGTATTTTGTTCAGGAGGCGCGACGCGGGTGTCCAAGGTGCGGCGCGGCTTCGAGTCGGCCAGGATGTTTTGGAAAGCCTATTTAAGGCATAAAAAAATAACTTAACGATCTATCTTCCATCCAGACAAATTGCAGCAGCTTTTGGGCGAACTTTGGTGATTTTTGGGGAATCCCAACATCATTCAATCAACTCAATCATTCCGAAAACGCGTATCGATTCGTTCATCATTCAAGATCACTATTTTCATTAGGGTTAATTCTTTATCAATATAATGAATTCTCCTATTTGTTTATTTATGATTTTATTTTTAGCCATGATTGTTGGCTAAACTTTTAATGCTTGTCTAGATTAATAACCGAGGTTTTGGATGTTATGATTCTGATTTATGAAATCATGCATGTTTATTTCAATTGTTTGAGTAAAAGATCGATTCTTATGTTTGTTTAACTTGATGATTACAATTGATTAGTGTATTTGTTTGATAAAGAGAACTCTTGTCAATTTATGTGACAACCGTCACTTTTTCCTTCCTGAAATGACTAGTTTACCCCTAAGGTTTTTCCTTGCATATCTGTGTATTAAATATCTAGGGTTTATATACTGTAACATAATTAATATACGATTTTAATTTAACCTTGATCTAATATTGATTATTATTAAGTCAACATCTTTTTTAATAAGTATAATAAATTTATAATATACTTATGTAATAATAGTTAATTATAATACAAGGTTATTAATTTAAAATATATAATAATAAATTGTATAAATTAAATGTGGCACTTTTATAAAATATAAAAGTATAAGGTGAATAAATAAATAAAGTAAATTATAAGGGTTATTTATATAAATAAATAAAAATAGAAAATTTATTTTATATATATATATATATATATATATATATATATATATATATATATATATATATATATATATATATATATATATATATATATATATATATATATATATATATATTATTAAATTTCGGTTAATAAAAAAAATAATAAAAGATAAAACAGTTTTTTTATACAAGTATTCTAGAATTTTTCAAGTGAAGAATATGCCAAGAATATGCCAAACATGTTCTTAAAGAAAAAAATATTGTCAAATCTTTAAGATAAGATCAAATCTGCTAAAATAAATAAAAAGGATTTTATCCATAAATAAATGGAACATTCTAGAGTATATTCTCTAAGAAACTTTCTAATTAAACCTTAATTTTGTTCTTGAAGAAAAAGTTACCTAACCCTAATCTTTACCTATAAATAGACCCCCTAGCTCCTTAATTTTTCATTCATTCTAAACCCAAAAACACCTACAAAAAAAATTCTCTCTCCCCCTCCTCTCTCCTTGATTTCGGCCGACTGAAATTATCACCACCACCATCGGCTATTTTTTTTGGCCGACCACCACCACACGCCGCCTTGAACCGCCGTAGCTTCGGCCACCGCCACCTCCGTCGGATTTTCCCTTTTTCGTTTCGTTCATCTCCTTTTGAGGTAGATCTATTTTTTTAACTCGTTTTATTAAAACATAACATATTAAGATGAATACATCAAGTATCTTTAATTATTAAACTTGCTAATCTTGTTTTAAGGATAATTAAATTCGTATTTATTAAAACCTTAATTTTTTCAGAAACTGAAAAAGTTTTATTTTCTTATTTTGAGTTCATATTTGGATTCCTCTTTCAAAACCGTTCAAAACGCATATATGGAACATACTTTTGTGATTTAAAACGAGTTAGTTATGCTTAAAACAAGATTTTGAATCCAATACTTCTTACATACGGGATTTTGTATAATTTTTCATTAAAGTAATATTTTTATATCTTTATAAGGTAAGTGTAATATATTTAATTAATATATTATAACTATCTTGTTTTAAAAGATAAATACAAAGATTTTGTATATCTTTTATATTTAGAAAGTATCTATTACTATAAATATATTTTGAATTAATGGATATAAATATTTGAATATTTATATAAAATTATATTATTAATATATATTTAATATATTAATATTATTACACTTAAGTAATTATAATATATTTATAATTATTAAACTTATAATATAGCTTAACTATATATTATACGTTTGTATAATTTAAACTATAATCACAACAAGATAACATACGACTTTCAAATTTCACCGCTACCTACGGTCGTAAGAGGATGATGTCTAGGTTGCCTTTAAGGGATAAGCTTGTGGATCTTGAATGTCATGACTTAGTTTCTGATCAAGAGTCCTGGGCCCCCTGTTACACCTGGTCATTTCGGACTTATTTGATAGCATCGAAGTTTGAGCAAAGTTATATTAACATCAAATGTAATAATAGTGGAAACATAAACATATGTTTAGTCAATCCTTAATATACTTAGGATTCTTCATTTGTCAAATGGACAAATTTCTGATTAAGCCTATATATCTCTAGGTTGAAGGCCTGGTATATACTCTGGTTCTTTTCATTTATGGAATACCTCTTCATTTGCTACTAAGGTGAACTCATAGCCCCGCTTTTTTTTATACATATTTTAATGTATTTTATAAATCTTGGGGTGAGACACATGATTTCTTTAAATGATTTACAATTTAGATACAAGTGCCTAAACGTTTTGATATGCAACTTCATGAGATTATTGTTAATTTGTATTCTTACATGCAAATCCCCACCCTAATATTGTTAATTGCTGGAATTGAAATGTTACAAGCTTAATTATTATGAGTAGACCTATTGAGAGTGACGTCTCTACCCATTAGCGTGATAGTCAAGGGGGTACATAATAATGATTGCCGACACACGCGCAGTGTCAGGGGTTTATGTTTAGCTCGATATTATAACTCATGGCATATTGAATATTTTGATATTTTGAATAAATCTTGTGGTCTAAAACTTATTAATATTAAACCTATGATGTTCACTCAACCATTGTGTTGACATTTTAAGCATGTTCGTCTCAGGTAAAGAATAGCTTATGTGCTGCCATATGTTGCTTGCCTGCTGTTGCATTGAAGTCCGCAATTATTATATCTAATCATTTGTTAAACATTTATTACATTTGGGTTTACCATGTAAAACAATTCATTTTCCGCTGCAATTAAATTTTTGATTTTTATTAAACGTCTCATTTAGAGTTGTTCTCGTTTATATAACTGTGTGATGATATTGGAAAAGTCATATTTACTCCCGACCCTATTTGGGGGGTATGACAGAGTGGTATCAGAGCCAGGCTTGTTATAGAGAACCAGGATTGCATTCTATGTGTGCCTTATGTGCTAGTTAGGGTGCCTTAGCAATCTTTAGGACTATAACCTTTCATGGCTTAGTTTAAATGTCTTTCTTATTTGTTTATATTCTTTCTTTTTAAGTGACTTTACTTATTCATATTCTTGCCTTAGTTTTAAGTACTATCCTCATTTTTATGTTTGCCTTACTATGCTCTCCTTCCATCTTGCCTTCACACCGTACTTTAGAATCTACCTAGTACTCTTTCTTCTTTTAGGATGTCATTCATGACTTCTGAATTTCGCGACATTTCCATGACATCTATTACGGTCATGTACATAACATTATGATACGTACCGTGGTGCCTTGGGTTGCGAACCAGGAAACGTCATTCTTAACTTGTGAAGATTCTCTCTGTGCTATCCTTAGTGCGTTGGGAAAACGTTTTGGGTTATGGATTCTGTAAAATAACAATTAAGTTTTAAGCCCTTAGGAAGTTTTCTAATAGATAAAATTTTGTAGTTTGAATCGCGTGTCTTGACCTTATGGGGTGATATTGAAGTGGAAATGTGAATTAGTGAAATATAATGACGCCTGGCCAATGTGATTATATAACAGTAATTCATATAGAAACTTCCAATATCATGACATATTGAATAGAAAGTGAATCAAAGAAAGATTCTCAAGCCATTCATTCGAAAATCTCAATGATATTACATGAAAGGTAATCATCATTTGATTTGTAGATATACGAAGAGCTCGTTTCAACCAAACTATCTATCTCATACCCATTAGTAGATTAACAATCCTCATATACCATAAAGGTTGTAAAACTTTGCATTCTTTCTTAAACAACCTATCTCTCTATCTTTGTCGTTTAATATTCACGCTCCTTCACTGGAAGGAAGGATCCATATTCTTAAGTGATCTGAAGTGACACCCCTAAAATTTCTTCGAAGCATGCCTCCTGTTATCTGTAATTACGCTTCTGGTGTAGATTTTCATGAACCCATTAGAAAACCCGTCGAAGATAAGCGACAATCACTCGCAAGGATTTAATTTGAATTTTCAAGCGTTAATTCTTATAAACACCACAACATTCACCTACTACACCATTATAAACTCCTGATACACCACCACCATCACCTGATCATGACCCTCCGACTAAAGATGCTGCTTACCATGGTAGAACTTTCCAACGGGTATCTTTTGATTACCACATAAATCAAAAGAATCCCATCATACTCTAGCGTATCTACATTTCGGGCCAGTAAAGGGCGGAGTATATATATATTTCCCTCACAATATTGGAAAACATATGATCCCTTACACGCTCCATATGATCAAAGGTAGCATTGATATGAGTATCATTACGTTACTTAAGGTCAAACATCGCGTAATTTGTTGTACCTAAACAATAAGTCGTGACCTTTGAAGCGTTAACCGTTTACCTGAAAAATCTTACGATTTCAACTCGGTGTTAAAAGCATGTTTGTTGTATCATTAAATGATCATAGAGTAATGGTGCTAACAATAGGCAAGTGACACCATGTTCTTACATCGCCCTTACTTATTGTGGAAATTCGTACCATCCCGACAATAATCACCGATTTAGCGAGGACTTGATAAATTGATTTTCAATGATCATCACATAGTCGAAAGTCACTGCATTAGCGTGTCTTCATACCTATCTATGTGAACATAGGATTATTCATGCTCAAGTTATTATGAAATCTTTGTAAATGACAGACTCAATCCATGAGTATATAATAAGGGCAATTACAGCCAGCCTTCCGACTCCAATATTAGTCATGACCTGTGGGCATTTCAAAGTCAACAGGGGATTAACTTCACGTTCTCATACTCCACCATTCATATCTCACTTGAGAGCAACAGCTTCATACATGAACATTCTGAATTCCAAGAACTTATAATAGTCATCAACCACACTTAAATTCAATTATTTTCATTACCTCGTAACATTGTTGCTTAAATATCACCCGAAATTTTCAAAAATCATTCACTTGATCGTCATCAATCTTTTTCCAACTCGTAACCTCCGAAATATGAAAATTCTGGTTACCAAAATTTTACACACACTATTTTATTGTGCGATCCTCTCGAAATTTTATAAAATAAATTCATTTACTGTCATTCGTGCAAATTTTATAAATCGTATATAATAAAGTAAATAAAATTTACCCTTACTTATTTTGACTAGTACATATCAAATTATACCTACACTTTTACAAATCAATTCTTTTACATTTGAATTCAAAAGTTATTTTACTTAAAATAGTACACGTTGCACATAACTCCAGTTTTACTAAGAAATTCGTTTCATTATTATTGTCACATCAAAACGTCTCAAACTTTTTCAAAATTACTTTGAAATTTTTGTATTACTCCAAACTATGATTGGATCGCATTTCTTCTTATCCTTCATGTAAGAACAAAACATACCTCTTGCGCTCATCAACTATTCATTTTAGGGATTGGCTGTAGCATAACCGCGGGCTGTGAAATCAGTGTCTGAGATATGCACAGTGGTCACACCTATTCTTAAGGGAGGCAATGTGTGGGAATTCAACCCCAATCGTATTTCATATTGGTATCAATTCTAACTGTTATTACACTGGTATTAAGAATAGAGATTCACTAAGCTCGTCTGAGAAGTTTCTACCTCCGATATTTCACGGCTAAACCACAACATCCTCGTAAACATCAATTCTATGATTTAATATCTTTTTGGCACGAGAAAGCATTTTTCGAAGATTTTCTCACATGTTGGAAACAATTCTTTATAGCCAATGATTTACATCTGCACTTAAACTCATAAGTGAATGATAGATCGACTCGCCATCTGGGCGAGAAAGTCTTTCTCATTAAGAGATCACACCTTTTCGTGCGGTTTTCTATCAGAAATATAATTTAAAATGCTCGTTATCCTCTCTAGAGGAGTTACCTTAAACGTTTATGGCATTTATGTGGTTACTCTAAACATTTCTTTCTTCGTAGGTTGCAACTGGATGTTATCCTAGTCAAGTTTCGATCCCTGATTTGACCTGTAACTAAAATCATGACCGTAAAGTTACATTCTACAATGTGCTATCAAAAACTATTCCCAAGGATAAGTTCGCATGTATTATAATATACTGAACGATACCTTTCATTAATCACTCATACCATTTTGAGGGCATTTGAGTAATTATGGCTTGCTTTGCATGTAAGCCTGATTAGTGACTCCTCAACTGGCATCTCCTTTCGTCAATTCACATAAGGAATCTCTTGAAAACCAAAGGTATAATGTCTATGGTTACCTTTCGGAATTTGAAGTTGGTACCATCTCTAACAAACACATGCCATGCATCAAACTTCATGGCTGTAATCTCCACAAACTCCTATGTGTTTGTCTGTCCTAGTGTTGTGGCATTAAACGCTTAAGGTTTTAAATGAGCTTAGTAATGTTTTTGAAATTTCATGTACCCGAATGACTGAAATGCGTGAATAGCATTATCATCTTCTCTTTTTGAGGAAATCTATTCGGATGAAACTCCTGTTATTCTTTTGGATTACTTTTGCATTGATGATAAAAATGCATTTTTTTGAAAAACCGATAGAGATTATGGATCGTGGTATCAAAGGATTAAAGCAAAGTAATATTCCTATTGTTAAGATCCATTGGAATTCACGAAGAGGCTCCGAGTATACATGGGAACGTGAAGACCAAATGAAACGGAAAATATCTCCATCTCTCTTTTCAAATGTTGATTCATCCGAGAAGTCTATCCAAAACTTCAGGACGAAGTTTCCATTTATGGAGGGATACTGTGACAACCGTCACTTTTTCATTCCTGAAATGACTAGTTTACCCCTAGGGTTTTTCCTTGCATATCTGTGTGTAACATAATTAATATACGATTTTTATTTAACCTTGATCTAATATTGATTATTATTAAGTCAACATCTTTATTAATAAGTATAATAAATTTATAATATACTTATGTAATAATAGTTAATTATAATGCAAGGTTATTAATTTAAAATATGTAATAACAAATTGTATAAATTAAATGTGGCACTTTTATAAAATATAAAAGTATAAGGTGAATAAATAAATAAATTAAATTATAAGGGTTATTTATATAAATAAATAAAAATAGAAAATTTATTATATATATATATATATATATATATATATATTAAATTTTGGTTAATAAAAAAATAAAAAAATAATAATAAAAGATAAAACAATTTTTTTATACAAGTATTCTAGAATTTTTCAAGTGAAGAATATACCAAGAATATGCCAAAATTGTTCTTAAAGAAAAAGATATTATCAAATCTTTAAGATAAGATCAAATCTGCTAAAATAAATAAAAAGGATTTTATCCATAAATAAATGGAATATTCTAGAGCATATTCCCTAAGAAACTTCCTAATTAAACCTTAACTTGTTCTTGAAGAAAAAGTTACCTAACCCTAATCTTTACCCTATAAATAGACCTCCTAGCTCCTTAATTTTTCATTCATTCCAAACCCAAAAACACCTACAAAAAAATTCTCTCTCTCCCTCCTCTCTCCTTGATTTCGGCCGACCGAAATCATCCCCACCACCGGCTATTTTTTTTGGCCGACCACCACCACACGCCGCCTTGAACCGCCGTAGCTCAGGCCACCGCCACCGTCGTCAGATTTTCCCTTTTTCGTTTTGTTCATCTCCTTTTGAGGTAGATCTATTTTTTTTATCTCGTTTTA
The DNA here is from genome assembly GCF_046630445.1 of Rutidosis leptorrhynchoides. Classification (NCBI taxonomy): domain Eukaryota; kingdom Viridiplantae; phylum Streptophyta; class Magnoliopsida; order Asterales; family Asteraceae; genus Rutidosis; species Rutidosis leptorrhynchoides. The sequence goes on along the minus strand of NC_092335.1, from coordinate 463,926,484 downwards.
TTAAAACATAACATATTAAGATGAATACATCAAGTATCTTTAATTATTAAACTTGCTAATCTTGTTTTAAGGATAATTAAATTCGTATTTATTAAAACCTTAATTTTTCAGAAACTGAAAAAGTTTTATTTTCTTATTTTGAATTCATATTTGGATTCCTCTTTCAAAACCGTTCAAAACGCATATACGGAACATACTTTTCCGATTTAAAACGAGTTAGTTATGATTAAAACAAGATTTTGAATCCCATACTTCTTACATACGGGATTTTGTATAATTTTTCATTAAAATAATATTTTTATATCTTTATAAGGTAAGTGTAATATATTTAATTAATATATTATAACTATATTGTTTTAAAAGATAAATACAAAGATTTTGTATATCTTTTATATTTAGAAAGTATCTATTACTATAAATATATTTTGAATTAATGGATATAAATATTTGAATATTTATATAAAATTATATTATTAATATATTAATGTAATTACACTTAAGTAAATATAATATATTTATAGTTATTAAACTTATAATATAGCTTAACTATATATTATACGTTGGTATAATTTAAACTATAATCACAACAAGATAGCATACGACTTTCAAATTTCACCGCTACCTACGGTCGTAAGAGGATGATGTCTAGGTTGTCTTTAAGGGATAAGCTTGTGGATCTCGAATGTCATGACTTAGTTTCTGATCAAGAGTCCTGGGCTCCCTGTTACACCTAGTCATTCCGGACTTATTTGATAGCATCGAAGTTTGAGCAAAGTTATATTAACATCAAATGTAATAATAGTGGAAACATAAACATATGTTTAGTCAATCCTTAATTTACTTAGGATTCTTCATTTGTCAAATGGACAAATTTCTGATTAAGCCTATATATCTCTCTAGGTTGAAGGCCTGGTATATACTCTGGTTCTTTTCATTTGTGGAATAACTCTTCATTTGCTACTAAGGTGAACTCATAGCCCCGCTTTTTTTATACATATTTTAATGTATTTTATAAATCTTGGGGTGAGACACATGCTTGCTTTAAATGATTTACAATTTAGACACAAGTGCTTAAACTTTTTGATATGCAACTTCATGAGATTATTGTTAACTTGTATTCTTACATGCAAATCCCCACCATAATATAGTTAATTGCTGGAATTGAAATGTTGGAAGCTTAATTATTGTGAGTAGGCCTATTGAGAGTGACGTCTCTACCCATTGGCGTGATCGTCAAGGGGGTACATAATAATGATTGCCGACATACGCGCAGTGTCAGGGGTTTATGTTTAACTCGATATTATAACTCATGGCATATTGAATATTTTGATATTTTGAATAAATCTTGTGGTCTAAAAATTATTAATTATTAAACCTATGATGTTCACTCAACCATTGTGTTGACATTTTAAGCATGTTTATGGCCAACAATTGACCCTTAGGATAGATGACTTGAGTGCAACATTCTCAATTGACCATGCTTTAAAAAACCCTGCTTATACTGATGATACATGTTATTTTCTTAACACTGTGGATGTCCAGTCTGAGTTTTTGCGGGAATTCCCAGAGAGAGTTACAAGGTTCGGGTGAATGTTCTTTGGTTGAAATTGATGAAGAGTTGCAGGTGGAAGAGGTGGATATTTTGACCACCTTGATGAAACCTCCAGAGTTAGAATTGAAGCCGCTTTCAAACCATCTGGAATATGCTTATTTACCGGAGGATTTTAAGCTCCCGGTAATTATCTATTCTTCTCTTACTACAGGTCAGAAAACTGAGTTTGTATACATGCTAAAGGCCCATAAACTGGCCTTGCATGAAAAATTCACGACATCAAGAGTATTAGTCCCTTCTACTGCACCCACAAAATCCTAATGAAGGATAACTCCAAACCTGTGGTGCAACGCCAAAGGAGGTTAAACCCTCACATGCAAGATGTCGTGAAAAAGGAGATCATAAAGGTTCTTGGTGCAGGTCTTATTTACCCGATCTCTGACAGTCCGTGGATAAGCCCGGTACAGTGCATACCTAAGAAAGGTGGTATGACTTTTACCACTAACGATAAAAATGAGGTAATTTCCACTCGGACTGTCACAGGGAGGCGTGTTTGTATTGACTACTGAAAGGTGAATGACGCCACAAAGAAGGACCATTTTTCGCTGCCTTTCATGTACCAAATGTTTAAGAGGTTAGCGGGTAACAGCTTTTATTGTTTTCTTGATGGTTTTTCGGGCTACTTCCAAATTCCTATCTTGCCCGAGGACCAAGAGAAAACCACCTTTATGTGCTCGTATGGCACATTCTCATACCGTCGCATGTCCTTTGGCCTTTGTAATGCTCCGGCCACTTTTTAGAGGTGCATGATGGCCATATTCCATGACATGATAGAAGATTGCATGGAGGTGTTCATGGATAACTTTTCAGTCTTCGGTGACACTTTCGATTCATGCCTTCATAACTTAGAAAGGATGTTGGTAAGGTGTGAGAAATCCAATCATGTACTCAACTGTGAAAAGTGCCATTTCATGGTACAAGAGGGCATAGTCCTAGGGCACAAGATTTCCAAGAATGGTATTGAGGTGGATCCGCGAAGGTAACTGCTATTAAAAACCTTCCACCTCCCACCAATTTCAAGGGTGTCCGGAGTTTTCTCGGGCACCCGGTTTTTATCGGCGATTCATTAAGGATTTTTTCAAAATTGCTAACCCGATGAACAAACTCCTTGAAAAGGACACACCTTGGGACTTTTCCGAAGAGTGCCAAAAGGCATTCGAACTTCTTAAGGAGAAACTTATAAATGCACCTATCATAATTGCTCTGAATTGGTCTCTTCCATTCGAGCTTATGTATAATGCATCCGATTTTGCTGTTGGTGCTGTTTTAGGCCATAGGGCCGAGAAACATTTCCAACCCATTTACTATGCAAGCAAGACCTTGCAAGGAGTACAGTTAAATTATACTACTACTGAAAAAGAGCTCCTTGCTGTGGTCTGTTCGTTCGATAAGTTTCGGTCTTATCTAGTTTTATCAAAGACTATTTTTTTACGGACCATTCTGCTTTAAAGTATCTCTTTTGGAAACTGGATGCCAAATCTCGATTGTTTAGATGGATCTTGCTTTTGAAAGAATTTGATATCGAGAACTGGGATAAGAAGGCTGCTGAGAATCTTGCGGCCGATCACTTGTCTAGACTCGAGAATTCGAACCTCGAAGTCCTTCATGAGTCGAGTATTCACGATGATTTTCCCGATGAGTATCTCATGAAGGTAGACTAGGTGGACGAGCCATGGTATGTGGACATAGCAAATTATCTTGTTGGAGAAAGGGTGGTCACATCAAAAGAGGAAGAAATTCTTCAGATACCTTAAGCACTATTTCTAGGAAGATCCTTATCTATTTCATTGTTGTCCGGATGGAATTATTCGAAGGTGCGTTTTCGGTGAGTGATGCACTCGTATTTTATTGAAGTGCCATCTTGGCCCTACGGGTGGGCATTTTGGTCCCAAAATCACGGGGAAGAAAGTGTATGAGGCTGGTTTTTATTGGCCTAGTATTTTTAAGGATGCCCATGCCGTTTATAACTTATGTGACGCTTGTCAACGGGCCAGAAAAGTCACCAAACATGACGAAATGCCTCAACAAAATATCCAAGTATGCGAGGTGTTTGACGTTTGGGGTATTGATTTTATGGGCCCGTTTCCTAAATCTCATAACTATCTCTACATACTCGTTACGATCGATTATGTGTCTAAATGGGCAAAGGCAAAACCTCTCCTTACTAACGATGCACGAGTTGTTATCATGTTCTTGATGGGGCTTTTTGCCCGTTTTGGTACTCCGAAGGCCCTCATTAGTGATAGGGGCACCCAATTTTGCAAATGCGTAAATGGAAAAGGTTTTGAAACGATATGGAGTGATCCATAAGATTTCTACTTTATATCACCCGCAGACTAGTGGGCAAGTTGAAAACACCATCGGTCTCTTAAACGATTTCTTGAAAAGACCGTTGGTTCAAATCCTAAGGAATGGTCCAACAAACTCAATGATGCATTGTGGGCATTTCGTACCGCCTACAAGACTCCTATCAGGACCACTCCTCTTTATTTGGTTTATGGCAAAGCATGTCATCTTCCTTTGGAGATTGAGCACAAAGCACATTGGACTTTTAGGACATGCAATCTTGATTATCATGAGGTGGGTCAACTTTGGTTGACCCAATTGAATGAATTAGATGAGTTGAGGCATGATACCTATGAGAACTCACTCATCTATAAGGAAAAACGAAGAGGTGGCATGACAATCGGATCAAAAGTCCGAAAGAATTTAAGGAAGGCGACCGTGTCCTTCTTTATAATGCACGTTTCAAATTGTCACCGGGAAAGCTCAAGTCCCGTTGGTCGGGACCGTTCGTGGTTAGGAAGGTGTACCCATATGGTACGGTGGAATTGTTTAATTCGAATGGTGAAGGTTTTAAGGTGAATGGCCACAGGGTCAAACACTATGTGGATGGTCCCCTTGAAATCAAAGAAGAGGTTACCCTCGACTTCGATCCGAAAGATGCTTAATTTTGTTGAATGAGTCGAGTGAACGACTCGGGAATAAACTTCACAATGTTGTATTTTTATGTATATTATTGTATATTTGCTTGGGGGAAACATGCATGATGATCATTGGGTCGTGTGGTTTAGTGTTAATTGGATTTAACGATTGTGAAACGAGAGTTTTTGAAAAGAAAAATTTTTTTAAACACCCAGCTAAACGCGCGTCGCGCCTTAAAATGGCGCGGCGTGGCTTATAGTGTATATTGCAAACAGTGATTTTGGAAGAAAAGAGACCATCGTCATACAGCTATAGGCGAGGCGCGGCTAAATGGGGCCACGGCGCGGCTACACGTTGTAGATGCGAACATTCGTTTTTGAAAAATTGGCATCTGGTTACAAAGGAAGGCGCGCCGCACCCGTGGAAGGCCGGCGCGCGGCATGTCTGCGTGTTTGATTTTTTTGGCCGGGTACAGTAAACGCGAAATGGGTCAAACCCGATCCAATACTTGAACCCGACGGTTTTCATGATTATTTAGGGTAATATGCAGTCCATAAAACACACTTTTTCATCCCAACTCTAATACGCTTTCCAATTTTCTCTCAACCCTAATCTATAATCTTTAATCTTGCTTAATTACTTCTTCAAATCTCTAATCCATGGCTCCAAAGGTCCGATTTTGCCTTTCTTTCTCTTTTTCTTACTTAATTACATGCTTGATTGATGTTTAATTTCGGATTAGGTTTTGAATTAGTGTGGGGTTGTTGATTTTGGTCTTGTATGCTTAAATTATTCATGGGTTTTTGTTGAATATGATTAGTATGTATGAAATTCATGATCTTTTTGAATTTTTGATACATGTCTTTGATCCAGGGTTCATGATTGAGTTCAATTTGAATTAGAGATGAATAATTGGGAATAATTAGTTATGGGTTTTGTTTAAATTGGATTGATTTAAATGAAAAGTGTGGGGTGTGTTAATTTGGCCGGGTCATTGGTGTTTTAGTTTTAGTTGAATGGCATGATTATGTTGAATGGATTTTATATGATACAAGTGCCATGATATTGTTGCTATATTCAATTGGTTGCTAGGCCTTAGTTGATTATGGAACATTATTGTTGATTTTGGTATATGAAATTATTTTCCAATGATGTTGACTAGCTCAAATGTTTTAAGGTTATGCTGAGATGCTAGTAATGGATGCTAATTGTTCAATTATATGGAAAGATAATTTGGATTTTTAATGATCGGTAGTAACTTTGTTTAAAGTTTTGGCATGAATGGTTTAATGCTCGTAATGATTTGTTTACCAACTTTGACTAATGATTTAACATGATTTAATGTCATGATGTTTGTGACATCTCAATTTGGTTTTGTTTGGCATGGAATTTATTGAGTTAGAAGTAGTCTTTGGTCAACGTACGGATGAATGTGAACATGAACTAATCTCTAATGCTAATAGACATGTTTGTATGTTGTTTGTTGGTTGGTGTTTATGTTTTCAGAGACAACGAGCACAACAACGTGAAAGAGAAGAAGAGGAAAGGCGAACTAACCCGCTCATTTAGTTGCAAGCCATTCAAGATAGTGGGAATTATGACGGGTCCTATGCGTGGATTACCCGGCGACCAATTCGCTCGACCTGGTATTTGGATTATGCGGTGCTTAATAAAGGGTCCCGCATCAATGCGGGCGGACATATCAAATATGTTGTTATTAATCAAGCAACCGGTCAATGTGGGTATAGACGCTTGATAAAGAGCATTTATGTGCACGGATGACATGTATCAGGTATTAGTTTTTGAATTTTACTCCACTTTGGACTACAATCAAAGGAGGGATCCTGAGGATGAGGCGTTTTTAACTTTTTGGTTGGGGGTGAAGATCGAGCTATGAGTAGGCTTGATTTAGCTCGAGCATTGTGAAACGACCCGTCCATATTACTATAAACGCAGTACGTTATTCATTGGTCCTATAGCGAGGTATTTGACCTCTATATGATACATTTTAGAAAATATTGCATTCGTTTCATAAAAATCACACCATTATTATACATAATGCATGTTTTAAACAATTGAGCGATTATTTAAGTAATAATCCCCATAATACATCGATTTTCAAATACTACACATGTGACATAACAGTCGATTATAATACATGACAAAGGTTTTATTGAATGCAACACATTATTTAAATAAAAGTATGAGACTCCATGCACAGCTTGCTCAGATAATGCAACAGTGGAAGACTTCTTAAGGACCTAAGAATAAACATGCTTAAATAGTCAACACAAAAGTTGGTGAGATATATAGGTTTAAAGCTAGCATCGATATAAATATAGACCACAAGATTTCATAGTTATAAATATTTCAATAAAGATATTCTATAAGTTGTTGAGCACTTCGGTAACCATACTTAACCATTAATATGGAATATTCCCTTTATTATGAAATCTCCCTACACTGTACCAAGTGTAGTAAAAACGAAGTACTATGCAACAGTTTACGATACTAGAGCGACTAGCCCGGTTAGGGTTGTCAAACCCGGTAGATCTATCAATAGGATTTGCGCTTACATATTCTTACAACATGTAAATATTAGTTACCAAGCTATTAGGGAAGATATGCAGGGTGATACAACTCAATGTAGAATATATTTTAAGTACTTGTGTCCATAGCGTAAAACATAAAATGCATGTATTCTCATCCCAAAATATTTTTAGAGTTTAAAAATGGGACTATATACTCACGGTAGTAAAAGTATATTAATAATAAGTTTTCAACTTATTAAAAATATGACCGTCGTCCTTGGATTCACGAACCTATAACAATAATAACGATTCAGATAATAATACATGTGAACAAAATTAATATAGCAAGTTCATATTATATCTTCAATCACGTGTGATTGTTTAAGTTTATATTTTCAATCACGTGTGATTGTTTAAGTTTATAATTTCAATCACGTGTGATTGTTTAAGTTGTCAAGTTAGCAGTCCAACGTTAGTAGTCCACAATTAGTAGTCCACAGTTAGTAGTGCGCAGTTATTAGTAAATATATAGATCGATACATCACTTTGAAATAATCAAGACATAGTATACGTGTGTTGTATAAGACTCAATCATGACCCACGATACCGCTATTGTAGTTACACGTATTGTGTATGTGGTGTCTTTTGATTTATCCGACGTATTGTGTAACCATGACATGTTAGAGTACATGTATAATACAAGAAAAGTTAACTAGGATATGGTTAGTATAGATTTTAATGAATTAATCTCGTAATCATTTTAGTCATTTTTAACCAATATTGTTTTGCCCATAACTTCTTTATTACAAATCCGTTTTGAGTGAATCAAAGTGCTATGGTTTTGTAACGAACTATAATTTTTAGAACTAAACTGAAAAAGTAGTGGTTTATAGTCTGAGTTACAGGTTAAAAATCCATAATGGAAAGAGGTAGTCATTTCCGTCGAAAGAACGACATCTTAATGACCATTTTGAAAAACATACTTCTACTTTGAGTTTAACCATGATTTTTGGATATAGTTTCATGTTCATATAAAATATCATTTTCCCAAAAGAACAACTTTTAAATCAAAGATTATCATAGTTTTTAATTATCTAACCCAAAACAGCCCTCGGTTTTACTACGACGGCGTATGTCCGGTTTTACGGTGTTCTTCGTGTTTCCAAGTTTTAACTCATTAAGTTAGCATACCATATAGATATAAAACATGTGTTAAGTTGTTTTTAAAAGTCAAGTTAGAAGGATTAACTTTGTTTGCGAACAAGTTTAGGATTAACTAAACTATGTTCTAGTTTATAAACTCTTATATAGATAGCTATAATTATATGAATTGAACAAGAGTTTTGGTAAGGCTAATACCTTGATTTAAGAAAGGGAAGTAGCTAAATATGAAGAGGATTTCTAGAGCTTGAAAGACTCTTTGAAAGGGTGCTTAAAGATAACCAAACTTTGAAGCAAAACTTGAATTAAAGTAAGTGTTCTTGATCGCTTCTTATATGATGATTATAGATTGTTTTTGTAACTAGTTTTTGTTGTGGATGATGAAGGTTTATTAGAACTTGAAGAGAGGATATTAGAGAGTGTTTTTAGAGAGAAAGAATAAGAGAATACTTGGAAGAGAATTGAAAGTAGAATGGATGTAAATGTGTGTAAAAATATACCATGTAAGGACTTTATATACTACTTGTAATTTGTTGTTTTATGTCAAATATCTAGGATAAGTTAAATACCATGAGGTCATGCATGACATAATAAGATTGATGATGTGATGTATGACATAATACATCAATCATGCAAGTTACTATTGGTATATACGAATAGTAAATACTTTATGTTGTCTTTTTTTTTTTTTTTACTAATATCTAGTATAAGTTAAATTGATGATGTCATGCATGACATAATAAGATTGGTGATGACATGCATGACATAATACTCCACTAACACAGATTTTTATTAGTATATATCAATAGTAAAAGGGTGGTCAAATGTATGTATAAAACTCTATTCGGAGGTTTAAGATTTATAAATATTCATTATTTATCTAGTAGAAATTATTAAATCATGTTAGTAGTATAATCAAGTAGTCGGAAAAATCCGTGTCATCACAGTACCTACCCGTTAAAAAAAATTTTGTCCCGAAATTTGATCGAGGTCATTATGGCTAACAATAAAAATGTTTTCATGACGAATATGAGTGGATAAATCGAGTTTTATCATTATTGAACAATATGGATAAAACAATTCGATTACGCGAAGAGTATAAGTGAAGCTATCACAAAAGAGTGAAATGAATAAATGCAGGTTTGTCTTAACCGGTGACGTAGTCACGGTTGATTTCCGGAAATCAAGGAATTTAGAGGAAATCTTCGTAAAAAGATTTGGTTCTTCGGTAATTAAGAAAATTAGGATCCTCTTTGGTTGAATGCGATAATCTGTCTCGATTGCTCTGTCTGATATTTCACTATAAATCCGCCCCCTTCGTTTTCTTATTTCCACAACTCACATCTTCTATTCTTTCTTCCTCAATTCATACTTTAAAGCATACGTCAATATGCTCCATCCAGTTCTAGTTCTTGATATACTCCTAACTTTCATATCTGTCATTCTTCTTTTTCATCTACCATCGGAGGATTTTATTTATTTTTACTATTACCTTGGGGTTATAGTGTTCTTAATTCTCCCGTGCCTTTACGTTGCAATACATATTGATATACACGGCTTGTAATTTATGTATTGTCGTCGGGCCTTATATCTTTCCTTATTTTTCAGAGTCCCTGCTCCTGTTTTTCCATAATCATTGACATCTACGGTTAATGATCTTTTCTGTTTGCTGCGATTTATACCCCCTTTCTATTTCGGAGCTTCATGCTTTTGTTTTCTTTTCGCAAGTAATGGTCCAGAATTCATAGGTATGGAGTTTCGAATTATCATAATATACAAAGTAGAAAGGAAATGTAGTAGCACAATTTGATTTGTCAAATTACCAGAATATCCGGAAAAGACTGAATCATCAAGAAAATATTTTCTTGAAATTTTTAGAGGTTAAATATAATACAAGAGTCGTGTAACATGGCACATGATGACGGTATGGTCTGTGAACGTCATGTCCCATTAGAAATTCAGCATGACTTACTGTATTATAATCACGTTGATCAAGTGTCATTATATTATACTAACTCATGCTTCAGTTCCCAACACTACCTCAAAAACATTCATATTTTAAACTTGAAGGTTTCAGAATTTAGAAACTAAAATAGTTTCTTTCATGATGTAACACAGATAGCGCGAAGAGGTAAATGATTTCGGATAACAATAGTTATGAAGATATCTTTAGAAACATCGAAGATATTTATAATGAAAGATATGTTGATATCTTAAAATATCTAAGATCAGAGGATGATGAAGAATATTGTCCGCAAGGATTTTAGAGTAAGGAGCAAGGCATTCGCTAAAGACTTCAGCAGGCACTGAAATCAATTGGATTCTTTGAAGTCAGATTTAGTCGTTGTGATTTGTCCACAGCCTCCTTCATGGTTTGCTCAATCCAGTTCCAAACCTTCTCTTTTTTTGAGCTTTGCCAACACACTATTTTATCATCAAACTTTTAACTGTTAAGGTCGTTTACGGTTTTTGCTGCTTCATCAGCATTTTTCCAAAAATTCGAAGAACTAGTTCGCAGTTTAGGGTGTTTTTCAGAAACTTCACATTCGAAGTATATAAGTCTAGGAGATAGACATTATATGTATATATATATATAACTGTTGGCGTAGAATTGCTACGAAATTCGAGAATAATGGTTCAAGCTTTTTGGTATGGCAACTACCGTTACAATGTAGATGAGTACATGATTGGGTTTTAATGAATAAGTATAGTGATTTTTCGGAGAGGCTTAAGTCAAAGGGTAATGAAGTTGTTGATACATTTTCTGTTAATATGGTGAAATGTAAAAGGTTCTCCGGTAACGATGGTGAAAGGACAACGTATATATCGAAGTTATAATTTCGACTGAAAAATCGAAGTTGACTTGCTGGAGCTGTGAGAAAACTGTCTACTTTGGAAAAAGGATTGCAAAATTATTTTTGGTAATAAATGCCAAAGGAGCTGACACAAATATGTGTTAGTCTATGACTGTAACGTCCCAACCCGTTATCCTTCCAAAAACGTGCCAAAAAAAAAAAAAAATTTCTGGAACAGTTCATCTGGACGGCGTCCAGCTCTGAAGAACTGGACGGCGTCCAGCCATCTTGGACGGCGTCCAAATACACTAAAAAGTTCTGATCAGTTTAACAATTACACACGGGCGAAAAACCCGCTTCCCGACACTTTTAAACCAAAACACTTTCACAATGTGTTATAATAATTAAAACTAAGAGTATTCCATAATAAAACCGAGTTTTACAACACCGGGACCACATCGACCCAAATTACCACAAGGTGACCATTTCGACCCAATTTAGTTTATACAAACATAGACCGAGCATGGGATTGGGGATACGCTACCCAATCCTAATCGAACCAAAAGCAAGTCTTCTAAAGCAAACTACGCAAGCTCACTAGTCCCCACGCTTACCCGAGCCACCACATCCATGCAATCTATAAAAATGTAAACAACGAGAGGGTAAGCTAACGCTTAGTGAATGAAAATATACTACATACATATATATGCATAAAATGGACATGCCACACAAATAATCAAATACCGCATACCGGAGCATCCATGCCTAAAGGAAAGCTAATCTAAGCATACCGTACGATCACTAAGCAACAAGCTAAAATATGCATCAACAAACATAAGTTCACCAACGACGATGTGAACAACGCCAAGAAGCTACACCCGGAGGGTTAGCTACATCACAACAATGCTGTAGTGACCCGAACTTTTCCATGTTTATATATATTAATTGAGATTGATATTTACATGATTAAATGTTTCCAAAATGTTAAGCAATCAAACTTGTTAAGGCTTGATTAATTGAAATATGTTTCATATAGACAATTGACCACCCAAGTTGACCGGCGATTCACGAACGTTAAAACTTGTAAAAATGACATGACGATATATATATGGATATACATATGGTTAACATGAGATTATGATAAGTAAGTATCTCCATAAGTATATTAACAATGAGTTATATACATATAAACAAGACTACTAACTTAAGGATTTCGAAACGAGACATATATGTAACGATTATCGTTGTAACGACATTTAAATGTATATATATCATATTAAGATATATTAATATATCATAATATCATGATAATATAATAATTTAACATCTCATTAGATATAATAAACAATGGGTTAACAACATTAATTGAGATCGTTAACTTAAAGGTTTCAAAACAACACTTACATGTAACGACTAACGATGACTTAACGACTCAGTTAAAATGTATATACATGTAGTGTATTTAGATGTATTAAAATACTTTTGGAAGACTTCAAGACATATATTAAAACACTCATACTTAACAAAAATGGTTACAGTTACTTTCCCATTCTTTTCTTTCATCAAGAATTCTAGTCGTATTCTTACCCGTATTATACACAGCTTCAAAACGTACTTACTATGGGTATATACCAATAGGAACTAGCATGGGATTCCACTCTTGATTATGTCATGTATGACTAATCAATTTTAACTTCTACCATGAGCTAGTCAACTAACTAGAACTCCTTTTAACCCCACTCACCACTCACCAATTACCACTCATCATTCACTCCATTTCACTTCCAATTCTCTTTCTAATTCTCTCTCAACACACACACACTATTATGAACGTATTTTTCCAGTAGTTAATCATCATCTTCATCAAAAATCACTTCAAGAATCAAGCTATAATCATCATAGGAAGAACACTTCAAGAACACTTCAAAAATCCCTTCAAGTTTACTAATTTACTTCCAAGCTTTCTAATCCATTCCAAGTAATCATCTAAGATCAAGAAACCTTTGTTATATACAGTAGGTTATCTTTCTTATTCAAGGTAATATTCATATTCAAACTTTGATTCAATTTATATAACTATAAACTATCTTAATTCGAGTAAAAATCTTACTTGAACTTGTTTTGATGTCATGATCCTACTTCAAGAACTTTCAAGCCATCCAAGATCCTTTGAAGCTAGATCATTTCTTGTCACTTCCAGTAGGTTTACCTACTAAACTTGAGGTAGTAATGATGTTCATAACATCATTCGATTCATATATATAAAACTATCTTATTCGAAGGTTTAAACTCGTAATCACTAGAACATAGTTTAGTTAATTCTAAACTTGTTCGCAAACAAAAGTTAATCCTTCTAACTTGACTTTTAAAATTAACTAAACACATGTTCTATATCTATATGATATGCTAACTTAATGATTTAAAACCTGGAAACACAAAAAAACACCGTAAAACCGGATTTACACCGTCGTAGTAACACCGCGGGCTGTTTTGGGTTAGTTAATTAAAAACTATGATAAACTTTGATTTAAAAGTTGTTATTCTGAGAAAATGATTTTTATTATGAACATGAAACTATATCCAAAAATTATGGTTAAACTCAAAGTGGAAGTATGTTTTCTAAAATGGTCATCTAGACGTCGTTCTTTCGACTGAAATGACTACCTTTACAAAAACGACTTGTAACTTATTTTTACGACTATAAACCTATACTTTTTCTGTTTATATTCATAAAATAGAGTTCAATATGAAACCATAGCAATTTGATTCACTCAAAACGGATTTAAAATGAAGAAGTTATGGGTAAAACAAGATTGGATAATTTTTCTCATTTTAGCTACGTGAAAATTGGTAACAAATCTATTCCAACCATAACTTAATCAACTTGTATTGTATATTATGTAATCTTGAGATACCATAGACACGTATACAATGTTTCGACCTATCATGTCGACACATCTATATATATTTCGGAACAACCATAGACACTCTATATGTGAATGTTGGAGTTAGCTATACAGGGTTGAGGTTGATTCCAAAATATATATAGTTTGAGTTGTGATCAATACTGAGATACGTATACACTGGGTCGTGGATTGATTCAAGATAATATTTATAGATTTATTTCTGTACATCTAACTGTGGACAACTAGTTGTAGGTTACTAACGAGGACAGCTGACTTAATAAACTTAAAACATCAAAATATATTAAAAGTGTTGTAAATATATTTTGAACATACTTTGATATATATGTATATATTGTTATAGGTTCGTGAATCAACCAGTGGCCAAGTCTTACTTCCCGACGAAGTAAAAATCTGTGAAAGTGAGTTATAGTCCCACTTTTAAAATCTAATATTTTTGGGATGAGAATACATGCAGGTTTTATAAATGATTTACAAAATAGACACAAGTACGTGAAACTACATTCTATGGTTGAATTATCGAAATCGAATATGCCCCTTTTTATTAAGTCTGGTAATCTAAGAATTAGGGAACAGACACCCTAATTGACGCGAATCTTAAAGATAGATCTATTGGGCCTAACAAACCCCATCCAAAGTACCGGATGCTTTAGTACTTCGAAATTTATATCATATCCGAAGGGTGTCCCGGAATGATGGGGATATTCTTATATATGCATCTTGTTAATGTCGGTTACCAGGTGTTCACCATATGAATGATTTTTATCTCTATGTATGGGATGTGTAATGAAATATGAAATCTTGTGGTCTATTGTTACGATTTGATATATATAGGTTAAACCTATAACTCACCAACATTTTTGTTGACGTTTAAAGCATGTTTATTCTCAGGTGAATATTAAGAGCTTCCGCTGTTGCATACTAAAATAAGGACAAGATTTGGAGTCCATGTTTGTATGATATTGTGTAAAAACTGCATTCAAGAAACTGATTTCGATGTAACATATTTGTATTGTAAACCATTATGTAATGGTCGTGTGTAAACAGGATATTTTAGATTATCATTATTTGATAATCTACGTAAAGCTTTTTAAACCTTTATTTATGAAATAAAGGTTATGGTTTGTTTTAAAAATGAATATATAGAGGTCAAAACCTCGCAACGAAATCAATTAATATGGAACGTTTTTAATCAATAAGAACGGGACATTTCAAATGCATCAATATATATATAACAATATATATAAACGAATAAGGTTAACCCCTTAACCCATTACCAAATACCAAACACCACAATGAAGATTGGCCGAACTATACGAGCCTTAGTAATCCGAAACCACACGAGATTACTATCTTCAACAAGACAACATCGAGGTTGGTCGAACTACACGAGCCTTAGTAATTCGAACTACACGAGATCATTACCTCAATAAGATGACCGAACTACACGCGTCATCGTGAATCCGAACTACACGAGACTTACTTCCGTTAAGATGACCGAACTACACGCGTCATCGTGAATCCGAACTACACGAGATCCACTTTCACAATTCAAAACCCACGGTCACGGGATTATAAAATCCACCACATCGGGGTTATCCACATCACAACAATATCAACCCTTCGCCATTGGGGTTATATACTCCACATCACAAACACGTGTGATAACGTACACACAAAATGTGTACCTCGCCAAAGGTGGTCAACCAAAATGCACAACCGTGCCAATTGGACCTAAACGCAAGTCCATCAAATCCACCTATATGTGAAGTGAGCTCTATAACCGAGAACCACTTCACCCGACCCGCACCCATCCTACACATACATATGCACATAGGATATTAACACTCACCTTGTCACCTTGAAGAATGCAACCGAAATAATCCGCAACTCGCCGATGGAATGTACCTATTCCATTATCACAAAACACACAACACAATTAGGGTTGACTTACAAACTAACCCATTTGACACTTAGTGCAAATTCGACCCAAATGCACTTTCAAGCACAAACCGTGCCCAAACTAACCAATAATCACTAACACTAGTGAAAATGGTCCTAATACACCGATTAAACCCGAACACAAGTGTTAAACACGTGTCTTACCCATTTTGACACCAAAACCCTAATTCGACCCATTTCAAAATTAGGTAACCAAACACACCCAAAAGTGTTCCAACACTTCCATAATCACTAAACATAGCAATTAAAACTCAAGATCAACGCCTAATCACGACCAAATCGTCAACCAACCCAAAACCCACCAAGTGACAAGAATAACTAGTCACCCTAAACCCATTTCATCATCTAAGAGGGTTTCACAACAAACTAGCTCAAAACCCTAACTTGAATATCAAATCTAACAAATGAAATTCGGAGTTTGAGCTTACCAATACCACCACAACGTAGCTAGGAGTGAGATGAACAACTTTAGAACCCGAGCTTTGGTGAGAAACCAACTCCTTCT
Source organism: Rutidosis leptorrhynchoides (assembly GCF_046630445.1). Classification (NCBI taxonomy): domain Eukaryota; kingdom Viridiplantae; phylum Streptophyta; class Magnoliopsida; order Asterales; family Asteraceae; genus Rutidosis; species Rutidosis leptorrhynchoides. Next base: position 463,910,069 of record NC_092335.1, on the reverse strand, counting down.
TCTCCAAATGGAGCTTCCTCTCTCTAGGACTCTCTTCTCTCTCTAGATATGAATGAGAGTGTTTGTGTGGGTGTTAGTGGAGCAAATGAGGCTCCTAGAACTGATCTTGTGGCCTTAACTCGTTCCACATGTGAAAATACCATTTTCCCCTCTAAATATCTTTAAGTAAAACAGCTGGCCCGTCAGTTATGTTGGACGTCGTCCCAAATATTGGACGGTGTCCAACTCTTCTTTGCTAGACGGCGTCCCGAATATTGGACGGCGTCCCAATTAACTGAAACTGAAACAAGGTCTTACAACTCTCCCCCACTTAAACATGATCGCGTCCTCGCGATCTGCGCCACTTAACAGAACAGACCACACTCAATGGTCCTCAAACGTAAGTTCCAGTCCTACTTTCCTAGGCAATTCTTCCCAATGGATCACCTTTAACAACTAAAATCGTCACTCGCGATTTATTAAAACCACAATCCGAGCACTAAAACATGCTCAATTCCCCATATCGGGAAAAACTCAACCAATCTCGTACCGAGATATCAATTCCTTAGCGTACCTTTACCAAGGACAACGCTAAAAGCGTCCAAGTCTCAACCTAAAGTCAACAATCCGAACGTTGAAGATCGAACCACATGAATCCTTACGGATTACAGTTACCATTAAACATCCTTTGTAGTGCGCAATACAACCAATACACCACTATCCTAACATCATAAGTCAACGGCTAAACCGCTAGCATCCCAAACGAATATGGCCACGCTAAACCCAAGGTGTACAAAATTGACTATTGTCACACCCGTAACAACACGTGAGCGAAACACAGCTATCGCATCACTACTTCCACAAGATGGTCCTTACAACCCCACCATCGGTGTATAAAACAACCGATAGATCACACAACATGGCCGAAATAACCCGATCCTAAACACATATGGAGGATGGTCGAAACAAGCCGAACCTTAGTGAATTCACAACAACCCGAAATTCACCAACCCAATCCATATTTCCCACAACAAAATGACCGCACAACCCGAGTCATGGTGAATACGTGCAAACCGATATTCACTACATCCACCACATAGTATAACCGATGATGGCCGTACAACCCGAGCCTTAGTGAATCCGAACTACCCGACATTTACTACCTCAAACTATGAGTCCAACCAACAGGGACAATTGTACAACCCGAAATATTGTGAATACGAACAACCCGATATTCACGTCCCAAAACACACACAAGGAATGGCACTCGCATTTCCCACCGGTACTCGCATTTCCCGATAATGTTATACCATGCCGATATAACACTACTCCCATCACAAATATCCATTAGTATACTTAACACCGCGTACACTAATTCCCCAGGTGGCATCTTAACACTTCGATGCTTCACCCATGATGAAGTCAGCGGACCCCGAAGTTCATGCTTCACCAATCCAAATCCCATGATGAAGTCAGCGGACCCCGAAGGTCATGCTTCACCAATCAACGCCCTTTTGGCCTCGAACAACGAGTAGCGTAACATCGCGCTCTGCTACGCCATAGTGAATCCTAACGGATACCACTAACCATTCACAGAATCAAGCAAGAACCACCTATATCAAACATAGGTAAGAAATAATAATTCTCTAAAAGAGAATCCACCATGCACATCCCCTAACCGAGGGACTTCACCTTGCTCGCCAAACACGTCTATTATCTCTCAACGAGATTTCCACATTATCACCTCGGTGATAATTTCAAATCTAAAATCAGAAGTACAATTCACCAAAATTGTACTCTACCACAAATCGACCAAAACTAGGTCCCAACACAAATTTCGGATCTACCATAAGCATTATCCGAATTCTCACCCTAAGGTCTCCTCGTGCGGGAGTAAACTCCCCCACTTGGTACTACGTTCCATATCCACAACACGTACAACCGTACAATGCTACCAAAGGTAGACTTTACCAACAATTGGGTTCACACGACCCATCACCACATCTTGTTCCAACCTTGAGCACACGAAGGTTTTTAGCCAATTCCTTAAACACTTCGAACGAAAAGTGTACCACAAATGTAAGACCCAAATATTTCACCGTACATATGTGTAAATATGATCTTTGAAGTGTGGGTGTTCGTTTCATACTTTAAAAAGAAGGCAGAATCTGGTCTGGGCCGCGCGGCGCACCACTGGGCTGTGACAGATTCCCTCTTTTTAAAATTAGATATTTTGGGGGTAATTTGGTAAAATCACATGAGGTCTGACTTTAAGGCCCTAAACCAGTTGTTGGGGCCTCATTAACTCCATTTCTATCTACTTCAACCTCATCCATTCAATTCTAGAGGGAGAGTGATAACCTAGTGAGAGAAAACTCATTTTGGAGAAGAAGAAAGAGGATTCTTACTTAAGCTCAAGTTCTAAAGTTGTTCATCTACTTCCTAGCTACGTTTTGGTGGTAGTGGTATGCTCTAATCTTGATTTCTTGATTCAATTTTGTGTAAGGGTTAGAGTTAGTGTTTATGGTGAACTTAAAACCCACTTTGTTAGTAAATTGGGTGTTGTGGGTGAATTTGGGTTATGTTGACTCAAAGATGACTAACTAGGGTTTTCAAGTATTAATTGTTGTTAATGAACCTTAAGTAGTTGGTGAATTGCTAGAACACCGATATATATGTAAATGGGTGTTAAGTGGATTAGTGGATGACCTGAAATGGGTATGTTGACTTTAAATTGGTCAAATGGGTCAAAATGGACCTAAGTTAATTAACGGTTGTGATTAATGCATAAACTTAGTGTTAAAAGGTGTTTTAAGACCTAACTTGGCTAATGTTAGGGTTTTGGTAAAAGATGACCCGATTTTAGGGTTAAGTGTCCAAATGGGTCAAAATGACCTAGTAGTGGTGAGTGTTGTGAGTTTGACCTACTTGAATGGTTGATTGATTATATGTACATTATAATAGGTGCGTTACCTTGAAGATTCAAGCTTAGTTTATTGATTCACCGAAGGCGTAAGGTGAGTGGAATAATTATACATGTACGTATATGAGGTGTTTACTTATAGAAATGGATATGTGTTGTCCAAGTTAGTGATATATGCGTTGTACGCTAACGGTTTTAAGAACGGATATATGTTGTCCAATTTAGTGTTATATGTGTTGTACACTAATGATTTATGAATGGATATCTGTTGTCCGATTTAGTGTTATATGTGTTTTACACTAACTATTTTATAAACGGATATGTGTTATCCAAGGGTTAGTGATATATATGTTGTGCACTAACGGTTGTTATGAACACCAATGGGAAATTAGAGTACTATTCCTTTTACGATTGGTTAACCATGGTTGTATGAATTGTGCATTAGCATACTTAATTATGTACTATATGCTTTTGTTATTGCTAGCTCAATGTGAATTGCAGTTATTGGTATATGCATAATGTTTTGCATGGTTGTCGAATTGCTAGCTTGTGTACGGTATTGTGTAAGTGTTTGCAAGTAGATATATTATATATGTATATGTATAATTATTGCATTCACTAAGCTTTGCTTACCCTTTCGTTGTTTACCTTTTTATAGGTTCGGTTGTGGACAAGGGTAAGGGCATCATCTTGGATTAAAGATCCCGTAGTTGTTAGAGAACGCTTTTGGGATATTTAGCTTTTGGAGTTTGACCGAGACTTGGGTAGTTTAATCCCAAACACCATGCTCGTAGTGTAGTTTGGTACTTAAACTTTTTGATGGTCGAAACTCATATTTTGTATTAAACTCGTAAAACGGCCGATGTGGGCCCCGCTTCATAAAACTCATCTTATTAATGGAATGTGTTAGTTTTACATATTTGAATATGTTGTTAAAAGCGTTTTGTCTAATTATTTCGGGAAGTGGCCAATCTTTTTCGCATTTCAAGACTTTTGGGACAGACCAGAATGGTGCTCCGCGCGACCTTCTGGCGCGCCGCGCCATTTGCTGATTAAACAATTTTTTTTTGATATTTTCCGCGGGTTCGTTTGTGTTTTGGTTTGGGTTGTTACAAGTGGTATCAGAGCATGGTCTAAAGGATTTAGGCGACTTGAGATAGGTGCCTAGACTTAGACTTTATTGCGTGTACGCTTTATGCGGGACTTGTAGGACTTTGGGTCTAATCGGGAATTGTTAGTACTTTGGTTTATGTGAACTAACCTTGTGCTAATGGTTTTGTGTTGTGTTTAGCAATCATCAAGCAAGATGGACGTGGTACTAGCAAGTTAATGCGACGTGCTCGCGTAACATTGATTAGCTACCATTGTTACGGGTTCAAATCGTGTCAAAAAAGCGATGTACGATGAATGTTAAGCTAGATGGGGTAGTGTGGTGTATATGTATATACTTATGTGTTAAGCCCTTCCGTTTTGTTGTTTAATCTTTTCCGTTTTATAGAATGAAGATGAGAAATGGACACGACACCAATGACGGAAGTACGAGTGAGGACGTTGAGTTCACGACCAAAGTTGAGGCCATCTTTAAACGTCAAAAGGCGGAGTTCCTCGAGGATGTTAAGAAAATGTTTCTAGATACGATTGACGAGCAATTAGTCAATGTAGTCAAGGAGCAAGTGAAGGTCGTTCTTCAAGAGGATAATGTGGGGAGACGGGACTTCTTCTATAAGAATTTCAAGGACTCTCACCCTCCCACCTTCGATGGTGAACGGGACCCACTTAAGAGTGCCCGTTGGATCTCCGATATGGAGGGGGCTTTTCGTACGTGTGAATGCCCTCTTGATAAAAAGACGAGATATGGTTGTAGTATGTTAAGAGGTGATGCTAAATTGTGGTGGGACGCGAAGATCTGACTTTATGGCGAAGAACAATGCATGGAGTTCACATGGGATGAATTCAAGGCGGAGTTTTTCGAAGAATACCGAACTTCGGCCGATCTTACAAGGCTTAAGGATGAACTACGTTCCTTGAGGCAAGGGTCGATGGATTTGAACACTCTCAAATCCGTGTTTTTGTCCAAGACCCAATTTTGCCCGGAGTATGTCGGGAATGATAAAATGTTGAAAGAAGATTTCTATCGAATCTTGAATGATAACTATCAAGAGAAAATTAGTGTGAACGTGGTGAAGAGCTTTGATGAATTGTTCAATATGGCGAAGGGTTTTGAAGCGCTTGTATTGAGAAAGAGTAGTTTTACTTTTGGAAAGAGGAAGTTCGAGAATTCGAGTCAATCGAGCTTTTCCAACAAAAAGAACAAGAAGGGCTCCGAAAGTGCTAATAGTGTGAAGAAAGGTGGTTCCGGTGGTCATGTAACCACTTGCTATACTTGTGGGCAAAAAGGTCACATCTCTCGTGATTTCCCCAACTCACCTTCCACACCCAAATTTACTTGTTTCAATTGTGGTAAAGAAGGGCACAAGAGGCCCGAGTGTCCCGAGTTGCGCAATGATAATGTTAAGCGGTTAGAAAAGGTGGCAGGTACGGCTAGGGGTCGAAATTATTTGATGACCAATGATGAAGCCAAATAATCGAACGAAGTTGTCTCAGGTACTTTCATGGTTAACTCTAATCCAACACGAATCCTATTTGATAGTGGTGCCAATTTATCGTTTGTTTCTCCAAGATTCGTGCCTAAGTTAAATAAACCGCAAGTTAAGTTGAGTCGTCCGGTAGAAGTTGAAATAGCGGATGGCAAGACGGCGCTAGTGGTTGATGTGTGTAAAAATTGTGATGTCGTTTTTGGTGCCGAAAACTTTAAGATTGATCTTATCCTGATGACATTGGGCGATTTCGATATCGTTGTTGGTATGGATTGGCTCGATTATAATAGAGCCGATATTGCATGCCATGAAAAATTTATTCATGTAAAGGCCCCAAGTGGGGGAGAGATAATTATTCACGGTGATAAGCGTAGAAGACTTGTGCCGATATGAACTTTTGCACGGGCACGTCATCTCCTCGATAGTGGTGGCATGGCCTTTCTTGCCCATGTTGTTGATACTCGTGATGAGTCACCACCCATTCGTGAAATTTCGGTGGTTAGTGAATTCGAAGACGTTTTTTCGGACGAGTTACCGAGTGTTCCGGCGGAAAGACAAGTTGAATTTCGCATTGAGTTGGTTCCGGGAGCTATTCCCATTGCTAAAACTCCTTATCGTTTAGCGCCGACGGAAATGCAAGAGTTGTTAAATCAAACCCAATAGTTACTTGAGAAGGGTTTTATTCGACCGAGTGCTTCGCCATGGGGCGCTCCGATTTTATTCGTGAAAAAGAAGAATGGTAGTATGCGGATGTGCATCGATTACCGGGAGTTGAATAAAGTGACGATCAAGAATCGTTATCCATTGCCAAGGATTGACGATTTGTTTGACTAACTCTAAGGTGCAACGTGTTTCTCTAAAATCGACCTACGGTCCGGCTATCACCAAATGCGGGTCCGCGAGGAAGATATCAAGAAAACGGCTTTTCAAACACGTTATGGGAATTTTGAGTTTGTGGTTATGGCTTTTGGTCTTACGAATGCACCGGCGGCATTCATGGACCTTATTAATCGAGTGTGCCAAACTATGTTGGACAATTCGGTAATTGTGTTCATCGACGATATACTTGTTTATTCGAAGAATATGAACGAACATGAACGTTATTTGCACGAAGTATTGAAGACGTTACGAAAGGAGAAGTTGTATGCTATGTTCTCCAAATGTGAATTTTGGCTAAGGGAGGTTCAATTCCTTGGCCACATTGTGAACAAAGACGGTATTCAAGTAGATTCGGGGAAGATAGAGACGGTGAAGAGTTGGAGACAACTGACTACGCCTACGAAAGTCCGAAGTTTTCTCGGATTGGCCGGTTATTATCGTCGGTTTATCCAAGACTTTTCTAAGATCGCTTCTTCATTGACAAAATTGACAAGGAAGAACGCGAGGTTTAATTGGGAGAACGAACAAGAAATTGCTTTTCAATTGTTAAAGGAGAAGTTGTGTCAAGCTCCGGTGTTAGTGTTGCCGGAAGGAGTGGAAGACATGACAGTTTATTGTGATGCTTCGTTAAATGGGCTCGGGTGTGTTCTAATGCAAAGGGGTAAAGTCATCGCTTATGCCTTGCGACAATTAAAGGAACACGAGACGAGATATCCGACTCATGATCTTAAGTTGGCGACGGTTGTGCGTGCGTTGAAAATTTGGCGCCATTACTTGTATGGTGTTAAGAGTACGATTTATTCGGATCATAAGAGCTTGAAACATCTCTTTAATCAATGAGATTTGAATTATCGTCAACGTAGGTGGATGGATGTGGTAAAATATTATGATTGTGAAATACTTTATCATCCGGGCAAGGCAAATATGGTCGCAGATGCGTTAAGTCAAAAGAGTCAACACCCGGCTTTACGATTGGGATTGTTACGTATGATTATTACTAACAATTTTCTTGAAAAACTTGGTGTGATTCTAATAGAGGCTTACGTTCACAACAAGCATGCGGAACGAATTGTGGGGCAATCGGAATTCATTACTATGGGTTCGCGTGGTTTGTTGTCTTTTCAAGGAAGAGTGTGGGTGCCGAAGATGGGTGATTATCGACAAGTGCTACTTGATGAAGCACATAAATCAAAGTATTCCATTCATCCGGGCGCGATGAAAATGTATCTTGACTTAAAGAAAGATTATTGGTGGCCGGGCATGAAACGTGATGTTGTAAAGTACGTTGAGCAATGCGTCACGTGTTTGCAAGTTAAGTCCGAGCACCAAAAGCCGTATGGTAAGTTACAACCGTTAGAAATCCCGAAGTGGAAATGGGAGCACATTACCATGGATTTCATCATAAAGTTACCTAAAACAGCAAGAACCTAATTTGATTCGATTTGGGTGATAGTTGATCGATTGATGAAAAGTGCTTTGTTTCTTCCCATTAAGGAAGCGATATCGTCGGAGACCTTGGCTAAGTTGTTTATCAAGGAAGTCATCTCTCGACACGGTGTTCCTATATATATTATTTCGGATCGAGATACCCGTTTTACATCTCGGTTTTGGGAAAAGTTTCACGAAGATATGGGTACACAATTGAAGTTGAGCACGGCGTATCATCCGTAAAAGGGATGGTCAAACCGAACGTACGAATCAAACTTTGGAGGATATGTTATGGGCATGTATTATTGATTTCGGTGGTAGTTGGGATGAGCATTTGCCTTTAGTGGAATTCTCGTACAATAATAGTTATCATACTAGTATCGGGATGCCGCCATATGAGATGCTTTATGGGCGTAGATGTCGAACCCCGATTTGTTGGGGTGAAGTGGGACAAAAGGAAATCGGGAGTACCGATTTGGTTTTAGAGACGAATAACAAGATTGATATTATTTGGGATCATTTGAAGAAGGCTCAAGATAGACAAAAGTCCTATGCCGATAAACGTAGACGAACGATCGAATTTCAAGAAGGTGACATGGTGATGCTCAAAGTTTCACCATGGAAAGGTATCATTCGATTTCGAAAATGGGGAAAGTTAGCTCCTCGATTTGTTGGGCCATTTAAGGTTTTAGCTCGCGTTGGTGAAGTCGCGTATCATTTGGAATTACCCGAAGAGCTTGCGGGGATTCATAATACATTTCATGTTTCCCATCTCCGTAAGTGTCTCGCGGATGATTCTTCATGGATGCCATTAGACGAAATTGAGCTAAACAATAAGTTAGAATATGTTGAAGAGCCGATTGCTATACTTGATGAGAAGGTGAAAATGTTGAGAAATAAAGAGGTGATAACTTTTAAAGTTCAATGGCGTCGAAGTAAAGGTTCTGAGTTTACTTGGGAGCCCGAAGAGTTTGTGTTGGTTTATCTTCCTTCTTGTCATGCGGCTTGGATCGCGAGGACGCAATCCGAATAAGTGGGGGAGAGTTGTAAGACCCAAATATTTCACCGTACATATGTGTAAATATGATCTTTGAAGTGTGGGTGTTCGTTTCATAATTTAAAAAGAAGGCAGAATCTGGTCTGGGCGTTTGGCACGCTGCGCGGCCTTTTGGCACGCCGCGCCACTGGTCTGTGACAGATTCCCTCTTTTTAAAATTAGATATTTTGGGGGTAATTTGGTAAAATCACATGGGGTCCAACTTTAAGGCCCTAAACCAGTTGTTAGGGCCTCATTAACTCCATTTCCATCTACTTCAACCTCATCCATTCAATTCTAGAGAGAGAGTGATAACCTAGTTAGAGAAAACTCATTTTGGAGAAGAAGAAGAAAGAGGATTCTTGCTTAAGCTCAAGTTCTAAAGTTGTTCATCTACTTCCTAGCTACGTTTTGGTGTTAGTGGTATGCTCTAATCTTGATTTCTTGATTCAATTTTGTGTAAGGGTTAGAGTTAGGGTTTATGCTGAACTTAAAACCCACTTTGTTAGTAAATTGGGTGTTGTGGGTGAATTTGGGTTATGTTGACTCAAAGATGACTCACTAGGGTTTTTCAAGTATTAATTGTTGTTAATGAACCTTAAGCAGTTAGTGAATTGCTAGAACACCGATATATATGTAAATGGGTGTTAAGTGGATTAGTGGATGACCCGAAATGGGTATGTTGACTTTAAATTGGTCAAATGGGTCAAAATGGACCTAAGTTAATTAACGGTTGTGATTAATGCATAAACTTAGTGTTAAAAGGTGTTTTAAGACCTAACTTGGCTAATGTTAGGGTTTTGGTGAAAGATGACCCAATTTTAGGGTTAAGTGTCCAAATGGGTCAAAATGACCTAGCAGTGGTGAGTGTTGTGAGTTTGACCTACTTGAATGGTTGATTGATTATATGTACATTATAATAGGTGCGTTACCTTGAAGATTCAAGCTTGGTTTATTGATTCACCGAAGGCGTAAGGTGAGTGGAATAAATATACGTGTACGTATATGATGTGTTTACTTGTAGAAATGGATATTATGCGTTGTACGCTAACGGTTTTAAGAATGGATATATGTTGTCCAATTTAGTATTATATGTGTTGTACACTAATGATTTATGAATGGATATGTGTTGTCCGATTTAGTGTTATATGTATTGTACACTAACGATTTTATAAACGGATATGTGTTGTCCAAGGGTTAGTGATATATGTGTTGTACACTAACGGCTGTTATGAACCCCAATGGGAAATTAGAGTACCATTCCTTTTACGATTGGTTAACCATGGTTGTATGAATTGTGCATTAGCATACTTAATTATGAACTATATGCTTTTGTTATTGCTAGCTCAATGTGAATTGCGGTTATTGGTATATGCATAATGTTTTGCATGGTTGTCGAATTGCTAGCTTGTGTACGGTATTGTGTAAGTGTTTGCAAGTAGATATATTATATATGTATATGTATAATTATTGCATTCACTAAGCTTTGCTTACCCTCTCGTTGTTTACCTTTTTATAGGTTCGGTTGTGGACAAGGGTAAGGGCATCATCTTGGATTAAAGATCCCGTAGTTGTTAGAGAACGCTTTTGGGATATTTAGCTTTTGGAGTTTGACCGAGACTTGGGTAGTTTAATCCCAAACACCATGCTCGTAGTGTAGTTTGGTACTTAAACTTTTTGATGGTCGAAACTCATATTTTGTATTAAACTCGTAAAATGGTCGATGTAGGCCCCGCTTCGTAAAACTCATCTTATTAATGGAATGTGTTAGTTTTACATATTTGAATATGTTGTTAAAAGCGTTTTGTCTAATTATGTCGGGAAGTGGCCAATCGTTTTCGCATTTCAAGACTTTTGGGACACACCAGAATGGCGCGCCGCGCCATTTGCTGATCAAAATTTTTTTTTATTTTTTTTTTGATATTTTCCGCGGGTTCGTTTGTGTTTTGGTTTGGGTTGTTACAACAAATTACCCAAACTATACTCTCTCAATCATCCACTTGCTTTAGCTTGTCAAACTTCACCTAGTCACTCATGTACCTAAGGGTTTCACTTCGGTACCCTAAGTACAAAGTAACCGCAACATAATCGGAGTCGAACACCACGCTAGTAGGTATAAAATAGGTACCTAATGTCGCGTCACGTAGACTCCTTTACCAACATACATCGAGATCCAACACTCGATCTCTCAGGTTTCATCCCACCCGTCGAACCTCATGGTTCATCAACTTCAACATAAAAGCGAACACGCGCTTAATAACCGATCACCAAAACCCATTTTCCATGGTTTGGTAGAAACATTTCCCAAATACTAAGGAGTGCTTGTTTGCACCAAGTCTTACGCCCTTCGCCCGACAATCAAATGTCACCATAGGGTACTTTCATTAGGAACGTCACCCATAACAACAATATGTACAACACAAGTCATTTAACAACTCAAACTCATCGGCACAACATAAATAATCAAAGGATGTATCTATTAAAACGAAACGTACCTTAACGTCTCCTTGCTGCATTCGCCGCCGCCAACTCGGGACAATCCGGCTTGCGATGTCCCTCTTTATGACAATAATAGCACATTCCATCATTACTTCTCGGCATTGTGCATTCCCATAACTTGTGGCCCCTAACACCACAATTGAAACATCTAGGAGCATGAGAACTCGTCGAACCTTTCTCCACGTTACCCATACTCGCACTCGCGCCCTTAGTCTTCTTACTTGGAGCACCATAAGAAACAACCCTTCTCTCACTTGAAGGTTCACCAACCTTCGATCGCGAATAAGACTCGAAACCTCTAGCCAATGCGAATAACTCCGCAAACGATTTCGCTTGACCCCGGCTAATCTTATTCTTCAAGTCATCATTCAAGTTCCGATAGAAATCCCCTATCAACAAACGATCATTCCCCAAATACTCCGGGCAAAAAAGAGCCTTCGCCATAAAGGTCGTCTTGAGAGTATTCAAATCCATAGATCCTTGTCGCAAATTTCGCAACTCATTACGCAACTCCCACAAATCGACTGAAGTCCGGAACTACTCGAAGAATTCCTCCTTAAATTCGTCCCACGATAAGGTCATAAACGTTTCGCCACCGACAAGATCAATCTTACCATCCAACCAATCACTTGCCCTACCCTGCAACAAACTAGTAGCGAGTCTTGTCCTCTTCTCGGGAGGGTATTCAATAGTACGAAAACACCCTTCGAAATCCGAAATCCAAGTTGTGCTTATCAAAGGATCCGGTTTCCCATCATACATTGGGGGTTTAGTCCTCATGAAGCTCTTAAGACAACGCTCCATTCCACTACTACCTTGAAGTTTGGAATACTTCCTATCCATTTCTTCTCGAAACGCACTCATTTACTGCGCAACGGCAGCCGCAACTCTAGCGTTAAACTCCACGTCGTTCGTCTCGATCCCTTTTCCCGTCGCCATTCTAAGGAATGCAAAAGCGATTAGATCCCGAACGTATAAAGTTATACACAATACCGCCCCATCTTGCTAAACACTCGTCGTACATCACTTGTTAAACATGATTTGCACCCGTAATAAGGTTTGCAAGTCCTTATTACGCACACACGCTGTATCAACTCGTTAGTACAACTACCGCCTCGCTCGATGATATATGCAACCACAAACATAAGAAAATACAACACAATAATATATTAATAATATCCGCATTACTAATATAAACGTTAGTCCATCTACAAACAAGGCACTAACTATAACCTATATCGACCCGTACTCCTACAAGTCCCGCAACAAATTAAGCACACACAAAAGTCTAAGTCTAGGTACCTATCTCAAGTCACCTAAATCCTTTAGACCATGCTCTGATACCACTTGTAACGACCCAACCCGTTATCCTTCCAAAAACGTGCCAAAAAAAAAAATTCTGGAACAGTTCATCTGGACGGCGTCCAGCTCTGAAGAACTGGATGGCGTCCAGCCATCTTGGACGGCGTCCAAATACACTAAAAAGTTCTGATCAGTTTAACAATTACACATGGGCGAAAAACCCGCTTCCCGACACTTTTAAACCAAAACACTTTCACAATGTGTTATAATAATTAAAACTAAGAGTTTTCCATAATAAAGCCGAGTTTTACAACACCGAGCCCACATCAACCCAAATTACCACAAGGTGACCATTTCGACCCAATTTAGTTTATACAAACATAGACCGAGCATGGGATTGGGGATACGCTACCCAATCCTAATCGAACCAAAAGCAAGTCTTCTAAAGCAAACTATGCAAGCTCACTAGTCCTCACGCTTACCCGAGCCACCGCATCCATGCAATCTATAAAAATATAAACAACGAGAGGCTAAGCTAACGCTTAGTGAATGAAAATATACTACATACATATATATGCATAAAATGGACATGCCACACAAATAATCAAATACCGCATACCGGAGCATCCATGCCTAAAGGCAAGCTAATCTAAGCATACCATACGATCACTAAGCAACAAGCTAAAATATGCATCAACAAACATAAGTTCACCACAATGAAGATTGGCCGAACTACACGAGCCTTAGTAATCCGAAACCACACGAGATTACTATCTTCAACAAGACAACATCGAGGTTGGCTGAACTAAACGAGCCTTAGTAATTCGAACTACACGAGATCACTACCTCAATAAGATGACCGAACTACATGCATCATCGTGAATCCGAACTACACGAGATCCACTTTCACAATTCAAAACCCACCGTCACGGGATTATAAAATCCACCACATCGGGGTTATCCATATCACAACAATATCAACCCTTCGCCATTGGGGTTATATACTCCACATCACAAACACGTGTGATAACGTACACACAAAATGTGTACCTCGCCAAAGGTGGTCAACCAAAATGCACAACAGTGCCAATTGGACCTAAACGCAAGTCCATCAAATCCACCTATATGTGAAATGAGCTCTATAACCGAGAACCACTTCACCCGACCCGCACCCATCCTATACATACATATGCACATAGGATATTAACACTCACCTTGTCGCCTTGAAGAATGCAACCGAAATAATCCGCAACTCGCCGATGGAATGTACCTATTCCATTATCACAAAACACACAACACAATTAGGGTTGACTTACAAGTCAACCCATTTGTCACTTAGTGCAAATTCGACCCAAATGCACTTTCAAGCACAAACCGTGCCCAAACTAACCAATAATCACTAACATGAGTGAAAATGGTCCTAATACACCGATTAAACCCAAACACAAGTGTTAAACACGTGTCTTACCTATTTTGACACCAAAACCCTAATTCGACCCATTTCAAAATTAGGTAACCAAACACACCCAAAAGTGTTCCAACACTTCCATAATCACTAAACATAGCGATTAAAACTCAAGATCAATGCCTAATCACGGCCAAATCATCAACCAACCCAAAACCCGCCAAGTGACAAGAATAACTAGTCACCCTAAACCCATTTCATCATCTAAGAGGGTTTCACAACAAACTAGCTCAAAACCCTAACTTGAATATCAAATCTAACAAATGAAATTCGGAGTTTGAGCTTACCAATACCACCACAACATAGCTAGGAGCGAGATGAAAAACTTTAGAACCCGAGCTTTAGTGAGAAACCAACTCCTTCTTCTCCAAATGGAGCTTCCTCTCTCTAGGACTCTCCTCTCTCTCTAGATATAGATGAGAGTGTTTGTGTGGGTGTTAGTGGAGCAAATGAGGCTCCTAGAACTGATCTTGTGGCCTTAACTCGTTCCACATGTGAAAAATACCATTTTGCCCCTCTAAATATCTTTAAGTAAAACAGCTGGCCCATCAGTTATGTTGGACGGCGTCCCAAATATTGTACGGTGTCCAACTCTTCTTTGCTGGACGGCGTCCCGAATATTGGACGGCGTCCCAATTAACTGAAACTGAAACAGGGTCTTACAATGACTTTGGTTTCGAAAGTTTTTAGGTGTATCGCTATACGCGCAATCCTTCTTTCCGTTGATAACGTGTGGTTGGATCATCCTCTCGGTTGTTTCTTAATTGAGGGGTTTTCAAGATTCATGAAGGGTTTGAATGCATATTGTAATTGTCAATATACATATGATGTTCTAGAATTTTGAATGATACGAATATTTTTCTGGGTTTTTGAATAGAAGTGATGTGCTATCACAGTTTTGAATTCAAAGTATGGCTTTGAAAGATGTAAGAATCTAAGAGTGATGTCTTCTATTAAACCTTGACTTGGATTCTGATCTATCAAAATCAGAATATGTAATTAAATTTTGATGCGAATGGTTGTTTTGATTTCTATGAAAGAATGTATATCGTTGTGAAAGTAGTGAGTATAGTTGATGATTTGCTGAATCAGAATCGAAGAACGTAACATATTAATTGTGAATTTATATATTTCTCGTGTATTACCTACCCGTTAAAAGTTTCACAAGTAATATTTTGTACTAGAGAATTTGCATTACAGTCTTTATGAAAATATATGTATATTCTCTTCAGATGTAATACAGATTTAATAAGTTAATATTTCATTAAAATCATTTGATTTATGGTTGGAATTATGATTGAGAAATCCCTAAAACTTTAGAAGTTACGTAATCTTCACTGAGTATTTCTTCTATTTGAATGAAATTATGAATTATCACTTCATTATTCATCTATTGATATTTCTTCGATGAATGATGTTGGTGTTTGTGGAAATTCTTGTGAACTTCGCAAGACACGAATGATGATTCTTAGAAATTTTCGAGTATATCGAAAATGAAAGTGTAAAATCAAACTTATAATTGAATAATACACTTAGTTTATTATGAAATGGAATTCGTCGAGTTGAAACGGATATTGTAGCTAACGATGGTTAAGTTTCTAACGAAGGATGTACATCATAGCATGTTAGTAACATGAATTATCCGAGTATCTACTCTTTAAAATTCACGCGTAATAGCTTAGTACGAAAAGATTTATTGCGGTTTCAAAACTCTATATATGTAAGATATACATATAAATTCTTCAGTGGAAGTGAGTTAATACTTCGTAATTCGTTTATACAATATACTCATTGTTGATTAGTGATGATGTTTGCGGTGATTATGGATCTGGTTGAACTTGTGATGTTGTAGGTGCTGCTGATGCTGACGATGCTGACGGTACTATTGATGCTACTAGTAAAACAAGTCTAGTTTTTAATTCATGCTCCTTTCTTGTCAGGGTTTCTATTCTCTGTTATTTCTATCCATTCATCTAATTTGCGGTTTGAATAAATAATCTCTAAGACTTTGGAGATTACATAATCGCCGCATAATGTTTCTCCAATGAATTTATGAATCAATACTTCATCGTTTGTTGTTGTTGGTATTCCTTGGTATCTATAGGGCGTATGATATTGGTGCTTGTGGGACAGATTGTAAAGTTGAGGTTTCCGACGCGGTTGTGGTTGGTGGTGGTAATGGTACTGTTGGCATTGATGATGGTGATACTGTTGATGCCGGTGGTGCTGCTGGTGCTTGTAACCTTTGCACCATATTCTCCAAAGCCAATACTCGAGTGCGAAGCTCATTGACTTCTTCTATTACACTGGGATGATTGTCGATTCGGACGAGCGGATGAATAAGATCTAGAATTTGAGATAATATATAATCATGACGAGATACTCTGGAGATGAGAGAGAAAATGGTGTTTCGAACAGGTTCGCCGGTAAGTACTTCAGGTTCTTCGCCAAGAGGAAAATGTGGTGTATGAAAGGGATCACCTTCTTCTTGTCTCCAATGATTAACTAGGCTACGAACCCATCCCCAATTCATCCAGAATAGATGATGGCTAATTGGTTGATCCATTCCAGTCACACTGCTTTCGGAGCTCGAGTGAAACTCTATATCGGAATCCGAGGGACTTGAACTTGCGGCGAGTTTCATTTAGTACGATTGAATAAAGGATTTTTTGATATGAAATGATTTCCGGCTATTGGATGGTATTCTAAGTACAAAGAATATATATATATATATATATATATATATATATATATATATATATATATATATATATATATATATATATATATATATATATATAGAACAAAAGATTTCATAGATTACGGAGGAATTTACGGAATATGTCAGGCAAAGTTTACAGTAACAGATACGCTAAGATATGAATTAGCAGATACGCTAAGATATGAATTTTGTCTATACAATATTCATGCAATTAATGAAGTAAGACGTGTCTAGACTAAGAATGAAAAGCAGGTAATTTCTTACAAGAAATGATAAGCAAAACTTTTTTGATATGCAGCTAAGGTCAAAGTCCAGACTTACTAATGCATCTTATCAACTATCAGTTAGACACACTCATGCAAGACCTGGTTCACTAAGACGACCGCTCTGATAGCAACTAAAACGACCCGTCCATATTACTATAAACGCAGTACATTATTCATTGGTCCCATAGGGAGGTATTTGACCTATATATTATACGTTTTAGAAAATATTGCATTCGTTTCATAAAAAGCACACCATTATTATACATAATGCATGTTTTAAACAATTGGGCGATTATTTAAGTAATAATCCCCATAATACATCGGTTTTTAAATACTACACATGTGATATAACAGTCGATTATAATACATGACAAAGGTTTTATTGAATGCAACACTTTATTTAAATAAAAGTATGAGATTCCATGCACAGCTTGCTCAGATAATGCAACAGCGGAAGACTTCTTAAGGACCTGAGAATAAACATGCTTAAACATTCAACACAAAAGTTGGTGAGATACATAGGTTTAAAGCTAGCATCGATATAAATATAGACTACAAGATTTCATAGTTATAAATATTTCAATAAATATATTCTATAAGTTTTTGAGTTCTTCGGTAACCTTACTTAACCATTAATATGGCATATTCCCTTTATTATGAAATCTCCCTACACTGTACCAAGTGTAGTAAAAACGAAGTACTATGCAACAGTTTATGATACTAGAATGACTAGCCTGGTTGGGGTTATCAAACCCGATAGATCTATCAATAGGATTCGCGCTTACATATTCTTACAACATGTAAATATTAATTACCAAGCTATTAGGGAAGATATGCAAGGTGGTACAACTCAACGTAGAATATATTTTAAGTACTTGTGTCCATAGCGTAAAACATAAAATGTATGTATTCTCATCCCAAAATATTTTTAGAGTTTAAAAATGGGACTATATACTCACGGTAGTAAAAGTATATTAATAATAAGTTTTCAACTTATTAAAAATATGACCGTCGTCCTTGGATTCACGAACCTATAACAATAATAACGATTCATATAATAATACATGTGAACAAAATTAATATAGCAAGTTCATATTATATCTTCAATCACATGTGATTGTTTAAGTTCATACTTTCAATCACGTGTGATTGTTTGAATTTATAGTTTTCAATCACGTGTGATTGTTTAAGTTTATAATTTCAATCACGTGTGATTGTTTAAGTTTTAGCAGTCCAACGTTAGTAGTCCACAATTAGTAGTCCACAGTTAGTAGTCCACAGTTAGTACTAAATATATAGATCGATACATCACTTTGAAATAATCAAGACATAGTATACATGTGTTGTATAAGACTCAATCATGACCCACGATACCGCTATTGTAGTTACACGTATTGTGTATGTGGTGTCTTTTGATTAATCCGATGTATTGTGTAACTATGGCATGTTATAGTACATGTATAATACAAGAAAAGTTAGCTAGGATATGGTTAGTATAGATTTTAATGAATTAATCTCGTAATCATTTTAGTCATTTTTAACCAATATTGTTTTGCCCAAAACTTCTTTATTACAAATCTGTTTTGAGTGAATCAAAGTGCTATGGTTTTGTAACGAACTATAATTTTTAGAACTAAACTGAAAAAGTAGTGGTTTATAGTCGGAGTTATAGGTTACAAGTCCATAATTGAAAGAGGTAGTCATTTCCGTCGAAAGAACGACATCTTGATGACCATATTGAAAAACATACTTCTACTTTGAGTTTAACCATGATTTTTGGATATAGTTTCATGTTCATATAAAATATCATTTTCCAGAAGAACAAATTTTAAATCAAATATTATCATAGTTTTTAATTATCTAACCCAAAACAACCCCGGTTTTACTACGACGGCATATGTCCGATTTTACGGTGTTCTTCGTGTTTCCAAGTTTTAACTCATTAAGTTAGCATATCATATAGATATAAAACATGTGTTAAGTTGTTTTTAAAAGTCAAGTTAGAAGGATTAACTTTGTTTGCGAACAAGTTTAGAATTAACTAAACTATGTTCTAGTTTATAAACTCTTATATAGATAGCTATAATTATATGAATTGAACAAGAGTTTTGGTAAGGCTAATACCTTGATTTAAGAAAGGGAAGTAGCTGAATATGAAGAGGATTTCTAGAGCTTGAAAGACTCCTTGAAAGGGTGCTTAAAGATAACCAAACTTGGAATCAAAACTTGAATCAAAGTAAGTGTTCTTGATCGCTTCTTATATGATGATTATAGATTGTTTTTGTAACTAGTTTTTGTTGTGGATGATGAAGGTTTATTAGAACTTGAAGAGAGGATATTAGAGAGTGTTTTTAGAGAGAAAGAATAAGAGAATACTTGGAAGAGAATTGAAAGTAGAATGGATGTAAATGTGTGTAAAAATATACCATGTAAGACCTTTATATACTACTTGTAATTTATTGTTTTATGACAAATATCTAGGATAAGTTAAATACCATGAGGTCATGCATGACATAATAAGATTGATGATGTCATGCATGACATAATACATCAATCATGCAAGTTACTATTGGTATATATGAATAGTAAATACTTTATGTTGTCTTTTTTTTTTTACTAATATCTAGTATAAGTTAAATTGATGATGTCATTCATGATATAATAAGATTGATGATGACATGCATGACATAATACTCCACTAATACATATTTTTATTAGTATATATCAATAGTAAATACTTCTAGATGCTTCGTATAATACGTGTATATATATACTGTATGAATATGAGTAGGATTCTTGTGAAAAATGAACGGAAATATGAGTATAGCTATCTTTTATATGTTTTTGTATATTATTAAGTGTATTTAATACTTTTAAGGTTGTATTTATACTCATAATACATTGTATATAAATACATTTTAACATAAGTTAATTATGTCGTTTAAATAGTAACATATGTATTGTTCGAAAACTCTCTAAATTAGTAGTATGAAAATGTATATATAATACCTTGTGAATATACTTAATGAGATATTTAATTATCATATTTTTAAATTATATATATATATATATATATATATATATATATATATACATACATATATATAATTAATACAAGTTATGACGTTCGTGAATCGTAGGAATAAAAGGGTGGTCAAATGTATGTATAAAACTCTATTCGGAGGTTCAAGATTTATCAATATTCATTGTTTATCTAGTCGAAATTATTAAATCATGTTAGTAGTATAATCAAGTGGTCAGAAAAATCCGTGTCATCACACATTGGATCTGTACCCTAATATGAATGATAATGCTTTGAAGGCATACTTGGGCACGACTACGATTTTCAACAATAGTAATCTTGATGATGATGTGTACTGGGAGAGATTGAGTGGGCAGACCTGATTTATTTCTAGTACTTCTAAGGGGTCCGATTTGTCAAATAGGTTGGACTGAATTTTGTTTAAACTGATCGCGTGTACGTTTTACACAAGGATTAACGGTAATGATAAGGTGACGTCTCAGGATTTATGGATTATTTCTCAAATTAAACATCATCGGTTTATGCATCTATGTAATTTGATTGGTTCTTATTTTCGCAAGCACGCAAATGAGGAACAAGTGAGTAAGACAATTCTAGGGGGTCAATATGTAACCAAAATAGCAAGGTTTTTCGATATTGAAATGAGTCGTTGCACAGTGGTTAGAGATAAGATGAAGGTTTTTGCCTTGCAGTTTTACATCAATGCTAAGTACGAGAAGTGGGATGATAATCGAGTTGGGTTGGATTATTTTGTGGACCTAGTTCCAGGTGAAGTGAGTGGTAGTGGAGTTAATCAACAAGGTAACGATGGTGGTGATGATGAGGAGCTTGTAGCTCAGAATGTTCAGATGGGTAATCAGCAGTGGTACCCACCTCAGAGTGAGTGGACAAATATGGTTGAAGGTTTTGGGCAGATGCGGTTGAGCCAGGAACGTGTGGAAGAAAATTCTTTGGCCACTCGGCACGATACTGAGTCAATTGCTTATGGGCCGGATTGGCAAAGGCACAATGATCGTCTTTTCTATTTCAGCTCTAATAATTACTATGGTACTATTTCTCAGCCACCAGTTTATTAGCATAGCCCAGTTAGGGCACTAGTGCAAGCTCCAATTTATGATGAACAGGTAACGTTTGAGGATGCACATCAAAGGTTTCAGCAGCAGTATCCGCACGGCCATTGCCGTATGATGGTTTTTAGTAAGGATGGCCTGCGAGCCCGATGATCTGGATGTATTGTTTGTTTGAACAATTCACTTTATTTGGTCTGTACTTGGATAATTTCTTATTTGTTTATGTACTATTTAAACTTAAGTGGGGGCAAGGCGTTTAGGCGAACGGGTGGTGCCACTTTGTCCCGGTTATGTAGTTTATGTTTCTTTTCTTTTAGTAGGTTTGTTGGTGAAACGGTTTTTCAAGTCTGGCAGTAAGTTCAGCAAAATAGCATGGTTGATGATTTGTTTGTGTGATGATCGGGAATGGACGATGTTCTTATGTTGGCAGTCAGTTCAGCGCTATCTGTCACTGGCATTCCGCGATCAGTGATTAAAACTCGATAAGTTTTTATATTTTCTTTCTCACATTACCCTTTTGATTTTAATCTATTTTTGATCTCAAGTAATGGGGACATTACTTGATCTCAAGTGTGGGGTAGGGATGTAAAATCTTAAAAAGTCTTGACGTTTCACGGGTTTTGGTCGAAAAAATAAAAAATTTAGGGGAAAAAAAAATAGAAAAGCAATCAAAAGTTCGGCCAAAACCGTATGCTTTGAGAATGGAAAGTTGTTACATACAAATTGACGGGCACAAAATGTCATTTCCTGTGTTCTTTCCGCCCTAGGCCGAAGCCGGGTCTAGTTGGCTCAGAAATTATGCTTATTCCGCGTCGTTTCCTGAAAACTCAGGGGAACTGTGGGTGACACTTTCCTAATAACCTTAGGATGTATCGTTTCCATCCTATTTAGGAAGTAAAGTCCTCCGAGTGTACGTCCTACTTGGTATAGCAGACTTCCTAAACTATACCATTTCATACTAATATCATTTCACGATATAAGGTATTGTGGGAAGAGGAAGTCTTGAACTTCCAAACACGTTCATTACCTTTGAACATGAAATCCTACAAGTTCTTCGGAATTCAATTGTAGGTCACCTGTACCAAAACGGGTGTCAACCGTAAGAGCTGTGATTGGATCGCATGGTCAAAACAGGGCCATGCGCTAGATCGACAAATTTAATTAGGGCGATCCTCATTGTTTCTCCTAACAAGGACAATGTTGCATCCGACCACTTAATATGACCACATAGGATGTATCCATTCCATCCTAAAGGGAGTCAAGTCTCCCGAACGACACACCTGTTGATTCATTTCAGAAATTGTAGTCCAGATCAGTTGTAGGGTGATGAAAAATCTTGAAAAGTCATTGCTAAAATCGGCTAAAAATCTACCAGGCCTCAACGTCAAATAGGGAAACTGGTAGTCAAAGCTTATCTCAATGAGGGAGATTTACTAGTCAAATGGGGAGCGCACCATGATACACAAAATGTCAGTCATTGATCAGATCCCCAGTGGATAACCTCCGGAAAGGTAAGATATCAGCTTTAAGACTGATGAACCTCAATCTTTATGATTGACTTAATGGATTAGATGATCACCTCATGATTATCGATGATATCTGGACGTAATGTGTATCCTCCTAAGCACATTATTTTCTTACCAACATCTCACGATGTTAGGTACTGTGGGAGGCATTGGCTTGACCAATCGCGGGGTAGCCCGTACAGTTCGTTTGTTTTATCTTCTCGGTTCATGACTTATGCTTGTATTACCGGTTCACATTGAAGACTTTTCACTAAGGTTCGAGATTTATTTACCTCATTATTATAGTATTTATTATTGAAGACATCTTTATACTTGTGACCGTTATGGTAATTGAGGTATGTGAATTTAATTTGGGGATTACAAGTGGATGTCATAGGGTTGTTACTTTATCCAAGTTCGTACCCGCACTAGTGTTCATTTGATAATTGGTTCGTATTTGGTTCTACATTTATCATTGAAGATTGTTATTTTAGTAGAAGATTATTTTCGAGTCATGTTGCTTGAGAACAAGCAAGACTCTAGTGTGGGGTGGTTTGATATTGCACATTTCATCTATTATTTTTCTCGCAATATCGATCATATTTTGGTCCGTTTGGATACAAATTGGAGTTATTTAAGATTCTAGTTTAAGAACCGAGAAGAGTTATTTTACATAGTTTGAAGACTTTTGAGGTATAATTTTACATCGCGTTATCATAAGTACCTGTTTGGTTTGAGATGACAAAGTGGTTTGAGTTTTAGCGGATGATATGTAAAAACACCAAGTCATAATCTGAAACAGTGAGGAGCTGCGACGCGGCCATAATGGGGCGTGATGCGCATTTTAGTTATTTTTGACATTAGAAGGTTTTCAAAAGAGTGACTTCAGCTACAGTAGATAAGCTGCGGCACGGGGGTCAAGAGCCGCGACGCGGGCCAAAGGCAATTTTCAAATCAGAAGGTTTGTTAAGAAAAGGATCGTATTTGTTCAGGAGGCGCGAAGCGGGTGTCCAAGGCGGGGCGTGGCTTCAAGTCGGCCAGGATGTTTTGGAAAGCCTATTTAAGGCACGAAAAAAATACCCTAATGATCTATCTTCCATCCAGACGAATTGCAGTAGCTTTTGGGCGAACTTTGGTGATTTTTGGGGAATCCCAACATCATTCAATCAACTCAATCATTCCGAAAACGCATATTGATTCGTTCATCATTCAAGATCACTATTTTCATTAGGTTTAATTCTTTATCAACATAATGAATTCTCCTATTTGTTTATTTATGATTTTGTTTTCAACCATGATTATTGGCTAAACTTTTAATGCATGTCTAGATTAATAACCGAGGTTTTGGATGTTATAATTGTAATTTATGAAATCATGCATGTTTATTTCAATAGTTTGAGTAAAAGATCGATTCTTATGTTTGTTTAACTTGATGATTACAATTGATTAGTGTATTTGTTTGATAAAGAGAACTCTTGTCAATTTAATATATTGATTTACAATCGGTTTGTCTTAATTGATTGCATGCTAACTGGACCAAGGTGGTAAATTGAATTCAAACGGTTAGACATCATAGGGGTGAATAGTGTTGAGCGAACGCAAAGGCACTTGTTATTCAAATCTTTGATCTAGTTAATTAATTGGTCACAAACGAAAATGTCTCAGGTGCCAGGGAACCCTACATCTAGTAATTAGAGTTTGGGTACTTGCCAAAGAGAAATGTTGCCGGGTCGACCAAGTTAATTGCATGCATTGAGTCATTAATCGGGCTAAAGTATAAAAACATCCTTTACCGACGGTAAAAGGTCTAGACGAGCAATCCATTTTATTTGATATCAAAACTATCTTAATTGTTTATCTGTTTTCATTTTATAAATTTAAAAATCCAAAAATATTGTCTTTACTTTTAATCTACTCTGATCTGGCTAATCGTTAAATAGCCACAAAACCCATTATCTCGTACTTTCAATTTTAATAGATTATCTTAGTTTATTTTCATTAGTTATAATCTTAATTCTCACATTTAAACTGTCCTTGGAACGATCTCGGATTTACCAACTTTATATTATTGCACGATCGGGTACACTGCCCGTTAGTGTGTAGTAATCTTTAAATCGGTATTTCCCATTATAAATTATAGACGCGATTTTACACATCAGGATACCAAAGACCACGTTTGGCAGTATCTTTCGAATACCTAAATATCCTCTTTACTGCCAGCAAATGTGACTCTTTAGGATCAGATTGATATCTGGCACAGAGACATGTGTCAAACATAATGTCTGGTCTGTTGGCTGTTAGATAAAGTAGGGACCCAATCATACCTCTATATTCAGTGATATTGACTGGTTCACCATTGGGATCAACATCTATTTTTATAGATGCTGCCATTGGAGTCCCAATGTCTTTTAAACAGGTCAGACCAAATTTCTTTAACATATCATTGATATATTTATCTTGACTTATAAAAATTTCATCATCAAGTTGTTTAATTTGCAATCCTAAAAAGTATTGCAAATCTCTTTGTAAACTCATTTTATATGTCTTTGACATAAGTTTTGAAAACCATTGACAATGTTTTTCATTTTTAGACCCATAAATAATATCATCCACATATATGTGTACCAGCAAGAGATCACCATCCATCTCTTTTGAGAATAGAGTGGTATCAATTGTTCCAACTTTAAAACCTAAACTAGTGAGATACACATGAAGTGTCTCATACCATGCTCTTGGTGCCTGTTTCAGGCCATATAGAGCTTTGTCTAACTTGTAGACATGGTCTGGATATTTACTGCTTACAAAATCAGGTGGCTGCTTGACGTAGACTTCCTCTTGCAGCTTCCCATTTAGAAATGTAGATTTAACATCCATCTGGATACTGGAATACCCTAAAGTTCATCTTAGTAGCATATGCCAAGAATAATCTGATAGCTTCCATTCTAGCTACTGGTGCATATGTCTCTCCATAATCCAACCCTTCTTCCTTTCTAAACCCTTGAGCTACCAATCTAACATTGTTTCTGACCACAATCCCATCTTCATCCATCTTATTCTTAAACACTCACATGGTACCAATGATCTTCTTTGTTTCATCATCAGGTTTAGGTAGCAATGTCCAAACTTTATTCCTATCAAACTGGGAGATCTCTTCTTGCATAGCTCCTGCCCAGCTAAAATCTTTCGTTACTTCTTCGGGACACGTAGGTTCAGTGGTAGACACAAAATTCACATGCATACAAATATTGCTGGTTGCATGTCTCCTTGTCTTAACACCACTAGCCAGATTACCAA
This sequence comes from Rutidosis leptorrhynchoides, assembly GCF_046630445.1. NCBI lineage: Eukaryota > Viridiplantae > Streptophyta > Magnoliopsida > Asterales > Asteraceae > Rutidosis > Rutidosis leptorrhynchoides. Next base: position 463,884,061 of record NC_092335.1, on the reverse strand, counting down.
TAATCTGCTCAATTGGATGCTCCTTTGTCCATCTAGTGTTATGAACATGTGAGCTTGTTATAGAACACACATCATCTCGATAATCAGCTGGTTCATTAGTATGGACAGCAGTAGAAGACAGATGTTCATTGTTAGTGAAACCAGTTCCAGCTTATGATCCTTCAGTACCAGTAGACCTTTGCTCAATTTGTAGTACTTCAGTTGAGCCAGTAGTTCTACATGATTTAGACACAGATGGAACAGAATATTCCATCTCATCTTCAGAAAACCCAACAGCATGGATTGGAAAGGGAATGTCTGCTTTGTCTACTTCATCATCAAGAGCTTGTTGAGTAGGCTCTTCAAACAGTAACTCTTCATCTTCTTGAGTAGAAGGTGAAGTGGGGATAGTTTCATCAAATGTAACATTAATGGATTCTTCAAAACAGCCCCTTCTTTTGTTGTAGACCCTATATGCCTTTGACATGTTGGAATATCCAAGAAATATTCCTTCATCAGCTTTAGCATCGAACTTTTCAAGCTGGTTCCTATTGTTTAGAATGTAATAGGGAGTGCCAAATACATGTAGAAATGAAATTGAGGGTCTTCTTCTTTTGTGTAACATCCCGTTTTTCATCATACATGTCCGAGGAACGTGATTGATCTTTAGAATGTTCATATTTGGTTGTATAATTGTATAAAGATGATTGTATGATGCGTGTATGAAGGGTACCAAGCATGTACGTGTTGCTTGTTGGAATGTCGAAGAAAACTGGACGTTGTTTGAGTTACAAGGTGTGTATGTACCTTTTTAACCCCAAATAAAGTTTTAGTTAATATTTCAAAACCTTACCATTAGAAAGGAAATCTTGTTACATTTCCAACGATATTTGATTCATCGAAAACGAAGTTACGGTCAAAAAGTTATGGCCAAAACAAGTTTGCTGAAGTTCGGATGAAACACGCAAATGCTGCGGCGCGACCTGAATGGCCACGGCGCTACAAATGCCTATTTTGAAGGTCAGAAATCTTAAAAAAAGTGATCTAAAATCACCCTTTGGGCCACGGCGCGACAAATCTGCTCCGCGGCGCGACAATAGGCACGTTCTGGTACTTTTCAGCCTTTTAATGAGTTAAATGAGGGGCAAATTGGTATTTCACATATGGATGGGTCTTTGGCCATAAAACTGATCCCAATCTTATCTAAACCTCATTTCCTTCTCATTTCTTCCCTCCCACTCACACCCCAAACCCTAGAGAGAGAGTAAAGGGTTTAGAGAGAAAGCTCGAATCGGGGATGAAGAAGAGTGATTCGGGTCGGGTCTCAAGAGTTAAACTTGTTCTCCTCATTCACGGCTACGTTGTGATAGTGATGGTAAGTTCTAACTCCGAAATTCATCTTTATGATTTGGTATTCAAGATAGGGTTTTTAGCTTTTTAGTTGTAAAACCCATTTAGATGATGAAGTGGGTTTATGGAAACTAGTTATTTTTGATACATGGCGGGTTTTGGGTTGATTGACGTTTTGACCATGATTAGGCTTTGGTTTTGGGTGTAATCACTTAGTTTAGTGATTTTGGACGCGTTGGAACCCTTTTGGGTGTATTTGAGTTGACTAATTTTGAAATGGGTCAAAATTAGGGTTTATGTGTCAAAGTGGGTTTCGAGTGATGAAATTATGAGTTTGGGTCTTGCGTGTGTTGGTTAAACGTTAGAACATTTGTGTTGACTTGGTTTTTGGGTGTAAACCCTAATTTAGGTCAAAACGGGCCAAATGGGTATTTCGGGACAAGTAAGCTCGATTCGTTGTCAAATTAAGTTTTAAGTCAAGTTTTGGTAAATCAAGTAGGTAAATACTTGATTTAAGTGTTAGTGGTTGTCTTGGAAATATAATCACTAGTCGTTAGTGATTTTGGGGCGTTTTATTACTTTGGTCAAAATGAGCAATTTGAATTGGGTCAAAATTGAGGATGACACTAATTTGGATTAATTGGATGTTAAACGATTTTGTTGAGTGTTAAATGATGCTTTTCATGTAATTACTCGCGAGAAGTGATTTTAGGTTAAAATTTGGTGTTTTAGCAATAAAGTCAAACTTGGTCAACCATGGAATGGGTTTTGTGTAAAATACGAGCTAGTATGTGTTTAAAGGTTAAAGTTGACATAATTGGGTATTTCGAGAACGCGAGAACTAGTCTCGTTAGTTTTGGACCTTCGGGTAGCGTTAAAAGTGCAAAAGGGTATATTTTGCACTTGTTGTTCAATTGGGCGGGTCGAGAGTCCAAATGGGGTTGTATGTTGATTATGTGTATACCTATATGCATATTATAGGTAAAATCTTGCTCGGTTGCGTGTGGTGAAGATTTCGTGCATGGTTTGTAATGCTCGAGTTCACGAGGTGAGTGGAATGATTATACATGTGTGTATATAATGTATCTATTTGTAGGGCGGGGGATGGGGCCGGGTATACGTGTCTATACCACCAAGAGTTAGTGATATATTTCGTTGTACACTAACTATGGACATTTCGTTGTCCAAATCGCCCAAGAGTTAGTGATATATTTCGTTGTACACTAACGATTGCTTGAACGGATATTTCGTTGTCCGTGTCGCCTCGGGGTTAGTGATATATTTCGTTGTACACTAACGGTTGTTATGAACACCGATGGGAAATTCGAAGTACCATTCCCTTGTGTGTTGGTTAACCATGGTTATTGTGTTGTAGTGTAGCATACTATATTGTTCGGGTTATATATATGCTATTGTTGTGCTAGCTTGTGGTATTGGAGGTTTATAGCTTTGTATTTTGATGATAAGCTATTTGTGTTGCTAGCATGTATGCGGTATGTGAGTAAGTGTTTGCAAGTAGGTATATTATATATGTATGTGTATAATTATTGCATTCACTAAGCTTTATGCTTACCCCTCTGGTTGTTTACCTTTTTACAGGTATTGTGATTATGAAGCTAGCTAGTTGTAGACTAGATGCTTAGGAGCGCTTAGGCTCGACGGGTTAGCTTTTGGATATTTGGACGCGGATGGGGGATTTGGTAGTCCCCGAGATTATGCTCTTGGTATTGGCTTGGGTTATTGAGTCTTAACCTGTATTTCTTGTGATCGGGTCATTATTACAAATGATTTTGTAAAGTGTAATTTGTGTGCCAAGGGTCATGATAGATTGTTAAACGTACCGTTATGATGTTATGTTTCGATTAAAACAGAGTTGAAAATGTATTATATTAATGGGACCTAACTAATAAAAAAAATGTACTCCGTTTTTGGTTAAAAAGATTTGGGTTGTTACAAGTGGTATCAGAGCATAGTCTAAGGGAATTAGGTGCCTAGTCTTAGACTTATTGATAGTGGTGCGTTAATTGCGGGACTTGTAGGATTACGGGTCGGATTGAGATTTGTTAGTGCCTTAGAGTAGGTGAATAACTAGGACTTGTGCTTGTCCAATGTGGAATTTTGTGGGGCCTTATTTCATGTGTAAATTAGTGCCTTAGATCGCTAGTGCCTAATGTAAGTAGGCGAACTTGGACGTTGTTTTAGTGATAGTCACCTAGGTTGTAGGTTGACTTGTTGTTGTGGTGTACTTGTGTATGCTTATTATTATTGTATATTGGTGTATATATATACATGTATCTTTTGGTGTGGTGTCCTAGGGACGAATTTATTGGAGAGATTCGCATGTTTGGCGGTTTGAGTGATCAAGTTCACGGTAAGGACTTGGGTCATTCGGGTACTAGGAGTTATCGCATGTTATTTTGTGTGAATGTTGCGTCAGTCCGGGTAAAGTACTTTGCATGACCATGCGGAAATGGTAAGGTATGCATTTGTAATAGTGATTGATCACCATTATTACAAAAGTGTATCTTGACATCGAGCATGACATGACGGGTACCGAGCGGAGGAAACGTGACATGGTTGGGGTAGATTCGGGATGAATGAGGAATCTTTTAATGGTTCCTAGGTTATAGTTGTCTCGGGTGATGTGATTGTTGTCACGTCGAGTTCATTGCGAGTCGGGAAGTGTTACGGTGGATCTGGTTAGCTAAGGTGAGTGAGCAACTCACGAGTTTGGTCGTGCTTAGTCACCCTAAGTAGTGGGTGCACTGTTGAGATTGTTATTGGTTTTAGTTACTCATCGTAACTAGGATGATCGATTTATTGTATGCGTGTGTGTGCGTCGAGGATTTAAATTCCGTAATGGAATGCAACAAGTCTAATGATTGTAGTTTTGAGTTACACTCGGTAGAGTGTGTGGTTAGAGAATCGTGTTAGGATTCTAGTTGTGAGTTGCCTTGGAATTGGCGAATCGAGGAGTCTTCGGGTCGTTAAACTCATGGGAGTGGGACCCGTATGACGATGATTGTGTTAATGTGTTGTGGCTTATAAGGTAACATTCCTAATGGAATATCCCTTGTAGTAGTGGTTTTTATTGAGATGTGCGGAAGAGTGTAAGACTTGGTGTTTCCAAGCATCTCTTTAGCGTTAGATGAAAGGTTTCGTGTGGCTATATCGTTTGGCCTTGCGAAAATTGCGGGAAGCGTTTGATCGCTAGGAAATTTTGATAAGACGATAAACCGTAAGGTTTTGTCAGGTGGATATGACTTCGGGTCATTACTATAGAGAGATAGGTGACATTGGGTGTATGGAACCTAAAGGTCGAGTTTCTAAAATTCGGTTGATTGTGGTGGGAGTCTGCATGACACGGCGTCAGGTGCCTTCTTATACCTGCTAGTGTAATGTTCAACTCCGGTGATGGTGTGATCACTTTGTGCTTAGGGTGCCTGTGAGATACACTTTGGAAGCATCGAAGATTTTAAATAGTGATCGACGGGTGATAGTAATTTGACGGTTGCAAAAGTCGAAGTTTAGGAGCATTGCAGTAAATACTTCTTATGAAGTGGCAGATGAGCGAATCTTGTTGCTCTTATGTGATGGACGAGTAAGGATGACCGGTGAGCCGGTGATGGGCTTAATGGTCGATTAGGTCGAAGGTTATGATGAAGCGTTGATATTGAGGTCGATGCAATTATTGTGTCGGATTGGTCACTCTTCCCCATGAGAGTGAGCAATTGTTGATAATGGTTCGTTGCATAGAAGGTCGGGTGATCTCGACTGTGATGCACGACTGATTAAATGGAGTGGCATATGCCTAGTCATAGAGGCGTGTGTGGGACTTTGGTGGAGTTCGCTTTACGAACGATGAAGAGCTGTAAATTATGATTTGTGGTATGATGGTGCGATATCGTCGCGTGTACGACGTCTCAAGTGATAGTACATGTCGGCTCTAAGAGCCTAAAGTGAATTTGCGGTGATTTGATGTTTATGACCAACGGTGAGAATGGTCAGGTGTGACGTGAAATTACAATTCCGCGGGATGTTATCATCTTGGCGGTGAGAATGGAGAGATAAATCCTAAGTGGGGGAGTTTTTACTGCAGCCCGAGGAATCTTCGGTGGTGTTAGATCAAGTGAAGCGTAAGTCTTCTTGTATAAGGTGGTCGTGCAGTACCAAGTGCGGTATGAGACCAAGTGTGAAGTTTGAGATCACGGACGTGAGAGAATGTAACTGTCGTTGCGGGTGCTCTCGTGATGAAAAAAAAAAAATTGGGTTGGTGCGAAACCCGGATAGTGCTGTTGAGTAGGTACGAGTTCGATTTCGGTATGGATACTATATATTCCCTTTCGGGAAACGTGATCGTGGAAATCGTCAGTGGATTATTCCATTTTATGGACGATTGTGAGGCGCGGAGTGCCGGTTCCGATTGTCTCACATAGAGACACATGGATATTGTTTCTTTGCGGGGGTGTGTTCCCTAGTGATGTGACGTGTTGGTTGCATTAAAATGTCGAGGCTATCCTTAACGGACGGTCTAGGTAAGAGGATTTACCGAGTGTTGGTGAATACTTTTGAAGGTCGCGTGACGAATTGCAAATTGTTGGGATGATAATTCGCTATTGACAGGATTCTAGTACACAAATAGTTTCCATGCTAGTGCTAGGAAGCCGTTTTGTATGGATGTGTTGTTGGGTTTAGGGGAGAAACCCTGTGTCAAGTGTTGATGTTTTGTTTAGCACGTGGTGTATTATTGTTGTCCTGGATTAATCCAGAGACTGAGGATCGTGTGCGGATCAATTCATGGGAAAGTTTGTATCCCTAGTGTGATTAGTTGGTGATACCGAGATTTCTTCATTGAAGGAATGACCTGGTGGTGCAGACAGGGGAAGTTTGGTTCTTGATTCGGTGAACATTCGTGATTGACCGGTTGAGTGATGTGTTTATGAACCAACGAAGTTCGGAGTTTTAATGAGGCCTGGATCCTTCTCGATTGGATTAATGCAAGACTTAGTTCACGGCGTAGTGAATTTAGTAGATCGCGTTGGGTGATATGGTTATGGATGTAGCTTGTTGCGAGTTGTAACCGTGAGAATTTGATGGAATATAATGGTGTTTTCCGTATTTTGACGTTGAGTGTATGAGATACCGCTGGTTGCGGTAATGCACGCTAGTGATTATTAGCGTGTGGGGAAATTTTCGGATTACGGAAGATATTATAGATGACGAGCGTGGTTATGTTTTGTAGGATCGTAGGGCGTGGTCCCTGTTGTATGTAAGGGTTATTGGGATTTGTTATGGACAACGAGTTTAGAGGGTGTCGGAGGACCGTTGGGTGTAGGTCCGGATTAGTTAAGTGACGAGGATCACGAGGACGTGATCGAAATAAGTGGGGGAGAGTTGTAACATCCCGTTTTTCATCATACATGTCCGAGGCATGTGATTGATCTTTAGAATGTTCATATTTGGTTGTATAATTGTATAAAGATGATTGTATGATGCGTGTATGAAGGGTACCAAGCATGTACATGTTGCTTGTTCGAATGTCGAAGAAAACTGGACGTTGTTTGAGTTACAAGGTGTGTATGTACCTTTTTAACCCCAAATAAAGGTTTAGTTAATATTTCAAAACCTTACCATTAGAAAAGAAATCTTGTTACGTTTCCAACGATATTTGATTCATCGAAAACGGAGTTACGGTCAAAAAGTTATGGCCAAAACAAGTTTGCTGAAGTTCGGATGAAACAGGCAAATGCCGCGGCGCGACCAGAATGGCCACGGCGTGACAAAAGCCTATTTTGAAGGTCAAAAATCTTAAAAAAAGTGATCTAAAATCACCCTTTGGGCCACGGCGCGACAAATCTGCTCCGCGGCGCGACAATAGGCACGTTCTGGTACTTTTCAGCCTTTTAATGAGTTAAATGAGGGGCAAAGTTGGTATTTCACATATGGACGGGTCTTTGGCCATAAAACTGATCCCAATCTTATCTAAACCTCATTTCCTTCTCATTTCTTCCCTCCCACTCACACCCCAAACCCTAGAGAGAGAGTAAAGGGTTTAGAGAGAGAAAGCTCGAATCGGGGATGAAGAAGAGTGATTCGGGTCGGGTCTCAAGAGTTAAACTTGTTCTCCTCATTCACGGCTACATTGTGATAGTGATGGTAAGTTCTAACTCCGAAATTCATCTTTATGATTTGGTATTCAAGTTAGGGTTTTTAGCTTTTTAGTTGTAAAACCCATTTAGATGATGAAGTGGGTTTATGGAAACTAGTTATTTTTGATACATGGCGGGTTTTGGGTTGATTGACGTTTTGACCATGATTAGGCTTTGGTTTTGGGTGTAATCACTTAGTTTAGTGATTTTGGACGCGTTGGAACCCCTTTGGGCGTATTTGAGTTGACTAATTTTGAAATGGGTCAAAATTAGGGTTTATGTGTCAAAGTGGGTTTCGAGTGATGAAATTATGAGTTTGGGTCTTGCGTGTGTTGGTTAAACGTTAGAACATTTGTGTTGACTTGGTTTTTGGGTGTAAACCCTAATTTAGATCAAAACGGGTCAAATGGGTATTTCGGGACAAGTAAGCTCGATTCGTTGTCAAATTAAGTTTTAAGTCAAGTTTTGGTAAATCAAGTAGGTAAATACTTGATTTAAGTGTTAGTGGTTGTCTTGGAAATATAATCACTAGTCGTTAGTGATTTTGGTGCGTTTTATGACTTTGGTCAAAATGAACAATTTGAATTGGGTCAAAATTGAGGATGACACTAATTTGGATTAATTGGATGTTAAACGCTTTTGTTGAGTGTTAAATGATGCTTTTCATGTAATTACTCGCGAGAAGTGATTTTAGGTTAAAATTTGGTGTTTTAGCAATAAAGTCAAACTTGGTCAACCATGGAATGGGTTTTGTGTAAAATACGAGCTAGTATGCGTTTAAAGGTTAAAGTTGACATAATTGGGTATTTCGAGAACACGGGAACTAGTCTCGTTAGTTTTGGACCTTCGGGTAGCATTTAAAGTGCAAAAGGGTATATTTTGCACTTGTTGTTCAATTAGGCGGGTCGAGAGTCCAAATGGGGTTGTATGTTGATTATGTGTATACCTATATGCGTATTATTGGTAAAATATTGCTCGGTTGCGTGTGGTGAAGATTTCGTGCATGGTTTGTAATGCTCGAGTTCACGAGGTGAGTGGAATGATTATACATGTGTGTATATAATGTATCTATTTGTAGGGCGGGGGATGGGGCTGGGTATACGTGTCTATACCACCAAGAGTTAGTGATATATTTCGTTGTACACTAACTATGGACATTTCGTTGTCTAAATCGCCCAAGAGTTAGTGATATATTTCGTTGTACACTAACGATTGCTTGAACGGATATTTCGTTGTCCGTGTCGCCTCGCGGTTAGTGATATATTTCGTTGTACTCTAACGGTTGTTATGAACACCGATGGGAAATTCGAAGTACCATTCCCTTGTGTGTTGGTTAACCATGGTTATTGTGTTGTAGTGTAGCATACTATATTGTTCGGGTTATATATATGATATTGTTGTGCTAGCTTGTGGTATTGGAGGTTTATAGCTTTGTATTTTGATGATAAGCTATTTGTGTTGCTAGCATGTATGCGGTATGTGAGTAAGTGTTTGCAAGTAGGTATATTATATATGTATGTGTATAATTATTGCATTCACTAAGCTTTATGCTTACCCCTCTCGTTGTTTACCTTTTTACAGGTATTGTGATTATGAAGCTAGCTAGTTGTAGACTAGATGCTTAGGAGCGCTTGGGCTCGACGGGGTAGCTTTTGGATATTTGGACGCGGATGGGGGATTTGGTAGTCCCCGAGATTATGCTCTTGGTATTGGGTTGGGTTATTGAGTCTTAACCCGTATTTCTTGTGATCGGGTCATTATTACAAATGATTTTGTAAAGTGTAATTTGTGTGCCAAGGGGCATGATAGATTGTTAAACGTATCGTTATGATGTTATGTTTCGATTAAAATAGAGTTGAAAATGTATTATATTAATGGGACCTAACTAATAAAAAAAAATGTACTCCGTTTTTGGTTAAACGGATTTGGGTTGTTACATTTTGAGAACTTCATAGGCAGTTTTCTAATGTCTTTTCACAATTAAAGATCTATTCTGGATAAAAATAGGCAGTATTCACAGCTTCTTCCCAGTATGAATTCTTCAGTCCAGACTCAGCTAACATAGATCTTGCTGCTTCAATGAGAGTTCTGTTTCTTCTTTCTGCAACACCATTTTGTTGAGGTGTTCTCACAGCAGAAAAGTTTTGTGAAATACCTTTGTCAGCACAAAATTCTTCCAATGTTGCATTTTTGAATTCTGTACCATGATCACTTCTTAGCTTATTCACCAATTGCCCATTCAATAATTTCATTCTTTTGATAAAATTGATAATTTCATCAGCAGCTTCACTCTTTTGCTTCAAAAAGAATACCCAAGTGTATCTGGAATATTCATCAACAATAACCAGTGTATATTTCTTCCCACTACAGCTGGCCACATTAACAAGACCAAAAAGATTCATATGATGTAAGTGAAATGGTTTCTCAACAGATGAAATCTGCTTTGACTTGAATGATGCATGATGATGCTTCCCTTTTTCACAACCAGAACACAATCTGTCATTCACATAAGACACTATGGGCAGCCCACACACCAAACTTTTACATGATAATTTGTGAATATCTTTGAAGTTGAGATGTGAGAGTCTCTTGTGCCATAACCACTTGAGGTTGTCTATTGCCTTTGAATAAAAACAAGTATCAGTTGCTATGACTGATGTGTTCATGTCAATTTGATACATGTTCTCATTTCTTTTAGCTGTCAGCAGTGGCTTCCATGTCTTATCATAAATAGTGCCAATTTTCCTTCTGAATTGGACTACCTTACTTTTGCTTGTCAGTTGGCTTATGCTAAGTAAATTGTGTTTAAGCCCAACGACATATGCCACATTTGAAAATGTAACATTCCTATTTGTTAAAGTACCAAAACCCTTTGTATAACCCAATGAATTATCTCCATATGAAACAACTGGACCATCCTTTTCTTGATAGGCCAATAGCAGGGACTTACATCTGATCATATGTCTCGAACATCCACTATCGAGATACCAGATTTGCTTGTTTCGAATGCCCTGTATAGTAGCTAAGAGATTAGTTCTTTTTGGGAACCCATCCGAGGATGGGTTCTGGAAGGGTCATTTTTAATGATCTTTTCCTTTCTGCTGAGCAGCAGATGGGGGTTAGGTTTGAGTACATTGATAGGCCAAGTGAAACTTGCTGCCACATTTGTAGCATTTTCTCACTTTTGGTCTTCGTAACTGGTCATACATAGACTTAATAGGGGCAGTAAGATCAGGTCTGCTTTCAGCTATAGCTGCTATGAGCTCATTGATCGGTGTCAAAGGGCCGGTCAAAAATAGCCTAATTACTCTACTTTAGATAGGGTAAGCAGGATTCGTTCCACGGGAAGTTATGGTTAACTCGCAAGCAATTTCAAGATTGGTTTGGTTGTTTAACTAAAAACTACTAAGATTTATCAACTAATATTAAAACTGAAAACTTAAACTAAAGTGCAACTGAGAGTATTGAGATGTAAGCAATGAGAGTAAAGCCTTTATCCTTTCACAATCCCAATCTAACATGTATTCATTCAAACAAGTATTATGTTAATCAATTGTTGATCAAATCTCATAGACAATATTTCTTGAGTTCATTACTTCTATCACTTTGGGATTAAACTATGCAATCTAGACAAGGTATCTTTATCCCTAATCTAATTAACACTAAGTTGGATCAAGAACACACTGTTAAATCACAATAATTTAACTTGCAATAACAAAACATAGAACTTGCATTAATCAACAATCAACTTGATTCACAATATCATAATCCAAAAGTATTAAACATCACAAATCACATAATCTTGTATGAAACATACATATTTTAATTGTTCATGGAAAGGATAAAGTTAAGAAAACTAGCCAAGCATGTTGGTGATGACAATCATGGAGATTCTTGAAGAGTGCATGATAAACCGCACCTTAATCCTACCTTGAATCCTTGAATAATGATGATTGGATGGTGTTTTTATGTGTTTGGGAGTGATCTCTGCTGCAAAACCTATGGAAAAAGTGTTGGTTCCGTAACCCTAGTGCTCCATTTAAATAGGGGTTGGATAACTTGATCACAAAGCTAAATTTCGAATTTCCCGGCACCAGCAAAATTGTATTGGCATATTTTACGCCAGCATTGGCGTATTTTACGCCAATGTAATTTTTCCTGGGCATATTTTTACGCCAAAGATTGACTTTTGTTCTGCACGGACCTGAGATGTGGTGTATTTTACGCCCAAAATGGCGTATTTTACGCCAATGTTAATTTCCTGGTCACTTTTCAATCTCTTAAATCCTGTCCATAATCCGCCTTTAACCGCTGTTTTGTACCACATTTCGCGCCAACATCTTTCTTGCCTGTAAAACATAAAACCATATCAAAGTATCTACTTTTTCACTCACTGAAACTGAAATGTCCCGTTCTTATTGATTAAAAACGTTCCATATTAATTGATTTCGTTGCGAGGTTTTGACCTCTATATTCGACGTTTTTCAAAGACTGCATTCATTTTTAAAACAAACCATAACCTTTATTTCATAAATAAAGGTTTAAAAAGCTTTACGTAGATTATCAAATAATGATAATCTAAAACATCATGTTTACACACGACCATTACATAATGGTTTACAATACAAATATGTTACATCGAAATCAGTTTCTTGAGTGCAGTTTTTACACAATATCATACAAACATGGACTCCAAATCTTGTCCTTATTTTAGTATTCAACAGTGGAAGCTCTTAGTATTCACCTGAGAATAAACATGCTTTAAACGTCAACAAAAATGTTGGTGAGTTATATGTTTAACCTATATATATCAAATCGTAACAATAGACCACAAGATTTCATATTTCAATACACATCCCATACATAGAGATAAAAATCATTCATATGGTGAACACCTGGTAACCGACATTAACAAGATGCATAATTAAGAATATCCCCATCATTCCGGGATCCTCCTTCGGACATGATATAAATTTCGAAGTACTAAAGCATCCGGTACTTTGGATGGGGTTTGTTAGGCCCAATAGATCTATCTTTAGGATTCGTGTCAATTAGGGTGTCTGTTCCCTAATTCTTAGATTACCAGACTTAATAAAAAGGGGCATATTCGATTTCGATAAATCAACCATAGAATGTAGTTTCACGTACTTGTGTCTATTTTGTAAATAATTTATAAAACCTGCATGTATTCTCATCCCAATAATATTAGATTTTAAAAGTGGGACTATAACTCACTTTTACCGATTTTTTACTTCGTCGGGAAGTAAGAATTGGCCACTGGTCGATTCACGAACCTATAACAAATATGTACATATATATCAAAGTATGTTCAAAATATATTTACAACACTTTTAATACATTTTGATGTTTTAAGTTTATTAAGTCAGCTGTCCTCGTTAGTAACCTACAACTAGTTGTCCAACGTTAGATGTACAGAAAAAATTGATATATATTATCTTGAATCAATCCACGACCCAGTGTATACACGTCTCAGGCTAGATCACAACTCAAAGTATATATATTTTTGGAATCAACCTCAACCCTGTATAGCTAACTCCCACATTACTGCATATAGAGTGTCTATGGTTGTTCCAAATGATATATACACATGGGTCGATATGATATGTCAAAACATTTGCATACGTGTCTATGGTATCCCAAGATTACATAATATATTAGAATACATGTATAATACAATATAAGTTAGCTAGGATATGATTAATATAGATTTGTTACCAATTTTCACGTTGCTACAACAAGAAAATTATCCAATCTTGTTTTACCCATAATTTCTTCATTTTAAATCCGTTTTGAGTGATTTAAGCGGCCACAGTTTCGTATTAAACTTGACATTATGAAACTAAACAGAAAAGGTATATGTTTATAGTCAGAAATACAAGTTACAAGTCATTTTTGAAAGAGGTAGTCATTTCCGTCGAAAGAACGACATCTTGATGACTGTTTTGAAAAACATACTTTCACTTTGAGTTTAACCATAATTTTTGGATATGGTTTCATGTTCATAAGAAAAATCATTTTTCCAGAAGTATAGCTTTTAAATCAAAGTTTTTCATAGTTTTTAATTATCCAAAACAAAACAGCCACCGGTTGTAACTACGACGGCGTAAATCTGGTTTTATGGTGTTTATCGTGTTTCCGGGTTTTAAATCATTAAGTTAGCATATCATATAGATATAGATCATGTGTATAGTTGATTTTAAAAGTGTAGTTAGAAGGATTAACTTTATTTGCGAACAAGTTTAGAATTAACTAAACTATGTTCTAGTGATTACTAGTTTACCACTTCGAATATGATAGCTTTTTATGTATGAATCGAATGATGTTATGAACATCATTACTAAGTTAAGTTCCTTGGATAAACCTACTGGAAAAGAGAAAAATGGATCTAGCTTCAACGGATCCTTGGATACCTCGAAGTTCTTGAAGCAGAATCATGACACGAAAACAAGTTCAAGTAAGATCATCACTTGAAATAAGATTGTTATAGTTATAGAAATTGAACCAAAGTTTGAATATGATTATTACCTTGTATTATAATGATAACCTACTATAAGAAACAAAGATTTCTTGAGGTTGGATGATCACCTTACAAGATTGGAAGTGAGCTAGCAAACTTGAAAGTATTCTTGATTTTATGTAACTAGAACTTGTAGAATTTATGAAGAACACTTAGAACTTGAAGTTAGAACTTGAGAGAGATCAATTAGATGAATAAAATTGAAGAATGAAAGTGTTTGTAGGTGTTTTTGGTCGTTGGTGTATGGATTAGATATAAAGGATATGTAATTTTGTTTTCATGTAAATAAGTCATGAATGATTACTCATATTTTTGTAATTTTATGAGATATTTCATGCTAGTTGCCAAATGATGGTTCTCACATGTGTTAGGTAACTCACATGGGCTGCTAAGAGCTGATCATTGGAGTGTATATACCAATAGTACATACATCTAAAAGCTGTGTATTGTACGAGTACGAATACGGGTGCATACGAGTAGAATTGTTGATGAAACTGATCGAGGATGTAATTGTAAGCATTTTTTTAAGTAGAAGTATTTTGATAAGTGTCTTGAAGTCTTTCAAAAGTGTATGAATACATATTAAAACACTACATGTATATACATTTTAACTGAGTCGTTAAGTCATCGTTAGTCGTTACATGTAAGTGTTGTTTTGAAACCTTTAGGTTAACGATCTTGTTAAATGTTGTTAACCCAATGTTTATAATATCAAATGAGTTTTTAAATTATTATATTATCATGATATTATGATATATTAATATATCTTAATATGATATATACATTTAAATGTCGTTACAACGATAATCGTTACATATATGTCTCGTTTCGAAATCCTTAAGTCAGTAGTCTTGTTTTTACTTATGTAGTTCATTGTTAATACACTTAATGATATATTTAATTATCATATTATCATGTTATATATAATATAACAATGTATTAATATGCTTCATATATATTTAGTAAGACGTGGTTATAACAATAATCGTTATATGTATCGTTTCGAGTTTCATACGTCAATAGTCTCCTTTTTAAGTATATAACTTATTGTTACTATTTTTAATGAGATACTTGATGATCATTATATCATGTTAAACATATATATTTATTCATTTATGTATCATCATGTCATATACAACTTATAGCGTTCGTCAATCATTGGTCAAACTGGGAAATCAGACGTTTACAAAATTTCCGTTTCAATTAACCAAGTCTTAACAAGTTTGATTGCTTAACATGTTGGAACCATTTAATCATGTAAATATAGTTTTCATTAAACATATAATCATAGAAAGGTTCAGAAAAGTTCGGGTCACTACAGTACCTACCCGTTAAATAAATTTCGTCCCGAAATTTTATGCGATTGGAGGTGTTGGCTCATCTTCTGGAAATAAGTGCGGGTACTTCTTCTTCATCTAATCTTCTCATTCCCTGGTGAACTCGGGTCCTCTACGAGCATTCCATCAAACCTTAACAATCGGTATCTTGTTTTGTTTAAGGCTCTTAACCTCGCGATCCATTATTTCAACGGGTTCTTCAATGAATTGAAGTTTTTCATTGATTTGGATTTCGTCCAACGGAATAGTGAGATCTTCTTTAGCAAAACATTTCTTCAAATTTGAGACGTGGAAAGTGTTATGTACAGCTGCGAGTTGTTGAGGTAACTCAAGTCGGTAAGCTACTGGTCCGACACGATCAATAATCTTGAATGGTCCAATATACCTTAGATTTAATTTCCCTCGTTTACCAAATCGAACAACACCTTTCCAAGGTGCAACCTTAAGCATGACCATCTCTCCAATTTCAAATTCTATATCTTTTCTTTTAATGTCAGCGTAGCTCTTTTGTCGACTTTGGGTGGTTTTCAACCGTTGTTGAATTTGGATGATCTCCTCAGTAGTTTCTTGTATTATCTCCGGACCCGTAATCTGTCTATCCCCCACTTCACTTCAACAAATCGGAGACCTGCACTTTCTACCATAAAGTGCTTCAAACGGAGCCATCTCAATGCTTGAATGGTAGCTATTGTTGTAGGAAAATTCTGCTAACGGTAGATGTCGATCCCAACTGTTTCCAAAATCAATAACACACGCTCGTAGCATGTCTTCAAGCGTTTGTATTGTCCTTTCACTCTACCCATTAGTTTGTGGATGATAGGCAGTACTCATGTCTAGACGAGTTCCTAATGCTTGCTGTAATGTCTGCCAGAATCTTGAAATAAATCTGCCATCCCTATCAGAGATAATATAGATTGGTATTCCATGTCTGGAGATGACTTCCTTCAAATACAGTCGTGCTAACTTCTCTATCTTGTCATCTTCTCTTATTGGCAGGAAGTGTACTGATTTGGTGAGACGATCAACTATTACTCAAATAGTATCAAAACCACTTGCAGTCCTTGGCAATTTAGTGATGAAATCCATGGTAATGTTTTCCCATTTCCATTCCGGGATTTCGGGTTGTTGAAGTAGACCTGATGGTTTCTGATGCTCCGCTTTGACCTTAGAACACGTCAAACATTCCCCTACGTATTTAGCAACATCGGCTTTCATACCTGGCCACCAAAAATGTTTCTTGAGATCCTTGTACATCTTCCCTGTTCCAGGATGTATTGAGTATCTGGTTTTATGAGCTTCTCTAAGTACCATTTTTCTCATATCTCCAAATTTTGGTACCCAAATCCTTTCAGCCCTATACCGGGTTCCATCTTCCCGAATATTAAGATGCTTCTCCGATCCTTTGGGTATTTCATTCTTTAAATTTCCCTCTTTTAAAACTCCTTGTTGCGCCTCCTTTATTTGAGTAGTAAGGTTATTGTGAATCATTATGTTCATATATTTTACTCGAATGGGTTCTCTGTCCTTTCTACTCAAGGTATCGGCTACCACATTTGCCTTCCCCGGGTGGTAACGAATCTCAAAGTCGTAATCAATCAATAATTCAATCCACCTACGCTGCCTCATGTTCAGTTGTTTCTGATTAAATATTTGTTGAAGACTTTTGTGGTCGGTATATATAATACTTTTGACCCCATATAAGTAGTGCCTCCAAGTCTTTAATGCAAAAACAACCGCGCCTAATTCCAAATCATGCGTTGTATAATTTGGCTCGTGAATCTTCAATTGTCTAGACGCATAAGCAATTACCTTCGTTCGTTGCATTAATACACAACCGAGACCTTGCTTTGAGGCGTCACAATATATCACAAAATCATCATTCCCTTCAGGCAATGACAATATAGGTGCCGTAGTTAGCTTTTTCTTCAATAACTGAAACACCTTCTCTTGTTCATCCTTCCATTCAAATTTCTTCCCTTTATGCGTTAATGCAGTCAAGGGTTTTGCTATTTTGGAGAAATCTTGGATGAATCTTCTGTAGTAACCAGCCAATCCTAAAAATTGACGTATATGGTTCGGAGTTTTTGGGGTTTTCCACTTTTCAACGGTTTCGATCTTTGCTGGGTCCACCTGGATACCTTCTTTGTTCACTATGTGACCGAGGAATTGAACTTCTTCCAACCAAAATGCACACTTTGAAAACTTAGCGTACAGTTTTTATTTCCTCAATACTTCTAGCACTTTTCTCAAATGTTCTTCGTGCTCTTGATCATTCTTTGAGTAAATAAGTATGTCATCGATGAAAACAATGACAAACTTGTCAAGATATATCCCACACACTCGGTTCATAAGGTCCATGAACACAGCTGGTGCGTTAGTCAATCCAAACGGCATAACCATAAACTCGTAATGACCATAACGCGTCCTAAAAGCAGTTTTTGGAATATCATCCTCCTTTACTCGCATTTGATGATATCCAGAACGTAAATCAATCTTTGAATAAACCGACGAGCCTTGTAGTTGATCAAATAAGTCATCAATTCTCGGCAGTGGATAACGGTTTTTGATGGTAAGTTTGTTCAACTCTCTGTAGTCAATACACAACCTAAATGTACCATCTTTCTTCTTGACAAACAAAACAGGAGCTCCCCATGGTGATGTACTTGGTCGAATGAAACCACGTTCTAATAGTTCTTGCAGTTGGCTTTGCAGTTCTTTCATCTCGCTGGGTGCGAGTCTGTAAGGAGCACGTTCTATTGGTGCAACTCCTGGTACAAGATCTATTTGAAATTCAACAGATTGATGTGGAGGTAGTCCCGGTAATTCTTTCGGAAATACATCGGGAAATTCTTTTGCGACAAAAACATCATTGATGCTCTTTTCTTCAGTTTGTACTTTCTCGACATGTGCTAGAATAGCATAGCAACCTTTTCTTATTAGTTTTTGTGCCTTCAAATTACTAATAAGATGTAGCTTCGTGTTGCCCTTTTCTCCGTACACCATTAAGGGTTCTCCTTCTTCTCGTACAATGCGAATTGCATTTTTATAACATACGATCTCTGCTTTCACCTTCTTCAGCCAGTCCATGCCAATATTACATCAAAACTCCCTAACTCTACTGGTATCAAATCAATCTTAAATATTTCGCTACCCAGTTTAATTTCTCGATTCCGGCATATATAATCTGCTGAAATTAATTTACCGTTTGCTAATTCGAGTAAAAATTTACTATCAAACGGCGTCAATGGAAAACTTAATTTAGCACAAAAATCTCTACTCATATAGCTTCTATCCGCACCCGAATCAAATAAAACGTAAGCAGATTTATTGTCAATAAGAAACGTACCCGTAACAAGCTCCGGGTCTTCCTGTGCCTCTGCCGCATTAATATTGAAAACTCTTCCGCGGCCTTGTCCATTCGTGTTCTCTTGGTTCGGGCAATTTCTAATAATGTGGCCCGGTTTTCCACATTTATAACAAACTACATTGGCATAACTTGCTCTGACACTACTTGCTCCGCCATTACTCGTTCCGACACCATTTGTTCCTTTTGTTCTGTTAACCCCTGGTCCGTAGACCTCACACTTCGCCGCGCTATGACCATTTCTTTTACACTTGTTGCAAAATTTGGTGCAGAACCCCGAGTGATACTTTTCACACCTTTGGCATAGCTGCTTCTGATTGTTGTTGTTGTTGCGGTTGTTATTGTTATTGGGATGATTGTTGTAGTTGCTGTTGTTGTTGTTGTTATTGGGCCATTTGTTGTAGTTGCGATTGATGTTGCGATTGTTGGGATAGTTGTTGCGATTATTGTTGTAATTGCTGTTGTTGTTGTATTGGTGATTCTTATCACCGTTTTCCTCCCACTTTCTTTTGACTTGCTTCACATTGGCCTCTTCAGCCGCCTGTTCTTTAATTCTTTCCTCAATCTGGTTCACTAGTTTGTGAGCCATTCTACATGCCTGTTGTATGGAGGCGGGCTCGTGTAAACTTATATCTTCTTGGATTCTTTCCGGTAATCCTTTCACAAACGCGTCGATCTTCTCTTCCTCATCTTCGAACGCTCTCGGACACAATAGGCACAATTCTGTGAATCGTCTTTCGTACGTGGTAGTATCAAATCCTTGGGTTCGTAACCCTCTAAGTTCTATCTTGAGCTTATTGACCTCGGTTCTGGGACGGTACTTCTCGTTCATCAAGTGCTTGAATGCTGACCACGGTAGTGCGTAAGCATCATCTTGTCCCACTTGCTCTAGATAGGTATTCCATCATGTTAACGCAGTACCTGTGAAGGTATGCGTAGCGTACTTCACTTTGTCCTCTTCAGTACACTTACTTATGGCAAACACCGATTCGACCTTCTCGGTCCACCGTTTCAATCCGATCGGTCCTTCAGTTCCATCAAATTCCAAAGGTTTGCAGGCAGTGAATTCTTTGTAGGTGCATCCTACACGATTTCCTGTACTGCTAGATCCAAGGTTATTGTTGGTATGTAGCGCAGCCTGTACTGCGGCTATGTTTGAAGCAAGAAAGGCACGAAATTCCTCTTCGCTCATATTCAAGGTGTGTCGAGTAGTTGGTGCCATTTCGTTCAAAATAGTCAAATGAAACAAGTTAAGCATACAGAATATTAAGAGTAGTCAATAGTATCTCGTAGCATAATATGAACTCATTTATAAAAGCTTTTTCTTTATATTAGCGTTTTATAAGT
Organism: Rutidosis leptorrhynchoides; assembly: GCF_046630445.1. Taxonomy (NCBI): domain Eukaryota; kingdom Viridiplantae; phylum Streptophyta; class Magnoliopsida; order Asterales; family Asteraceae; genus Rutidosis; species Rutidosis leptorrhynchoides. Next base: position 463,863,997 of record NC_092335.1, on the reverse strand, counting down.
TTAAATTCGGGTAGTACCTACCCGTTAAGTTCATACTTAGTAGCTAATATACAATTCAACTACTACAATTCTATATGAAAAACTGATTATAATAATATTTCGCGTTCAAACTTTTACACAATATTTTACAAACTTACAATACCGCTTATTTTACATATAGCATGAAATATAGCACACAATAAATTTGATACAAGATGATTGTGAAGATAATTCTAGCTAGTACACAAGTCGTTCAGCAAAGGCAATAAAGACACGTAATTCATACGTCCAGAAACAAGTCATGCATTCTGGTTTTACTAGGACTACTTCCCATCATTGGTCTTGTGGAACATAACCGTTATGGCCGTTGATAAGACAGCGTGTTGTAACGTCATCAAAGGGACGAGGGTTACGTAATGTCCAACAGTCCTGTAACAATCTAAAAACCTCATTTCTTACCCCAATTACCGACTTCGTCACTTGTGGGAACGTTTTGTTTAATAGTTGTAGCCCGATGTTCTTGTTCTCACTTTGGTGAGAAGCGAACATTACTAACCCGTAAGCATAAGATGCTTCTTTATGTTGCATGTTAGCCGCTTTTTCTAAATCACGAAGTCCTATATTCGGATATATTGAGTCAAAATAATTTCTTAACCCGTTGCGTAAAATAGCAATTGGGTTCCCCGCAATATATGCGTCAAAGTAAACACATCGTAACTTATGGATTTCCCAATGTGATATCCCCCATCTTTCGAACGAAAGCCTTTTTTAAACCAAGGCATTGTTGGAATGTTCTTCGAATGTCTTACAAACTGATCTCGCCTTAAATAGTTGTGCCGAGGAATTCTGACCGACTCTAGACAAGATTTCATCAATCATGTCTCCGGGTAGGTCTCTTAAAATATTGGGTTGTCTATCCATTTTGTGTTTTTATACTGTAAAATAGACAAGAGTTAGATTCATAAAAAAAATACTTATTAATACAAGCAATTTTTACATATATCATAAAGCATAAGCACACTATATTACATATATTACACCACACGAATACAACTATCTTATTCTGACCCGCTCGTTTCTTCTTCTTCGGTTTTGGTACGTTTTGCCAAGTTTCTAGGGATATATGATGTTCCCCTAATATGAGCCGTCGTTTTCCACATTGGTTTAGAAAAACCTGGTGGTTTAGAGGTTCCCGGGTTATTGTCACAACTTAAGAAATACGGGTGTTGACGATACATATAAAGTTCATCGGGTTTGGAATCAAATTTCTCTATTTTTATGCCCTTTCTCTTATTGTTCTCATTTGCCTTATTAAATTGTGTTGGGGTAATTTCTATAACATCATTGGAATCCTTTTCGGGATCCGATTCATTGGAGAATTGGTAATCCTCCCAATACTTTGCTTCCTTGGCGGAAACACCATTGACCATAATTAACTTTGGTCGGTTGGTTGAGGATTTTCTTCTACTTAACCGTTTTATTATTTCCCCCACTGGTTCTATTTCTTCTTCCGGTTCTGATTCTTCTTCCGGTTCCGATTCTTCTTCCGGTTCCGACTCTTCTTCTGGTTCCTCTTCGGGAACTTGTGAATCAGTCCACGAATCATTCCAATTTACATTTGACTCTTCATTATTATAAGGTGAGTCAACGGGACTTGATCTAGAGGTAGACATCTATCACATAATATCAAACACGTTAAGAGATTAATATATCACATAATATTCACATGTTAAAAATATATAGTTTCTAACAAAATTTGTTAAGCAATCATTTTTCAAGTAAACACGGTCGAAGTCCAGACTCACTAATGCATCCTAACAAACTCGATAAGACACACTAATGCAAAATTCTGGTTCTCTAAGACCAACGCTAGGATACCAACTGAAATGTCCCGTTCTTATTGATTAAAAACGTTTCATATTAATTGATTTCGTTGCGAGGTTTTGACCTCTATATTCGATGTTTTTCAAAGACTGCATTCATTTTTAAAACAAACCATAACCTTTATTTCATAAATAAAGGTTTAAAAAGCTTTACGTAGATTATCAAATAATAATAATCTAAAACATCCTGTTTACACAATACCATTACATAATGGTTTACAATACAAATATGTTACATCGAAATCAGTTTCTTGAATGTAGTTTTTACACAATATCATACAAACATGGACTCCAAATCTTGTCCTTATTTTAGTATACAACAGCGGAAGCTCTTAGTATTCACCTGAGAATAAACATGCTTTAAACGTCAACAAAAATGTTGGTGAGTTATAGGTTTAACCTATATATATCAAATCGTAACAATATACCACAAGATTTCATATTTCAATACACATCCCATACATAGAGATAAAAATCATTCATATGGTGAACACCTGGTAACCGACATTAACAAGATGCATAATTAAGAATATCCCCATCATTCTGGGATCCTCCTTCGGACATGATATAAATTTCGAAGTACTAAAGCATCCGGTACTTTGGATGGGGTTTGTTAGGCCCAATAGATCTATCTTTAGGATTCTCGTCAATTAGGGTGTCTGTTCCCTAATTCTTTGATTACCTGACTTAATAAAAAGGGGCATATTCGATTTCGATAATTCAACCATAGAATGTAGTTTCACGAACCTATAACAAATATGTACATATATATCAAAGTATGTTCAAAATATATTTACAACACTTTTAATACATTTTGATGTTTTAAGTTTATTAAGTCAGCTGTCCTCATTAGTAACCTACAACTAGTTGTCCAACGTTAGATGTACAGAAAAAATTGATATATATTATCTTGAATCAATCCACGACCCAGTGTATACACGTATCAGGCTAGATCACAACTCAAAGTATATATATTTTTGGAATCAACCTCAACCCTGTATAGCTAACTCCCACATTACTGCATATAGAGTGTCTATGGTTGTTCCAAATAATATATACACATGGGTCGATATGATATGTCAAAACATTTACATACATGTCTATGGTATCCCAAGATTACATAATATATTAGAATACATGTATAATACAATATAAGTTAGCTAGGATATGATTAATATAGATTTGTTACCAATTTTCACGTTGCTACAACAAGAAAATTATCCAATCTTGTTTTACCCATAACTTCTTCATTTTAAATCCGTTTTGAGTGATTTAAGCGGCCACAGTTTCGTATTAAACTTTAGTTTTTGAAACTAAACAGAAAAGGTATAGGTTTATAGTCGAAAATACAAGTTACAAGTCGTTTTGAAAAACATACTTTCACTTTGAGTTTAACCATAATTTTTAGATATGGTTTCATGTTCATAAGAAAAATCATTTTCCCAGAAGTATAGCTTTTAAATTAAAGTTTTTCATAGTTTTTAATTATCCAAACCAAAACAGCCCCCGGTTGTAACTACGACGGCGTAAATCCGGTTTTATGGTGTTTATCGTGTTTCCGGGTTTTAAATCATTAAGTTAGCATATCATATAGATATAGATCATGTGTATAGTTGATTTTAAAAGTGTAGTTAGAAGGATTAACTTTATTTGCGAACAAGTTTAGAATTAACTAAACTATGTTCTAGTGATTACTAGTTTACCACTTCGAATATGATAGCTTTTTATGTATGAATCGAATGATTTTATGAACATCATTACTACCTTAAGTTCCTTGGATAAACCTACTGGAAAAGAGAAAAATGGATCTAGCTTCAACGGATCCTTGGATGGCTCGAAGTTCTTGAAGCAGAATCATGACACGAAAACAAGTTCAAGTAAGATCATCACTTGAAATAAGATTGTTATAGTTATAGAAATTGAACCAAAGTTTGAATATGATTATTACCTTGTATTAGAATGATAACCTACTGTAAGAAACAAAGATTTCTTGAGGTTGGATGATCACCTTACAAGATTGGAAGTGAGCTAGCAAACTTGAAAGTATTCTTGATTTTATGTAACTAGAACTTGTAGAATTTATGAAGAACACTTAGAAATTGAAGTTAGAACATGAGAGAGATCAATTAGATGAAGAAAATTGAAGAATGAAAGTGTTTGTAGGTGTTTTTGGTCGTTGGTGTATGGATTAGATATAAAGGATATGTAATTTTATTTTCATGTAAATAAGTCATGAATGATTACTCATATTTTTGTAATTTTATGAGATATTTCATGCTAGTTGCCAAATGATGGTTCCCACATGTGTTAGGTAACTCACATGGGATGCTAAGAGCTGATCATTGGAGTGTATATACCAATAGTACATACATCTAAAAGATGTGTATTGTACGAGTACGAATACGGGTGCATACGAGTAGAATTGTTGATGAAACTGAACGAGGATGTAATTGTAAGCATTTTTGTTAAGTAGAAGTATTTTGATAAGTGTCTTGAAGTCTTTCAAAAGTGTATGAATACATATTAAAACACTACATGTATATACATTTTAACTGAGTCATTAAGTCATCGTTAGTCGTTACATGTAAGTGTTGTTTTGAAACCTTTAGGTTAACGATCTTGTTAAATGTTGTTAACCCAATGTTTATAATATCAAATGAGATTTTAAATTATTATATTATCATGATATTATGATATATTAATATATCTTAATATGATATATACATTTAAATGTCGTTACAATGATAATCGTTACATATATGTCTCGTTTCGAAATCCTTAAGTTAGTAGTCTTGTTTTTACTTATGTAGTTCATTGTTAATACACCTAATGATATATTTAATTATCATATTATCATGTTATATATAATATAAAAATGTATTAATATGCTTCATATATATTTAGTAAGACGTGGTTATAACAATAATCGTTATATGTATCGTTTCGAGTTTCATACGTCAATAGTCTCCTTTTTAAGTATATAACTTATTGTTACTATTTTTAATGAGATACTTGATGATCATTATATCATGTTAAACATATATATTTATTCATTTATGTATCATCATGTCATATACAACTTATAGCGTTCGTCAATCATTGGTCAAACTGGGAAATCAGACGTTTACAAAATTTCCGTTTCAATTAACCAAGTCTTAACAAGTTTGATTGCTTAACATGTTGGAAACATTTAATCATGTAAATATAGTTTTCATTAAACATATAATCATAGAAAGGTTCGGAAAAGTTCGGGTCACTACAGAAACAACCCAACCCGTATTAAAACCGGCCCATAAAAATTTTTCCTTTTAATACGCGTTAAATAATACTTTAGGCCCCAATTGTGTTTCCATAAACATCTTTAATACATTAGATGGTTTAATAAACCTTAAAACATTTAATACATTGATTAATTGTCCAAACGGACATACACGACCCGACTAGTTTAGTTTTCAACAAAACCGAGCATGGTGATTTGGGACTACGCTACCCAAATCCTAATCGAATACAAAAGCAAGATCTTCTTAGCAACCTAGCCAAGATCTCTAATCCCCAAGCTTACCCGAGCCGCCAAGCATGCGAACCTATAAAAATATCAACAACGAGAGGGTAAGCTAACGCTTAGTGAATGATAATATACTACATACATATATATGTATAAAATAGACACGCCACACAAATATCAAATACCGCATACCGAAGCATCCATGTATAAGGCAACTACACTAAGTATACCGTACAATCTCTAAGCAACAAGCTAAAGATATCAACAAAGTATAAGTTCACCAACGACGATGTGAACAACGCCAATAAGCTACAACCGGAGGGTTAGCTACAACACAACATTACATTAATATATAAAACAATATAAAACGAATAAGGTTAACCCCTTAACCCATTACCGAATACCAAACGGCACAATGAAGATTGGCCGAACTACACGAGCCTTAGTAATCCGAAACCACACGAGATTACTATCTTCACAACATCGAGGTTGGCCGAACTACACGAGCCTTAGTGAATCTGAAAACACACGAGATCACTACCTCAATAAGATGACCGAACTACACGCGTCATCATGAGTCCGAACTACACGAGACTCACTCCCAATAAGATGACCGAACTACACGCGTCATCGTGAATCCGAACTACACGTGATTCACTTCTCAACATCAAAACCCACGGTCACGGGATTATAAAATCCACCACATCGGGGTCATCCACTTCACAACAATATCATCCCTTCGCCATTGGGGCTATAACATCCAAATCACAACCACATGTGATAACGTACACACAAGCGTGTACCTCGCCAAAGGTGGTCAACTAAAACACACAAACGTGCCAATTGGACTCATATAAAAGTCCATCAAATCCACCTATATGTGAAGTGAGCTCTATAGCCGAGAATCACTTCACCCGACCCGCACCCATCCTACACATACATATGCATATAGGATATTAACACTCACCTTGTCGCCTTGAAGAATGCTTCCAAGAATCCGTAACTCGTCAATGGAAAGTACCTAATCCATTATCACAAATTCAACAACACACTTAGATTGGATTTACAAACCAACCCAATTTGACACTTAGTGCAAATTCGACCCAAAAGCACTTCCAAGGACAAACCGCGCCCAAACTACCCAGTAATCACTAACACAAGTGATAATGGTCCTAATATGCCAATTAAACCCGAACACAAGTGTTAAACACTTATCGTTCTCAAAATAGCCCATAAACCCTAATTTTGACCCATAAGGTCAAAATCTCATCATTTACAAGTTTTGACACCAAAACATGTTTAACTCAGTTTTATACTTCAACTTAATCCATTTTAAGTTTACAAACCTCATTAAATCAACAATCGGGTCATAATCCTCAACAAACCCTAATTTTGACTCTAGTCAAAATTAGTCAACCACGAAAACCCTAAAAGTCTCCAAAACACCAATAATCACTAATGCTAGTGATTATACACCATTCTCAAGTCTTAAACATGGTTAAATCATTAACCAACTCAAAACCTGCCTTTAACAACAATAAACCCGAATATTGGTGTTAATCTCCAATTAACAACTAAATGGGTTTCACTTATGAATCATACAATCAAAAGCCCCAAATTTGAATGATGAACACGAAAATGAAATTCAGAGTTAGAGCTTACCACTAGTATCACCGTGTAGCTAGGAACGAGGAGAACACACTTGTCAACTACGCCAAAGATCAACTCCCGATCCTTCCTTTCCAAAAATCCTTTTGAAATCAAATGGGTGTTTGAGTTTGAGAGGAAAAATGAAAAGAAAAGGGAAATTAAAATGAGAAAATGAATGAGTGGATGAGGTTAAAGCCTCAAATCTGGCTCAAACGTGAAAAGACCAAAATGCCCTTGCTCCTCATTTAAAATTACACAAAACCGTCACCAGTTTACCCGTATTGCCGCGCCGCGGCCTAATTCGTCGCGCCGCGATGATTGCCTTGAACTGGGATCATTTTTAAACGAACTTCTGGTCTGGATTTCTTCGAAACGCCGCGCCGCGGCCCTCTTTGTCGCGCCGCGACACCATGCCCTTCCTGATTCATTTTTCTCGCGTACAACTTCAACACATGAACAAGTCTCGAACCTTTCATCCACTAGTCGTACGTACACTTTACACCTATAAATCATGTACGGGGAAAAACGGGGTGTTACAACTCTCCCCCACTTAAATTCGATCACGTCCTCGTGATCCTAGTCACGAACCCAAACGGACCCACACTCAATGGTCCTCGAACATAAATTTCAAACCGACTTCTAGCATAATTTCACTAACCTGAAGGTTAATCCAATGACATATCACACACTTGCTCGCATCCCGAGACGTACAATACCCGCAACAACCCAAGTCTACAATGATCCCTTAGACAATTCTCCTCAAAGAGTTAGCCTTAACAACTAAATCGTCATCCGCGATTTATCACATTCCACAATTCCGAGCACTAGCACCAACTCAATCCCTCACATCGGGAATACCCAACCAATCTCGTACCGAGATATCAACTCCTAGCGTACCATACCAAGTACATCGCTAGTAACAACCGCAAACCAAGAGAGGGTCAACCATCAAACCGAAGAAGACCTAAATAAAGCGAATCCTTACGGATAACACTCACCATTTCACATCCCTTTGTAGTGCGCAATACGACCAATACGCAACTACCGTAACAACATGTGAGCGAAACACGGCTATCGCAACACTAATCATACAACACGGCCCTCACGACCCCACCATCGGTGTATAAAAAAACCGATAGATCACAACACACGGTCCTCACGACCCCACCATCGGTGTATAAAACAACCGACAGATCAACAACATGAAGGCTGGCCAAAAACACACGCGCCTTAGTGAATCCGAACTACACGCGACTCACTACCTTAACCACAACAACAATCGAGATTGGCCGAACTACACGCGCCTTAGTGAATCTGAACTACACGAGAGTCACTATCCCAAAGGAATGACTGAACTACACGAGTCATTTGTGAATCCGAACTACACGAGACTCACTCCTCAATACAATGACCGAAACCACACGAGTCATTTGTGAATCCGAACTACACGCGACTCACTTCCACAATAAGATGACCGAAACCACACGCGTCATCGTGAATCCGAAACCACACGCGATCCACTACCATGATGAAGTCAGCGGACCCGAAGATCATGCTTCACCAATCTCAACACCGGATGAAGTCAGCGGACCCCGTCAACGGTCATGCTTCACTGATATAACACCTCGCTCATGATGAAGTCAGAGGACCCCGAAGGTCATGCTCCACCAATTGCATACTCCCATGATGAAGTCAGCGGACTCAAAAGTCATGCTCCATCAATCAATAACCATGATGAAGTCAACGGACTCAAAAGTCATGCTCCACCAATCAATAACCATGATGAAGTCAGCGGACCCCGAAGGTCATGCTTCACCAATCAACGCCCTTTTGGCCTCGAACAACGAGTAGCGTAACATCGCGCTCTGCTACACTATAGTGAACCCTAACGGATACCACTAACCATCCACACAATCGAGCAAGAACCACCTATATCAAACATAGGCACAAAACAAAAGTTCTCTAGAAGAGAATCCGATACGCACCTCCCTTAACCGAAGGATTTCACCTTGCTCACCAAACACGTCCATTATCTCTCAACGAGATTTACCACATTACCACCTCGGTGATAATTCAAATCCAAACCATAAGTACAATTTATCCGAAATTGTAATCTACCACAAATCGACCAAAACCAGGTCTCGACAACATTTTTCGGATCTACCAAAAGCATCATCTAAAATCTCACACTAAAACTTCCTCGGGCGGAAGTGTAACTCCCCCACTTGAAACTACGCTCCAATATCACAACTCGTACAACCGTACAATGCTACCAAAGGTAGACTTTACCAACAATTGGGTTCACACGACCCATTACCATAACTTGCTCCAACCTTGAGCATACGAAAGATTTCAATCAATCCTTAAACACTTCAAACAAAAAGTGCACTGCAATTTACACAAACTCTACTCTTACAATCATCCAATTGCTATAGTTTGTCAAATTTCCCTAGTCACTCATGTACCTAAGGGTTTCACTTTGGTACCCTAAGTACAATGTAACCGCAACACAATCGGAGTCGAACACCACGCTAGTAGGTATAAAAGAGGCACCTAATGTCGCGTCACGTAGACTCCTTTACCAACATACATCGAGATTCAAAACACTCGATCTTAAGGGTTCCAACCACCCGACGAACCTCACGGTCCATCAATCTCAACACAAAAGCGAACACGCGCTTAACAACCGAACACCAAACCCATTTCCATGGCTCGGTAGAAACATTTCCCAAATACTAAGGAATGCTTGGTTGCACCAAGTCTTACGCCCTTCGCCCGTTAATCAAAACGTCACCATAGGGTACTTCCATTAGGAACGTCACCCATATCAATAACATGCACAACACAATGCATTTAATAAACTCAAATTCAAACGGCACTTAATAAATAATCAAAGGTCATATTTATTAAAACGAAACGTACCTTAACGTCTCCTTGCCGCACCCGTCCCCGCTAACTTGGGACATTCCGACTTACGATGTCCTTCTTCTTGGCAATTGAAACACACCATACCATCACCCTTTGGTACCGAACATTCCCAAGACTTGTGATCCCTCATGAAACAATTGTAACATCTAGATGCACTAGAATCCGGTATACCCGTCCGCGTACCACCCGTGCTCACACTCGGACCCTTAGTCCTCTTACTCGGAGCACCATACGAAACAACCCTTCTCTCACTTGAAGGTTCACCAATCTTTGATCGCGTATACGACTCGAAACCTCTAGCCACAGCGAATAATTCGGCAAACGATTTCGCGTGACCCCGGCTAATCATATCTTCAAGTCATCATTCAAGGTTCGATAGAAATCTTGCATCAACAAATTATCATTCCCCAAATACTCCGGGCAAAAACGAGCCTTCGACATAAAGGTCGTCTTGAGAGTATTCAAATCCATAGAACCGTGTTGCAAATTTCGCAACTCATTACGCATTTTCGACAAATCGGCTGAAGTCCAGAACTCCTCGAAGAATTCCTTCTTAAACCCGTCCCATGATAACGCCATAAACGGTTCACCACCGACAAGATCAATCTTACCATCCAACCAATCCTTTGCTCTACCCCGCAACAAGCTCGTAGCGAGCGTCGTCCTCTTCTCAGGAGGGCATTCAATAGTACGAAAACACCCTTCGACATCCGAGATCCAAGTTGTGCTTATCAAAGGATCCGGTTTTCCGTCATACATCGGGGGTTTAGTCCTCATGAAGCTCTTAAGACAATGCTCCATTTCACCACTACTTCGAGATTCGGAATACTTCCTATCCATTTCTTCTCAAAACGCACTCATTTGCTCCGCAACGGCGGCTGCAACTCTTGAGTTAAACTCCTCGTCATTTGTCTCGATCTCGTTTCGCGTCGTCATTCTAAAGAATGCAAAACGATTAGATCACGAACGTATAAAGCAACACGCATAACACCGCCCCATCTTGCTCAACACTCGTCGTACATCACTTGTTAGACACGATTTGCACCCGTAATAAGGTTTGCAAGTCCTTATTACACACACACGCCGTATCAACTCGTTAGTACAATGACCGCCTCTCTCGATGATATAAACAAACACAAACAAAATTCTACGCGATATGCACATACGCGAGAATTATTATGACAACACAATTAATATATTAATAATATCCGCATTACTAATATAAACATTAGTCCACCTAAAAACAAGGCACTAACTATAACCTATTCCAACCCGTAATCCTACAAGTCCCGCAACAAATAAGCACACACAAAAGTCTAAGTCTAGGCACCTATCTCAAGTCACCTAAATCCCTTAGACCATGCTCTGATACCACTTGAAACAACCCAACCCGTATTAAAACCGGCCCATAAAATTTTTTCCTTTTAATACGCGTTAAATAATACTTTAGGTCCCAATTGTGTTTCCATAAACATCTTTAATACAATAGAAGGTTTAATAAACCTTAAAACATTTAATACATTGATTAATTGTCCAAACGGACATACACGACCAGACTAGTTTAGTTTCCAACAAAACCGAGCATGGTGATTTGGGACTACGCTACCCAAATCCTAATCGAATACAAAAGCAAGATCTTCTTAGCAACCTAGCCAAGATCTCTAATCCCCAAGCTTACCCGAGCCGCCAAGCATGCGAAACTATAAAAATATCAACAACGAGAGGGTAAGCTAACGCTTAGTGAATGATAATATACTACATACATATATATGTATAAAATGGACACGCCACACAAATATCAAATACCGCATACCGAAGCATCCATGTATAAGGCAACTACACTAAGCATACCGTATGATCTCTAAGCAACAAGCAAAAGATATCAACAAAGTATAAGTTCACCAATAAAATGTGAACAACGCCAATAAGCTACACCCGGAGGGTTAGCTACAACACAACATTACATATATATATATAACAATATAAAACGAATAACCTTAACCCCTTAACCCATTATCGAATACCAAACGCCACAATGAAGATTGGCCAAACTACACGAGCCTTAGTAATCCGAAACCACACGAGATTACTATCTTCACAACATCGAGGTTGGCCGAACTATACGAGCCTTAGTGAATCCGAAAACACACGAGATCACTACCTCAATAAGATAACCGAACTACACGCGTCATCATGAGTCCGAACTACACGAGACTCACTCCCAATAAGATGATCGAACTACACGAATCATCTTGAATCCGAACTGCACGCGATTCACTTCTCAACATCAAAACCCACGGTCACTGGATTATAAAATCCACCACATCGGGGTCATCCACTTCACAACAATATCAACCCTTCGCCATTGGGGTTATAACATCCAAATCACAACCACGTGTGATAACATACACACAAGTGTGTACCTCGCCAAAGGTGGTCAACCAAAATGCACAAACGTGCCAATTGGACTCATATAAAAGTCCATCAAATCCACCTATATGTGAAGTGAGCTCTATAGCCGAGAATCACTTCACCCGACCCGCACCTATCCTACACATACATATGCATATAGGATATTAACACTCACCTTGTCGCCTTGAAGAATGCTTCCAAGAATCCGCAACTCGTCAATGGAAAGTACCTAATCCATTATCACAAATTCAACAACACACTTAGATTGGATTTACAAACCAACCCAATTTGACACTTAGTGCAAATTCGACCCAAAAGCACTTCCAAGGACAAACCGCGCCCAAACTACCCAATAATCACTAACACAAGTGATAATGGTCTTAATATGCCAATTAAACCAGAACACAAGTGTTAAACACTTATCGTTCTCAAAATCGCCCATAAACCCTAATTTTGACTCATAAGGTCAAAATCTCACCATTTACAAGTTTTGACACCAAAACATGTTCAACTCGGTTTTGTACTTCAACTTAATCCATTTTAAGTTTACAAACCTCATTAAATCAACAATCGGGTCATAATCCTCAACAAACCCTAATTTTGACTCTAGTCAAAATTAGTCAACCACGAAAACCCTAAAAGTCTCCAAAACACCAATAATCACTAATGCTAGTGATTATACACCATTCTCAAGTCTTAAACATGGTTAAATCATTAACCAACCCAAAACCCGCCTTTAACAACAATAAACCCGAATATTGGTGTTAATCTCCAATTAACAACTAAATGAGTTTCACCTATGAATCATACAATCAAAAGCCTCAAATTTGAATGATGAACATGAAAATGAAATTCGGAGTTAGAGCTTACCACTAGTATCACCGTGTAGCTAAGAACGAGGAGACCACACTTGTCAACTACGCCAAAGATCAACTCCCGATCCTTCCTTTCCAAAAATCCTTTTGAAATCAAATGGGTGTTTGAGTTTGAGAGGAAAAATGAAAAGAAAATGGAAATTAAAATGAGAAAATGAATGAGTGGATGAGGTTAAAGCCTCAAATCTGGCTCAAACTTGAAAAGACAAAAATGCCCTTGCTCCTCATTTAAAATTACACAAAACCGGCACCAGTTTACCCGTATTGCCGCGTCGCGGCCTAATTCGTCGCGCCGCGACGATTGCCTTGAACTGGGATCATTTTTAAACGAACTTCTAGTCTGGATTTCTTCGAAACGCCGCGCCGCGGCCCTCTTTGTCGCGCCGCGACACCATGCCCTTCCTGATTCATTTTTCTCGCGTACAACTTCAACACATGAACAAGTCTCGAACCTTTCATCCACTAGTCGTACGTACACTTTACACCTATAAATCATGTACGGGGAAAAACGGGGTGTTACACTCACGCATGGTTAATTTTGCGTATTTAAGCATAAATGATCGTGTCAAATAAGGAACGATCAAACCCCCCAAATCTGTTTTTAACTACAAGACAACAACACCTAGGTGGTATTAACTCAAATAATTTTTCGCAAACAAGATTAACTATTAATTGGGATGTAAGGACAATACGGACCGATCACTCAAAACCTCAAACAATCTTCAACCTCTAATACATCAATCATAAAACTTCTCCTCACAGGATTTTTCCTTAGTTCAACAATTCCAACGCTAGTCATAACATCATAAACCCTAATCATTTCCCCGAATCATCAAATGGATCAATACTTAGAACTAAGTTGAACGATTATATTTCACAACTTTCATTGATCCGCACTTACTCTTTTAATCAATAATATAAATGCATCTAAGTAACATGTCAAAAGAAACACAAAACAAGTTCAACTACATCCGGAGTGATTGCATAAGGGTAGTCATGACTCAAATAAAAATTGGTGTAAAAACGGTTACGAATGTCGAATCAATCAAACTCTATAAGGTTTAGGAATTTTAACGTGAGCCTCATTCGTTCAAATATAAATTAATTTAAATCAGAATGTCAACTAGAACTAGAATCATGCATATGTTTGTGTTTTTGTCCTCCTTAACTTTTCAACTAGCCAAACTCATGCCCTTGTCTACATAAGTACTAAATGCATAGCTTTTAAGTCCCGACACCAAAGAACCCCCTAAGTCTAATTAGAAATACCCCATACCACAAGCTTGATGGAGTGGATTTTGGTTACATTGCCCATTTATACTAGGCATCACATGAAAGGCGTAGGTACTTTTGTGAAGTTAGAAGGAGTCTTGCATTTTTGACTTGTCATTTCAACGAGAACGAATTTTATGCCTCAGTGGTCCATGCTTTATAAGGCAATCATTTCACAATTTTTGGCATACTCTTCTTCTACTCTCTTTTTTTTCATTTTTTTTTCATCATTTTTTCTCTATGCCTCAGTGGTCCATGCTTTTTAGGGCAATCGTTTCACAATTTTTGGCATATATATTTTTAAATTCGTCTCTTTCACTTCCCCCTCCCTTTTCTTTCTTTTTTTTTTCATGATAGCACACAGTATATAACATTTTAAGAGCATTTGGGATGTAATGGTGAATATGTGGTGATGATGACAATGATATATAGATATATGTATGTAATGTAGATGATGGTTGTTGGGTATGGTGAATATCATTGTCATAGCTTGTGATATAAAGTACCCCCTTTCAACCTTTGCCTAGGGAAGAGTAAACTCTACAAGTGTTGCGTTGGTGACTATCATCATTATTATGCACTTTCATACTAGTGAGTAAATCGTGGAATCCATTGTGGAACCTTGGAAACCACTCTGAGTCAAACTAATTAAACAGCCACAAACACTATAGCATAATAGCTAGTTATAATTGCCATGCTAATTTAAACTAATTATGTCTTAGCAAAAATGAGTTGTGTTGCCACCTAATGTTACCAAATCTAAATAAAATAAAGTAAGATTAAATTCGACATCAATAACCAAAAATAAGGGTATGAATGGGAAGTTGGTCTTCCTTTTTTTTTTTTTTTTTTTACTAAGGCTTAGGCTGCTAATGGTCACTAATTGATTCTAGTACACAATTGTGTACTAACGACCTGGGTAGACTGGCTGCAAAATAAAAATCAAATGGTTTAAAGAAAATCCTAAGGTGTGTCTTTATCATTCATGTTACCTAGCATACAACAATGGAATCTCATTTTCAACCTTTATTTTCTCCATAAGAGTACATTTTCTTAAAGTTAACTAGTCAAGGTCAACAAGGTCAAATGCCTAACACTATCATTCCTCACCAGCCAAGTCCAAACTTTCCAATTAATTTTCAATCACTATGGGTACTCTCATGGGTCAACATCTCAATTATAGCTTTAAAATCAAAAATTAAAATTTTTACCACATAGGCAATTAAAACCATTTATTTCATAACACCTTTGAACAACAGGCATCTTCAAGCTAAGCCAAATGTGCAAATTTCAAATTTCCTCCCCCCCCCCCCCCCCCACTTAAGTCATGCTACGTCCTCGTATGCATGTTTAGAAATTATCTTAGACAAAAGTGAGGAAATTAAACAAAGAGAAAGAAGAAAAAGAACAATATTACCCGGGATCAAAAGCAACTTCCCAATACCATTGTGACAAGTACACCAACTCCCATTTCATCACATAACATGTTCCTTCCATCCAACTTTATTCTTACAAAACAAAAACAAAAGAAAAGATAAAAACTAACTAGCTCACTTTCGGAGGGATCCCGCTTTAAACCACCCGGTTCCCTCGGGTTGACGAGTTTTATCTCGTGAGGGCTTGCAATGAACATACCCACAAAGTTCATTTAACTACTTAAAATAAAATTAAATAAAATAAGAAAAATAAAAGAAAAGAAAAGTGTACATGTTATTACAAACGGAGCACAGAACCTGATTAAAATCAGAGAGGCTCATCCCATTCGGGGATCAGGACCAAATATACTATCAAATAAGCTCCTCGATAACGGTGCCATGTCGAACACTGACTTCCTGCCTTCCTCTCGAGCTCTCTCCATATCCGGTGGTAGTGGCATGGGTTGCTGATAAAATAATGGTGGTGCTACAGATGGTGCAAGTGGATTCACATACTCCACACCCGCTGCAAACCCCGAAGTATAGGTCGTGTAATCAATCGGCTCATAATACTGTGTAACCGGCCGATGTTGTAACATATCCTCATATTGACGCCTTCAGTTATCCCTTTCAAAAACATCCTATTGATATCGCTCAGTCAGGTAAATTTGGGCCCTAGCTGCATCAAGAAGGGTGTTTTGTCGCTCCTCCATCCTATTCCACCTCTGTTCATCTATTTACACATATCTCCTACCCCTACTCATTCCCTCGCCTTGAGGGTTATAATCTGGATCAGCCCTATTGTTTATATTCTCAACAGCTCGAGTAATCCGCTCAATTGAATCCGCTGAATTGTAATCATCTTCTTCTTCAGGAAGCTCATTATCCTCTACCCCAAAAGTATATCGCTCCACATTAGCTGGATTCTCTATTACATAACCATCCCCTTGTCGCATAAACTCGAACCCGGGAACCTTTTCTTTTACTTTCTTAATTTCCTCCCTTTTTTCCTTGGGATTATTCGAAACCCCTCCATTCCTCCACAAAAAGAATGACAAAAACCGCATATAAGGGATCATCGCCCTTTGCTTCAGTTGCTCTCGACATTCCCAAATCCATGTCATCATAACCAATCGTAACGATTGTACCATTGAGTTAGTTACTATAGCATACAACAACGGTAACTCATGCATTCAAACCAACATAAGATCACTTTTTCTCTGAAGTATGTTGTATTAAATCACCGTAGACAACAACCTTGGAATAATGTTTAGCTTGTTTCTTGAAAGCTCAAAGTTCTCGACATCGTGTCGATCGACGTGAAATAACATCTTCACCACCGTAACATACCTATCAGCCGGTACTTCGAACAACTCTTTGGCAGTCGGATAATCATACCCATTCTTCCCCTCAATTCTTATCCCTGCATCATACGGGAGGTCTGGATGTGCTAACTGATTGAAAGTCTCCATTCGCATTGGAATCACAGTGTTTCCCACCTTACCCTCCAAGACCAATGTATGTGGAAAATTATCCCCTGGAACCCATTTTAAAGTTGACAGCCAGTTAAACACCTGTGTGGGATAAGTCATCTCCCAAAAGCAGTTCAGCTGTGTACTCAGGAAACCCATTTGAACTGGTTGTAGTGCAGCTTCCCATCCCCAGTCTGAAAATATCTGAAAAGCCCCATATTTTCTCCACACACTTGCAGTTATGTATCTTTCACAGAAAGAGTTTCTCAAGAGCTGTTCCTTCTTTTCTGTATACAAATAAACCTGCCACTCGTAAGGTAATTCACTTAGCCACTTCTTATCCATCCAGTTCGGGGTGGTTTCTTGTTGGTTACCACGGCTTCTCTTACCTCGTCCAAACATTTTCTGAAATTACACAATCTCGACAAATAATTTAGTACTTAAATAAAACACATTGCATGTTATTGCTTAATATATCACATTATGAACTTTTAGCAATACATGCAAATCCTAACCTTATGCTCTAAATCAACATATCAATCTTTTATAACCCCTTATTTTCCTCATTTAACCACAAGACTCTTACTTCAAAATGTTATGCATTATCATCACTATTAATCAACCCCTTTTTTTCAAGTAAACATCATATAACATTGCAATCACCATTATAAGGAAAACTATAAACTTTATTACCTAACAACCTTGCATTAACATTTAACAATCACTAAATTAAACATTAAACATTGAAGATACACATTCTAATCACAAGCATCACCAATTCTCAGTCAAAGTCAACCCTAGTCAACTACTTGGGAGCACTCAACAAGATTTAACCTAAGCCTTCAAATTGATCATGCATACATATCCTATTAACATATTTAGGCACAATTAACAATAGCTAGAACATAAACAATGCTTAAACATAATTAATTCGGATTAATTCTAGCACATAAACATGAAAGTAACAAAAACCCTAAATTGATAATCAAAAGCAACGAAAAAACACAAGAGTGATGATTACATTGATGTGAAAACACTTATATTGAATGAATACTTGAAGAATTAAACCCCAAAAATCGAAACCCCCAAACTTAGGTTTTGGTCAAGAACATGAATCAACACCCAATTTGAATGATTTTGTAAAGATTAGGATGTTTTTGTGAAGTGTTATGACGAATTGATGATGTTTTAAGCTTCAATTTGTTGTTTAGATGATGAAAAATTAGAGTTTAGAGTGATGGTGGTCGTGGTTAATGGCTGCACATGAGTAATATATATATATATTTAATTTTTTTCCATTCAAAACCTTTAAAACCGGCACCAGCACTTTTGCACTGGCGTAAAATACGCCTTCACAATTTCTGGCGTAAAAACTGGCGATTTTTACGCCCAAGTTGGGATTTTTTGCTGAGCCACGAGTAACAATGGCGTAAAATACGCCAAAAATGGCGTAAAATACGCCAGTACTCAGGTATTGAAAATTTTTTAACTTTCCCATTTTTTACATTTTTTTCGCACAACTCGTTTTTGGGACTAAAAACTCGACCCCCTCCCACACTTTAAGCATTGTATTGTCCTCAATGCACAAAGTTAGAGATAGTCATTAAACCGACCCATTTTGAAGCCTTAAAATTGGTCCGTTGCCCCGCCCGCATGTACAAAAACAAAATAAAACACCCAACAACTTACAAACTTTACAAAGGTGTGCGGATTTTTGATGGAGTCGCGCACTTGACTCCTCTTCCATGCTTTAGCAACCATCGGGATCCTCGACTCTGATGTTGCTAAAGTCAAATTTCCTTCCAAATCTATCGTCGAGAGTGATCATAATATCCTCATCTTTAATCACCAACGTTCCCGTGTCAAAGTCCAGCGACATCCTTGCTGTTGCTAAAAACCCACGTCCCAACACAATTGGATTGTTTTTGTCCGGCTCACAATCCATAATGAAGAAATCTTCTTTATAACCATTACTGTGGATAATAAACGGAACATCTACCGCAACCCCGATTGGGTTATCAACGGTTTGATTCCCAAACCGGATCCTCGTAGTAGTTCAAACTAACTCCTGAATGCCTATAGACATTGCAATTTCGGCTGGCATCATATTAACGCTTGCACCCGAGTTTAACAATGCCGAGTAAATCTTTTCATTTTGAAACCGACATACAACCGAAAACTCCCCCGGATCTCTATATCTTATACGAGGCTTGAATTCACATTGTGGTTTAGGTTTAACATACTCAACTTCAATAGTCCAACCCTCATCATCAACAAAAGACGTTTTGGTGTTGTTCATGAACTTGTCCGTGTTTTCTTTACCCCACATATTCTCAAGCGTCTCTCGGATCTCTTCTACATCTACATCCGGTTCCTTTTCTAATTTAGGTGCTTCCTTAACCGTGTTAACACTAATGGTTTCAACTTTGCTTGAACTCGCATCACTCTTCTTTTTCAATTGTTTTTCCAAGTAGAAGAGAAAAGACTTTTCTTCTTCAATGATCTCTAAAAGTACATCATGTTCTTCCGGTCTTAATTCGAACAATATCTTCTCGGTTAGCTTGTGGTCACCCTTAGCTTTCTTGAATTCTTTATACTTTTGTTTCATTGAATCATATTCAATTTTAGCTTTTTCATCTTCACTCAACTCAGAATCTAAGTGTTGATCGAGGCGAATACCCCCACATTCAACACTTTGATAAATCTCCTCCATGTCTATCGTATCACCAACCACTTCCTCGCTAACTTCTCCATTCGGTTCAGTTTCTTGTACCCCAAGCATCATGCAATAATCCTCTTCAAACTCTATCTCAACTATATAGGCCGAAGGAAACCGAATGTTTTCCAAATTACAGAATCTAAAAGTTATGTTTCCTCCTTCAAAAGTGATAGCTCCCGCCCCCGGGTCTATTTTACAACCAACAGTTGCAATGAATCCACTCCCTACTAATAATGGAACATCTTCATTCGTTGGCATATCAAAAATGGTGAATGGTACCTCAAGAAAAACACCTTTCACACGAATCATCACATTTCGAAGAATCCCACGTGCCCTACACTTGGTATTGTTGCCAAGTGTGATTACCGTATCCGATTTCCTCAACTCACATAAAGTACACTCATCATGAAATAATCGTTTGTACATTTCATATGACATGATATTGATGGATCATCCTGAATCAGCAATCACCTTGAATTCTCGGTGATTGCTAACAAGGTGAGGTAATATTCCAATGAAACTTAATTCGAACAATATTTCACCCGGATCTTCTTCTTGATAAAGAATCTCTGGCCTTCCCTTGGCATCTTCTTCCAACGACAACTTTTCATCGAACTCGTCAAAACATTCATCTGAAATAACCTCGGATACCACATCCTCGGGCGCATCATCAAATCGCCCATCATCATCCCACACGTCATAATTAGGCATATGACTAATAGTAACATTTTGATCAAGCCACGCATCAATACTCTCTTTAATAGTATGATTCCCCGATTCGTTCACCCGAATTGTTCTAAGTTGATGGACTTTCATGGGCTCAAAGTGAACCGTTTCAACTACCTTGGACTCTTCAAGTGATGAATCTAAAGCAATTTTTAGCCGTTGCCCATTAACTAAGAATGGTTCTCCGCCTTTTGGATCTTGTATCTCAATCGCCCCATGCGGAGTAACCTTAGTGACAACATACGGCCCATTCCATTTACTTTTCAATTTCCCCGCAAATAACTTCAACCTTGAATTAAATAGCCACACATTTTGCCCTACCACAATAGTTCGCCTTACAATTTGCTTATCATGAAATGCTTTCGTTTTCTCTTTGTATATTTTTGAACTTTCATAAGCATCACATCTCAATTCATCTAGCGCCGATAGGTCTAACTTTCGTGCTTTTCCTGCCTCATCCATGTTCATGTTCACCTGTTTAATAGCCCACTCTGCACGATGCTCAATTTCAACAGGTAAGTGACATGCCTTCCCATAAACAAGTCGATAAGGTGAAGTACCAATAGGGGTTTTATAAGCTATTCGGTAAGCCCAAAGCGTATTGTCTAGTCTTAAAGACCAATCATTGCGATCGGGATTTACGGTTTTTTCTAAAATCCTTTTTAATTCCCTATTAGATACTTCCACTTGCCCAATTGTTTGTGGATGGTAAGGCATAGCAATTCGGTGATTTATCCCATAATCCCTTAAAAGTTTAGCAAAATGTGAGTTCTTAAAGTGTGAACCCCCATCACTAATTATGGCCTTAGGTACACCGTGACGACAAAAAATATTTTTCTTAACAAACTTTAGGACAACTTTGTGGTCATTAGTCCGAGTAGCCTCAGCCTCCACCCATTTGGAGACATAATCAATGGCTACTAATATGTACTCAAACCCGAAAGACGATGGAAAAGGTCCCATAAAATCTATGCCCCAAACATCAAAAATTTCACAAATCAAAATTGGGTTCATGTGCATTTCATTACGTTTATAGATCCCCCCATCCATTGACACCTAGTACAATTTTTAACATACTCACATGCATCTCTAAAAATAGTAGGCCAAAAGAAACCTGAGTCGAGTACTTTGTACCCGGTTTTCTTTACTCCGTAGTGTCCTCCACATGCGAAAGTATGACAATGAACTAGAGTGTCTTTATGCTCATCTTCCTCTACACATCTCCTTATGATTTGGTCGGGTCCAATTTGATAAAGAACCGGGTCCTCCCAAATGTAATGCTTAACCTGCGAGAAAAAATAATCCTTCTTGTGCTTGTTCCAATGCTCTGGTACTTTTTTAGTCACCAAATAGTTAACAATATGAGCAAACCAAGGTACATGCACAACACTAAACAAACACTCGTTCGAAAAATTCGCCTGGATCGATTTAGCAGGGTCAAATGGTGGCGGGGGTATTCTAGACAAATGGTCGGCTACCACATTCTCTATACCCTTCTTATCCCTTATTTTCAAATCAAACTCTTGTAGCAACAAGATCCACCTTATTAATCTAGGCTTAGACTCTTTTTTCTCTAGTAAGTGTCTTAGGGCACTATGGTCCGAGAAAACAACTACCTTAGACCCCCACAAATATGATCTAAATTTGTCTAAGGCAAACACTACCACTAGTAACTCCTTCTCAATTGTGGTATAGTTTATTTGGGCATCCGAAAAAGTCTTACTAGCATAGTATATAACTACCAATTTCCTATCAACCCTTTGCCCTAAAACAGTCCCAGCTGCGTAGTCGCTTGCATCACACATGATTTCAAACGGTTTAGTCCAATCGAGTGATTGCAAAATGGGTGCTTCGGTCAACTTACGCTTAAGGGTGCTAAAGGCCTCCTTACATTGGTCATCAAAGTAAAACGGTGCATCTTTTAACAACAAGTTGCACAATGGTTTAGAAATCGCACTAAAATCTTTGATAAACCAACGATAGAACCCCGCATGTCCCAAAAATGACCATACACCTTTGACATTGGTCGGTGGTGGTAACGTTGAAATTAGTTGCACCTTGGCCCTATCTACTTCAAATCCCCGTTCAGACACAATGTGTCCCAAGACCACCCCTTCCCTCACCATAAAATGGCCCTTTTCCTAACTAAGGACAAGGTTGGTCTCGGTGCACCGCTTTAAAACTTTTTCCAACATATTTAAACATGTTTCAAAAGACTTGCCAAATATTGAAAAATCATCCATGAAAATTTCTAAAGATTCGCCTATTAACTCTGAGAAAATACTCATCATGCACCTTTAAAAGGTAGCCGGTGCATTACACAAACCAAAAGGCATTCATCTAAAAGCATAAGTTCCATAAGGACAAGTAAAAGTTGTTTTTTCTTGGTCATTAGGGTGAATAGGTATTTGATTATATCTCGAATACCCATCTAAGAAACAGTAAAATTTCTGACCTGACAACTTTTCGATGATTTGATCAATAAAAGGTAAGGAAAAATGATCCTTTGAAGTCGCAGCGTTTAACTTCCTGTAGTCAATACATACCCGCCAACCCATCACAGGACGGGTTGTGATCTTTTCTCCTTCTTCAGTTTCCATGACTGTGATCCCAGCTTTCTTTGGCACTGTTTGCGTGGGGCTTACCCACTGACTATCTGAAATAGGGAAAATAATCCCCGCATCCAACCACTTAAGAACCTCCTTCTTTACAACTTCCTGCATGTTTGGATTTAACCTGCGTTGTGTGTCACGAGCGGGTTTAACCTACAGATCTGTAACTATACGATGCATGCACACTGAGGGACTTATCCCTTTCAAATCTGCTATAGTCCAACCCACCGCAGCCTTGTACTTATGAAGCACCTCCATTAAGCTTTTTCCTGCACACCTGTCAAATCTGAAGCAATAATAACTGACAAAGTGCCGTTAGTACCTAAAAACGCATACTTTAGATGAGAAGGTAATGGTTTTAGCTCGAGGGTTAGTGGTAACTCTAGCGAAGGTTTTGTGTTGGTGTTTATGGACTTGGGTAATGGCTCATATTTATGAGTCCAAGGTGGTAACCTAGAGTCCATTGTACTTGCTATGGCCAATTCAACTGCCTTAACCTCTTCACATTCAACATCTTCTTCATCACCTAAACAAAATACTTCCACAGGGTCATTTGTTATCAAGTGAGAAGTATGTTTTTCAACTTGTTCATCAATCACATCTACCTGATAGCATTTGTAGTGACCTGAACTTTTCCATGTTTATATATATATTAAATGAAATTGATATTTATATGATTAAGTGTTTCCAACATGTTAAGCAATCAAACTTGTTAAGACTTGATTAATTGAAATAGGTTTCATATAGACAATTGACCACCCAAGTTGACCGGTAATTCACGAACGTTAAAACTTGTAAAAACTATATGATGACATATATATGGATATATATATATATATAGTTAACATGATATTATGATAAGTAAACATATCATTAAATATATTAACAATGAACTACATATGTAAAAACAAGACTACTAACTTACTGATTTTGAAACGCGACATATATGTAACGATTATCGTTGTAACGACATTTAATGTATATATATCATATTAAGATATATTAATACATCATGATATCATGATAATATAATAATTTAACATCTCATTTGATTTAATAAACAATGGGTTAACAACATTTAACAAGATCATTAACCTAAAGGTTTCAAAACAACACTTACATGTAACGACTAACGATGACTTAACGACTCAGTTAAAATGTATATACATGTAGTGTTTTAATATGTATTCATACACTTTTGAAAGACTTCAAGACACTTATGAAAATACTTCTACTTAACAAAAATGCTTACAATTACATCCTCGTTCAGTTTCATCAACAATTCTACTCGTATGCACCCGTATTCGTACTCGTACAATACACAGCTTTTAGATGTATGTACTATTGGTATATACAATCCAATGATCAGCTCTTAGCAGCCCATGTGAGTCACCTAACATATGTGGGAACCATCATTTGGCAACTAGCATGAAATATCTCATAAAATTACAAATATATGAGTAATCATTCATGACTTATTTACATGAAAACAAAATTACATATCCTTTATATCTAATCCATACACCAACGACCGAAAACACCTACAAACACTTTCATTCTTCAATTTTATTCATCTAATTGATCTCTCTCAAGTTCTATCTTCAAGTTCTAAGTGTTCTTCATAAATTCTACAAGTTCTAGTTTCATAAAATCAAGAATACTTCCAAGTTTGCTAGCTTACTTCCAATCTTGTAAGGTGATCATCCAACCTCAAGAAATTTTTGTTTCTTACAGTAGGTTATCATTCTAATACAAGGTAATAATCATATTCAAACTTTGGTTCAATTTCTATAACTATAACAATCTTATTTCAAGTGATGATCTTACTTGAACTTATTTTCGTGTCATGATTCTGCTTCAAGAACTTCGAGCCATCCAAGGATCCGTTGAAGCTAGATCCATTTTTCTCTTTTCCAGTAGGTTTATCCAAGGAACTTAAGGTAGTAATGATGTTCATAACATCATTTGATTCATACATAAAAAGCTATCATATTCGAAGAGGTAAACTTGTAATCACTAGAACATAGTTTAGTTAATTCTAAACTTGTTCACAAATAAATTTAATCCTTCTAACTACACTTTTAAAATCAACTATACACATGATCTATATCTATATGATATGCTAATTAATGATTTAAAACCCGTAAACACGATAAACACCATAAAACTGGATTTACGCCGTCATAGTTACAACCGGGGACTGTTTTGGTTTGGATAATTAAAAACTATGAAAAACTTTGATTTAAAAGCTATTCTTCTGGGAAAATGATTTTTCTTATGAACATGAAACCATATCCAAAAATCATGGTTAAACTCAAAGTGAAAGTATGTTTTTCAAAACAGTCATCAAGATGTCGTTCTTTCGACGGAAATGACTACCTCTTTCAAAAACGACTTGTAACTTGTATTTCCAACTATAAACCTATACCTTTTCTGTTTAGTTTCATAAAGTCAAGTTCAATACGAAACCGTGGCCGCTTAAATCACTCAAAACGGATTAGATATATTATGTAATCTTGAGATACCATAGACACGTATACAATGTTTCGACCTATCATGTCGACACATCCATATATATTTCGGAACAACCATAGACACTCTATATGTGAATGTTGGAGTTAGCTATACAGGGTTGAGGTTGATTCCAAAATATATATAGTTTGAGTTGTGATCAATACTGATATATGTATACACTGGGTCGTGGATTGATTCAAGATAATATATATCGATTTCTTTTCTGTACATGTAACTGTGGACAACTAGTTGTAGGTTACTAACGACGACAGCTGACTTAATAAACTTAAAACATCAAAATGTATTAAAAGTGTTGTAAATATATTTTGAACATACTTTGATATATATGTATATATTTGTTATAGGTTCGTGAATCGACCAGTGGCCAAGTCTTACTTCCCGACGAAGTAAAAAATCTGTGAAAGTGAGTTATAGTCCCACTTTTAAAATCTAATATTTTTGGGATGAGAATACATGCAGATTTTATAAATGATTTACAAAATAGACACAAGTACGTGAAACTACATTCTATGGTTGAATTATCGAAATCGAATATGCCCCTTTTTATTAAGTCTGGTAATCTAAGAATTAGGGAACAGACACCCTAATTGACGCGAATCCTAAAGATAGATCTATTGGGCCTAACAAACCCATCCAAAGTATCAGATGCTTTAGTACTTCGAAATTTATATCATATCCGAAGGGTGTCCCGGAATGATGGGGATATTCTTATATATGCATCTTGTTAATGTCGGTTGTAACGACCCGGAAATTTCCGACCAAATTTAAACTTTATATGTTTCCGACGCGATAAGCAAAATCTGTAATGTTGAGTCTAGAAAATTTAAAATCAATATTCAATTGACCTTTGACCATTCCCGACGATTCACGAACATCTGTTTACAAATTGATATGTAAATATAATTACTTATAATACGTAAATAAATTATTATATGATTTAGTTGATTGAATTAACTAAATAAAATAATTTACGATATAGTAAAACTTATTGTTGTAACGCATTGATATATAATGTGTTGAATATAAATAGTTGCGAACATGATTATTAGGTGGCAATTTATTTGTATAAAGAATCTACTTATTTTATAACTTATGAAATTAAGTAATATTTGATTTACATTATAATCTAGTTAGTGATCTTAAATTATTATAAAAAGAAATTTGTCTAAACATTTCTTTCTATTATTACTTTATATTAATCTATTATTTAATGGGACATAGTAATATACACAATTTAGTTAAGGCTCATTAGAAAAACAAACAACGTCCACACTAGGATATAAACTATCAAGAGATATGTTTTCACGAGAATATTAAAACAAGTTGAATAATTGTGTTGCACTTTCTGAATTTTGGAATCATTTGACTATTATATAATATAGTACTAGATTTTTTTTAATATTACACCACGTACATGCATCTATCTATTGAAACCATACACACATATATTCTTTTGAATATTACTGTTATTAGTGCTCTTTTTCTACTCATCAACAACCACCAATTAATTCCATCATTTATTTCATATTTTTTTTTGGCTCGTTTCCCTTACTCCTTTGCTGCTATTATTTTCTGTTGCCATTATGTCTCAACTTACAAACATATAGTATATAGTAATACAATTACATATTGCACATATAATATATATATATATATATATATATACATATCTTTAGATCAATACTTCTACGGGGACACTTTCACTAAACACACACACGAACATACACATCTATCACCAACTTCATCGGCCACCAGAGAGCCACCGGAGGACACCACAAACCACGGCCATCATACAACCATATCATCACCCACCACCTTCAAACTCCCACCATTGATAACCATAACCTCTTGATCACCATCTTCCTATTTTCATTGACCACGAAAATCAACAGACAACCCCATAACCATCTATTTTCTCTTTCTGTTTTGTTTAACCATATTCGGTCATCCCTGCGGTTAGCCAAAAACCAACAGTCACACCACAAACCACCATTAAACCACCATCGAATACCTATATCTAAAGCTTCTGTCTTCTGCAAATTACTGCTACTGTAGTCGCTGTAAATACCATCACAACACCCACAAGACTACTATACTGCTACGATTACTTTCTTTTTCTGTTTAAGTCGACAAGAAATTCACAAGGGAACCAATTAGTTATTCGTTGATGTATGTTCGCGTGTGACCAACATAAGTTGCAATTAATTGATTAATTAAGCTGCTGTTCGATTCTTCTAATTATAGCCGTAAACAACACCATAACCCTCACCCTTATCACAACCGCCATCGCTACCATAGTCACCACCACTGTAAATCATTCAAACCATCAAGAACATCTTATTGAATCAAATAAGAACACAGAAAGTATAAATGAATTAAAGAAATTAATCGATTTTCAATGAACAAATTACTTACTTGATCTAGTGATTGAGCCGATTCCTTAATCAATCGATTAAGGACGATGATTGAACGATGATGATAAATTAGTGACTGGATTTACCTTGATTTTTTTTTGCTGATCGAGTGACCGATTGAGAAACGATTTATCCTTGAACCATGAATATTTCTCCCTACGAATTATGCTCTGCTATTTCGATCTGTTTTGGGGAGAAACACAACCGTGAGATTTGATTATATATTAGGTATACTCCGTACTATTTTTTTTATTATTATTATTTATTTTTATTGATATTATTATTTTTATAATTATTAAAAGTATTTTTATTAAAATAAGTAAAATCTATCATTTAAAATAACCACCTTTATTAGAATTTTCATTAATATTATAAGAATCATTTTTATTGGAATTATCATTAAAATTTATCATTTTTAGTATTAACATTGTTATTATTAATTTTATCATTATTAATAATACTATTTTTTTTTTTTATTATTATTATCATTAATATAAATATTCATTATTATTATTATTATTATTAGTATTATTATTATTATTATTATTATTTTCAAATCTAAATATTATTATTATCATTATTACAAATATTAAGTATTATCATTTTCATAGTTATCATTACAAATATTAAATAGGTATTATCATAATAATTATTTTAATAAACAAATGATAGATACATAAGGATATATTTAATACTTATAACATAACAAAATTTATATTATATATACAAAATGAATATATGAGACATATATATTATTAATATAAAAATGATATAATTAGTAAATTATATATATATATATATATATATATATATATATATATATATATATATATATATATATATATATATATATATACAAATTTGTTTGATTACAATGTGTTAATATATATATACAAATGATATAGGTTCGTGAATCCGAGGCCAACCGTATACGTGTTCAATGATGTTATATGTATTTTTACTACAAAATACATTAGGTGAGTATATAGTCCCACTTTTAAACTCTAAATATTTCGGGATGAGAATACATGTATTTTATGTTTTATGTTATGGACACAAGTAACTGAAAAATATATTCTACGTTGAGTTGTACCACTGGCATACTTCCCTGTAGCTTGGTAACTATTATTTACAGCGGTATTGTAAACGCGAATCCTGTTGATAGATCTATCGGGCCTGACAACCCCAACCGGACTGGACGACCAGTATTCAACGGTTGCACAGTACTTCGTTTCGTGACTACACTTGGTACAGTGTAGTAAGATTTCATATTAAAGGGAATATGCGACGTGATTAATTGTTAAGTATGGTTACCAAGTGCTCAACCACTTAGAATATTTTTATTAAATGTTTACATATGAAATCTTGTGGTCCATTGTTATAACGCTGCTAGCATCAAACCTATATATCTCACCAACTTTATGTTGACGTTTTAAAATATGTTATTCTCAGGTACGAATTAAGTCTTCCGCTGTGCATTTGCTCATGTTAAGGACATATCTTGGAATCGATCATTGCAATGGAACTAAATGTTGATGACTTCGTCCAGGAGGATTAGGACGGGGTCTTTACAGTTGGTATCAGAGCTTTGGTCTTAGCGAACCAGGTCTTGCATTAGTGTGTCTGACTAGTAGTTGTTAGGATACATTAATGAGTCTGGACTTTGACCGTGTCTACATGTCAAAAGTTTTGCTTATCATTTCTAGTCGGAAATCATCTACTTATCATCCTTAGGGAATTGCCTGCTTACCATTCTTAAGTCTAGACATGCCTTACTGCCTTTATTGCATAGATAGTGTATAGACAAATTTATATCTTAGCGTATCTATTACGATAGACTTTGCTTAATATCCTCCGTAAATTTCTCCGTAATTTATGGGATCCTGGTACTATATATATCTATGCATATTATGCATTGAGAATACCATCCAACTATTATTTGCTGTCACTAAGCTTTTCATACCAAAAATCTTTTCTGTGATCGCGTACGATGACCTCTACGAATCGACCAAGTTCTTCTGACTCCGAAGATAGCGTGACGGGAGCGCACCAACCGATCAACTATCGTGATTTCTTTAGAAAGTGGGGATGGGTTCGCGAAATACTTACCCTATGGAGAAATGAAGAAGGTACTCCATATCACGAGCCGAACTTACCACCTAACGTCGGAGTGCTCGACCCGCTCACCGGCGAACCTGTTCGCAACACCGTTTATACCCTTTTTGCAAGAATTTTTCGTCTTGAGGCTACCATTAACGGAACTAGAGAAGATATCCGACCTTTACCTCACACTGATAACCAACCAGGGTTAGTAGAAGAAGTTAAAGAACTCCGAGCTCGAGTATTAACTTTAGAGAGCACGGTACACAATTTGCAAGCACCAGCAGTATCACCAACACCAGTAACATCACCAGCTTCAGCACCAACGGTACCAGTACCACCAATAACCCAAGTTTCAACAATCCATGCCTCACCATCTCATTCTGCACCTCGAATATAATCATCGTTCTACGAATCGTTCTACATCGATTATCTTCGCTCGACATGGCGACTATGTAATTTCTAAAGTTTTAAAGATTATGTAATCTAGTATTAATGGTAAATCAAATGAGTTTAATATCTTATTGACCCATTAGATCCATGATTACATCTGAAGAAAATATATATACAAGTATATTTTCATAAAGATTGTAATTAAAAATCCTTTCGTACAAACTGTTAATGATGAAAATATTTTAACGGGTAGGTAGTACCCGAGGAAATATT
Source organism: Rutidosis leptorrhynchoides (assembly GCF_046630445.1). Taxonomy (NCBI): domain Eukaryota; kingdom Viridiplantae; phylum Streptophyta; class Magnoliopsida; order Asterales; family Asteraceae; genus Rutidosis; species Rutidosis leptorrhynchoides. The sequence continues at coordinate 463,832,834 of NC_092335.1, read as the reverse complement.
TAGATCTCACATTAATAAGTTACAGTGTATATTCTTCGAATCTGATTCAACGGTTATTTGCTATCTCACCTACAATCACCGATATACGTATCTGTTCACGCCAGATTTACCATTTCCATTTCAATTTCAAATTTGGATTTTTATCTATCAGAATCCAACAAGTGGCATAAAGAAGAAACATTGGACAAATTAAAAATTTTTAGAAACACACGAATTAACTAATTGAAATCTGTTAAGGATTCCACGCTAACTGTTCCTAGTTAACTGTTCCCAGCTAACTGTTAATTCCGTATTACATTTTATCGCAATTTAGTTTATTGTCATTTAAATTCTGTTATTTATTTTACGCACTTTAAATAACGGGACACGTATACAAGGTTTCGACCTATCATATCGACCCATCTATATATATATTTCGGAACAACCATAGACACTCTATATGTGAATGTTGGAGTTGGCTATACAGGGTTGAGGTTGATTCCAAAATATATATATACTTTGAGTTGTGATCGACACTGAGACTGGTACACGGGTCACGATATGTATTAGTTAATTCAAATATTATATATTTAATTTATATATGAATATATTGGATCATTGTACAATCGGACTATTGGACTGCTAACTTTGGACAATTAAAATGAATTAAAATATTGATTATAACATATGAAACTAAACTAATCTTCAAGTTTGCCACTTGATTTCATCCTAAACCTCATTTGTATCTCGACGTTTACAATCCGCGTACAAACCTATCAGGATTCTTGAAAATACCTCAATCGAGAAGTTGAACCGACCGCACTTCATCTACGGAAGAAAAGATTTATGCACCTGAAAAACTCTCGAATCCAAAGTCATAGTTTAACACGTACCGCGACTAATTCTTTAGCATTTATTAGCAAAAACAACCTTACGATTCCTTTTCAAAGTAGCCAATTTTGTCACAGCTTCAGCAGAACAACTTCGACCTTTCATTCGAAAAAGTCTTATTATAACTTTGATATATACGATTGGTTTTCCTCATCGTTACCGGGAAACCTTTCATACTCCGCCATTTTATCATCAGCATTTAATCATCTAAAAACACAATTCGCCCAAAAACACCTCGGATTGATAATCGACGATCCAGATATGACTGCATTAAATGCAGAGGAAACAGTAAAATTTTAGATGGCCTAAATGGCCAAAAGTTTGATGATAAAGAAGGGAATGTTAGGAACGCTCGATAGAAAATTTAGTGCTGAAAAATGGATTGGGCTAACCGTGAAGGAAACAAAGAACAAATACAAGGAATGAACCTGCCTTCAAATAATGCAAATAATTCAGTGTCTGTTGAAACCGTCAGTATGAACCCTACTCCTTATTCTAAACTTTTTCAGATGATATTATTCATCATCATCTTATCTTAGATATTATAAGATATCTTCATATTCTCCGCTATACATATTCTCCATATTTCTGAAGATATTTTCACAACTATTCTTATCTGAGAATATTTATCTCTCCGTAACATCTGCGTTACAACATAAAAGAAACTGTGTTAGTTTCTAAATTCCGAAATCTCTAAGTTTAAAATATGAATGTTTTGAAGTAGTGTTGGGAACTGATGCGTGAATTAGTATAATATAATGAAACTTGATCAACTTCATTATATTACAGTAAGTCATGTTAAGTTTCTAATGGAATGTGATGATTCACAGTACCGTCATCATATGCCATGTTACACGGCTCATACATTCTATCTAATCCTCAAACCAATTAGGAACATATTGTTTTGATAGTTTTATCTTTTCCAGGGTATTCTGGTAATTTAACAAACCAAAATTTTGCCATTATCATTTCTTTCTTAGAACATTAACTATGTTCATTCCGAATTTCATACCTATGGATTCTGGACCATTACTCGCTTGACACGAAGTCGGGAAGAGAAAACGAAAGCATGAAGCTCCGAAAAATAATGAAGAATATAAAGCTCGATAATAACCTCGAAATTTCAAACCGTGTATATCGATGCAGATTGCAATATAGAGACACGGGGGAACTAGAAACACTATAAACACAAGAGTATAGGAGAAGTAAATAGATTCTTCTGGTGGTGGATGAAAGAGAAGAATGAAAGATATGAAAGTTGAAAGTATAACAAGAATCAGAACGGGATGGAGCATTTTAAAGAATACTTTAAAGTATGAATTGAGGGAGAAATGAGGTATGGAAGTAAAGAAGGGAAGGAGGTGGATTTATAGTAAAATATCAGACAAAGAAATCGAAACAGATTGCCGCATTAAATCAAGAAAGACCCTGATCGCCGAAGAACCAAATCTTATTACGTAAGATTTTTTATTTTATCCCTTAAATCCCGGAAATCAATCCTAACCACGTCATCGATCCAAACAATTCCATATTTCCCGTTTCACTCTTTTGTGATAGCTTCACTCGTGCGCATTACATGATCGAGTCGTTTTATCTATATCTCTCAATAATGATAAAACTTCATTATTACCCATACTCGCCACAAAAACATTCTTATTGTTATCCGTAACGACCTTTATCAAATTTCGGGGACGAAATTTCTTTAACGGGTGGGTACTGTAACGACCCGGAAATTTCCGACCAAATTTAAACTTTATATGTTTCCGACGCGATAAGCAAAATCTGTAATGTTGAGTCTAGAAAATTTAAAATCAATATTCAATTGACCTTTGACCATTCCCGACGATTCACGAACATCTGTTTACAAATTGATATGTAAATATAATTACTTATAATACGTAAATAAATTATTATATGATTTAGTTGATTGAATTAACTAAATAAAATAATTTACGATATAGTAAAACTTATTGTTGTAACGCATTGATATATAATGTGTTGAATATAAATAGTTGCGAACATGATTATTAGGTGGCAATTTATTTGTATAAAGAATCTACTTATTTTATAACTTATGAAATTAAGTAATATTTGATTTACATTATAATCTAGTTAGTGATCTTAAATTATTATAAAAAGAAATTTGTCTAAACATTTCTTTCTATTATTACTTTATATTAATCTATTATTTAATGGGACATAGTAATATACACAATTTAGTTAAGGCTCATTAGAAAAACAAACAACGTCCACACTAGGATATAAACTATCAAGAGATATGTTTTCACGAGAATATTAAAACAAGTTGAATAATTGTGTTGCACTTTCTGAATTTTGGAATCATTTGACTATTATATAATATAGTACTAGATTTTTTTTAATATTACACCACGTACATGCATCTATCTATTGAAACCATACACACATATATTCTTTTGAATATTACTGTTATTAGTGCTCTTTTTCTACTCATCAACAACCACCAATTAATTCCATCATTTATTTCATATTTTTTTTTGGCTCGTTTCCCTTACTCCTTTGCTGCTATTATTTTCTGTTGCCATTATGTCTCAACTTACAAACATATAGTATATAGTAATACAATTACATATTGCACATATAATATATATATATATATATATATACATATCTTTAGATCAATACTTCTACGGGGACACTTTCACTAAACACACACACGAACATACACATCTATCACCAACTTCATCGGCCACCAGAGAGCCACCGGAGGACACCACAAACCACGGCCATCATACAACCATATCATCACCCACCACCTTCAAACTCCCACCATTGATAACCATAACCTCTTGATCACCATCTTCCTATTTTCATTGACCACGAAAATCAACAGACAACCCCATAACCATCTATTTTCTCTTTCTGTTTTGTTTAACCATATTCGGTCATCCCTGCGGTTAGCCAAAAACCAACAGTCACACCACAAACCACCATTAAACCACCATCGAATACCTATATCTAAAGCTTCTGTCTTCTGCAAATTACTGCTACTGTAGTCGCTGTAAATACCATCACAACACCCACAAGACTACTATACTGCTACGATTACTTTCTTTTTCTGTTTAAGTCGACAAGAAATTCACAAGGGAACCAATTAGTTATTCGTTGATGTATGTTCGCGTGTGACCAACATAAGTTGCAATTAATTGATTAATTAAGCTGCTGTTCGATTCTTCTAATTATAGCCGTAAACAACACCATAACCCTCACCCTTATCACAACCGCCATCGCTACCATAGTCACCACCACTGTAAATCATTCAAACCATCAAGAACATCTTATTGAATCAAATAAGAACACAGAAAGTATAAATGAATTAAAGAAATTAATCGATTTTCAATGAACAAATTACTTACTTGATCTAGTGATTGAGCCGATTCCTTAATCAATCGATTAAGGACGATGATTGAACGATGATGATAAATTAGTGACTGGATTTACCTTGATTTTTTTTTGCTGATCGAGTGACCGATTGAGAAACGATTTATCCTTGAACCATGAATATTTCTCCCTACGAATTATGCTCTGCTATTTCGATCTGTTTTGGGGAGAAACACAACCGTGAGATTTGATTATATATTAGGTATACTCCGTACTATTTTTTTTATTATTATTATTTATTTTTATTGATATTATTATTTTTATAATTATTAAAAGTATTTTTATTAAAATAAGTAAAATCTATCATTTAAAATAACCACCTTTATTAGAATTTTCATTAATATTATAAGAATCATTTTTATTGGAATTATCATTAAAATTTATCATTTTTAGTATTAACATTGTTATTATTAATTTTATCATTATTAATAATACTATTTTTTTTTTTATTATTATTATCATTAATATAAATATTCATTATTATTATTATTATTATTAGTATTATTATTATTATTATTATTATTTTCAAATCTAAATATTATTATTATCATTATTACAAATATTAAGTATTATCATTTTCATAGTTATCATTACAAATATTAAATAGGTATTATCATAATAATTATTTTAATAAACAAATGATAGATACATAAGGATATATTTAATACTTATAACATAACAAAATTTATATTATATATACAAAATGAATATATGAGACATATATATTATTAATATAAAAATGATATAATTAGTAAATATATATATATATATATATATATATATATATATATATATATATATATATATATATATATATATATATATATATACAAATTTGTTTGATTACAATGTGTTAATATATATATACAAATGATATAGGTTCGTGAATCCGAGGCCAACCGTATACGTGTTCAATGATGTTATATGTATTTTTACTACAAAATACATTAGGTGAGTATATAGTCCCACTTTTAAACTCTAAATATTTCGGGATGAGAATACATGTATTTTATGTTTTATGTTATGGACACAAGTAACTGAAAAATATATTCTACGTTGAGTTGTACCACTGGCATACTTCCCTGTAGCTTGGTAACTATTATTTACAGCGGTATTGTAAACGCGAATCCTGTTGATAGATCTATCGGGCCTGACAACCCCAACCGGACTGGACGACCAGTATTCAACGGTTGCACAGTACTTCGTTTCGTGACTACACTTGGTACAGTGTAGTAAGATTTCATATTAAAGGGAATATGCGACGTGATTAATTGTTAAGTATGGTTACCAAGTGCTCAACCACTTAGAATATTTTTATTAAATGTTTACATATGAAATCTTGTGGTCCATTGTTATAACGCTGCTAGCATCAAACCTATATATCTCACCAACTTTATGTTGACGTTTTAAAACATGTTATTCTCAGGTACGAATTAAGTCTTCCGCTGTGCATTTGCTCATGTTAAGGACATATCTTGGAATCGATCATTGCAATGGAACTAAATGTTGATGACTTCGTCCAGGAGGATTAGGACGGGGTCTTTACATCGGTTACCAGGTGTTCACTATATGAATGATTTTTATCTCTATGTATGGGATGTGTATTGAAATATGAAATCTTGTGGTCTATTATTATGATTTGATAATATATAGGTTAAACCTATAGCTCATCAACATTTTTGTTGACGTTTTAAGCATGTTTATTCTCAGGTGATTATTAAGAGCTTCCGCTATCGCATACTTAAATAAGGACGAGATTTGGAGTCCATGCTTGTATGATATTGTGTAAAAACTGCATTCAAGAAACTTATTTCATTGTAACATATTTGTATTGTAAACCATTATGTAATGGTCGTGTGTAAACAGGATATTTTAGATTATCATTATTTGATAATCTACGTAAAGCTTTTTAAACCTTTATTGATGAAATAAAGGTTATGGTTTGTTTTAAAATGAATGCAGTCTTTGAAAAACGTCTCATATAGAGGTCAAAACCTCGCAACGAAATCAATTAATATGGAACGTTTTTAATCAATAAGAACGGGACATTTTAGTTGGTATCCGAGCGTTGGTCTTAGAGAACCAGAATTTTGCATTAGTGTGTCTTATCGAGTTTGTTAGGATGCATTAGTGAGTCTGGACTTCGACCGTGTTTACTTGAAAATTGATTGCTTAACAAATTTTGTTGGAAACTATATATTTTTAACATGTGAATATTATGTGATATATTAATCTCTTAACATGTTTGATATTATGTGATAGATGTCTACTTCTAGAACAAGTCCCATTGACTCACCTAATAATAATGAAGAGTCAAATGTAAATTGGAATGATTCGTGGACTGATTCACAAGTTCCCGAAGAGGAACCGGAAGAAGAGTCGGAACCGGAAGAAGAGTCGGAACCGGAAGAAGAATCAGAACCGGAAGAAGAAATAGAACCAGTGGGGGAAATAATAAAATGGTTAAGTACAAGAAAATCCTCAACCAACCGACCAAAGTTAATTATGGACAATGGAGTTTCCGCCAAGGAAGCAAAGTATTGGGAGGATTACCAATTCTCCGATGAATCGGATCCCGACAAGGATTCCGATGATGTTATAGAAATTACCCCAACACAATTTAATAAGGCAAAAGAGAACAATAAGGGAAAGGGCATAAAAATAGAGAAATTTGATTCCAAACCCGATGAACTTTATATGTATCGTCAACACCCGTATTTCTTAAGTTGTGATAATAACCCGGGAACCTCTAAACCACCAGGTTTTTCTAAACCAATGTGGAAAATGACGGCTCGTATTAGGGGAACATCATATATCCCTAGAAACTTGGCAAAACGAACCAAAACTGAAGAAGAAGAAGAAACGAGCGAGTCGGAATAAGATAGTTGTATTCGTGTGGTGTATTATATGTAATATAGTGTGCTTATGCTTTATGATATATGTAAAAATTGCTTGTATTAATAAGTATTTTTTTATGAATCTAACTCTTCTCTATTTTACAGTATAAAAACACAAAATGGATAGACAACCCAATATTTTAAGAGACCTACCCGGAGACATGATTGATGAAATCTTGTCTAGAGTCGGTCAGAATTCCTCGGCACAACTATTTGAGGCGAGATCAGTTTGTAAGACATTCGAAGAACGTTCCAAGAATGCCTTGGTTTATAAAAGGCTTTCGTTCGAAAGATGGGGGATATCACATTGGGAAATCCATAAGTTACGATGTGTTTACTTTGATGCATATATTGCGAGGAACCCAAATGCTATTTTACGCAACGGATTAAGAAATTATTTTTACTCAATATATCCGAATATAGGACTTCGTGATTTAGAAAAACCGGCTAACATGCAACATAAGGAAGCATGTTATGCTTACGGGTTAGTAATATTCGCTTCTCACCAAAGTGAGAACAAGAACATCGGGCTACAACTATTAAACAAAACGTTCCTACAAGTGACGGAGTACGGTAATTGGGGTAAGAAATGAGGTTTTTAGATAGTTACGGGACTGTTGGACATTACGTAACCCTCGTCCCTTTGACAACGTTACAACACGCTGTCTTATCAATGGCCATAACGGTTATGTTCCACAAGACCAAGGATGGGAAGTAGTCCTAGTAAAACCAGAATGCATGACTTGTTTCTGGACGTATGAATTACGTGTTTTTATTGCCTTTGTTGAATGACTTTTGTACTAGCTAGAATTATCTTCACAACCATCTTGTATCAAATTTATTGTGTGCTATATTTCATGCTATATGTAAAATAAGCGGTATTGTAAGTTTGAGAAATATTTTGTAAAAGTTTGAACGCGAAATATTATTATAATCAGTTTTTCATATAGAATTATAGTAGTTGAATTGTATATTAGCTATTAAGTATGAACTTAAAGGGTAGGTACTACCCGACTTTAAACTTATAAAACGCTAATATGAAGAAAAAGCTTTTATAAATGAGTTCATATTATGCTACGAGATACTATTGACTACTCTTAATATTCTGTATGATTAACTTGTTTCATTTGACTATTTTAAAGGAAATGGCACCAACTACTCGACACACCTTGAATATGAGCGAAGAGGAATTTCGTGCCTTTCTTGCTTCAAACATAGCCGTAGTACAGGCTGCGCTACATACCAACAATAACCTTGGATCTAGCAGTACAGGAAATCGTGTAGGATGCACCTACAAAGAATTCACTGCCTGCAAACCTTTGGAATTTTATGGAACCGAAGGACCGATCGGATTGAAACGGTGGACCGAGAAGGTCGAATCGGTGTTTGCCATAAGTAAGTGTACTGAAGAGGACAAAGTGAAGTACGCTACGCATACCTTCACAGGTTCTGCGTTAACATGGTGGAATACCTATCTAGAGCAAGTGGGACAAGATGATGCTTATGCACTACCGTGGTCAGCATTCAAGCACTTGATGAACGTGAAGTACCGTCCCAGAACCGAGGTCAATAAGCTCAAGACAGAACTTAGAGGGTTACGAACCCAAGGATTTGATATTACCACGTACGAAAGACGATTCACAGAATTATGTCTATTGTGTCCGAGAGCGTTCGAAGATGAGGAAGAGAAGATCGACGCGTTTGTGAAAGGATTACCGGAAAGAATCCAAGAAGATATAAGTTCACACGAGCCCAACTCCATACAACAGGCATGTAGAATGGCTCACAAACTAGTGAACCAGATTGAAGAAAGAATTAAAGAACAGACTGCTAAAGAGGCCAATGTGAAGCAAGTCAAAAGAAAGTGGGAGGAAAACGGTGATAAGAATCACCAATACAACAACAACAGCAATTACAACAATAATCGCAAAAACTATCCCAACAATCGCAACATCAATCGCAACTACAACAAATGGCCCAACAACAACAACAACAACAACAACAACAGCAACTACAACAATCATCCCAACAACAATAATAACCGCAACAACAACAACAATCAGAAGCAGCTATGCCAAAGATGTGAAAAGTATCACTCGGGGTTTTGCACCAAATTTTGCAAAAAGTGTAAAAGAAATGGTCATAGCGCGGCAAAGTGTGAGGTCTACGGACCAGGGGTTAACAGAACGAAAGGAACAAATGGTTTCAGAACGAGTAATGGCGGAGCAAGTAGTGTCGGAGCAAGTTATGCCAATGTAGTTTGTTATAAATGTGGAAAACCGGGCCACATTATTAGAAATTGCCCGAACCAGGAGAACACGAATGGACAAGGCCACGAAAGAGTTTTCAATATTAATGCGGCAGAGGCACAGGAAGACCCGGAGCTTGTTACGGGTACGTTTCTTATTGACAATAAATCTGCTTACGTTTTATTTGATTCGGGTGCGGATAGAAGCTATATGAGTAGAGATTTTTGTGCTAAATTAAGTTGTCAATTGACGCCTTTGGATAGTAAATTTTTACTCGAATTAGCAAATGGTAAATTAATTTCAGCAGATAATATATGTCGGAATCGAGAAATTAAACTGGTTATCGAAACATTTAAGATTGACTTGATACCAGTAGAGTTAGGGAGTTTTGATGTGATAATCGGTATGGACTGGTTGAAAGAAGTGAAAGCAGAGATCGTTTGTTACAAAAATGCAATTAGCATTATACGAGAAAAAGGAAAACCCTTAATGGTGTACGGAGAAAAGGGCAACACGAAGCTACATCTTATTAGTAATTTGAAGGCACAAAAACTAATAAAAAAAAGGTTGCTATGCTGTTCTAGCACACGTCGAGAAAGTACAAACTGAAGAAAAGAGCATCAATGATGTTCCCGTCGCAAAAGAATTTCCCGATGTATTTCCGAAAGAATTACCGGGATTACCCCCACATCGATCCGTTGAATTTCAAATAGATCTTGTACCAGGAGTTGCACCAATAGCTCGTGCTCCTTAAAGACTCGCACCCAGCGAGATGAAAGAACTGCAAAGCCAATTACAAGAACTTTTAGAGCGTGGTTTCATTCGACCAAGCACATCACCTTGGGGAGCTCCTGTTTTGTTTGTCAAGAAGAAAGAGGGTACATTCAGGTTGTGTAACAACCCAAACCAACCCGCGATTAAACCGTGTAAAATTACAAAATAAAAAAAAAATTGCTGAACTGCCACCTGGAGCGGCGCGCCACCAGGGGTGCGCGGCGCGCCAAACCTGTCTGTCCGGAAAGTCTTTAAACGCGAAAATGTTTGAATAGTTCCCGACATATTTAGGCGTAACGCTTTTAACCCCATGTTCTATATATAAAAACTAGCACGTTCTATTAATAAAATTAAGTTTACGAAGCGGGGCCCACATCGACCCAAATTACCCTTTAAGTATCAAAATACAATTTTCGACCATATGACTTTTAATACAAAACAAAGCCGAGCATGGCGATTGGGGATACGCTACCCAATCCTAATAAATCCAAAAGCAAGCCTTCTACGCAAACTATGCAAGTCCTCTAATCCTCGCGCTTACCCGAGCCACCATCCGCATGCAATCTATAAAAAGAGTCAGCAACGAGAGGGTAAGCTAACGCTTAGTGAATGATAATATACTACATACATATATATGTATAAAATGGACACGCCACAAAATAACAAATACCGCATACCGAGGCATCCATATATAAGGCACTACACTAAGCATACCGTACGATCTCTAAGCAACGAGCTAAAGATATAACAACAATATAAGTTCACCAACGACGATGTGAACAACGCCAAATAGCTACACCCGGAGGGTTAGCTACAACACAACAATACATTAATATATAACAATATAAACGAACAAGGTTAACACCTTAACCCAATACCAAGAACCAAATACCACAATGAAGATTGGCCGAACTACACGAGCCTTAGTAATCCGAAACCACACGAGATTACTATCTTCACAACATCGAGGTTGGCCGAACTACGCGAGCCTTAGTAATCCGAAACCACACGAGATTACTACCTCAATAAGATGACCGAACTACACGAGCCACCATGAATCCGAACTACACGAGATTCATTTCCACAATACAATAAGATGACCGAAACCACACGCGTCATCGTGAATCCGAATACACACGCGATTCACTTCTCAACATTATACCTTTCGCCATTTGGGTTATATCAACCACATCACAACCACGTGTGATAATGTACACGCGAACGCGTACTTCGCCAAAGATGGTCAACCAAAACGCACAACCGTGCCAATTGGACTCATACAAAAGTCCATCAAATCCATCTATATGTGAAGTGAGCTCTATAGCCGAGAATCACTTCACCCGACCCGCACCCATCCTATACATACATATGCACATAGGATATTATCACTCACCTTGAAGTCTTGAAGAATGCTTCCAAGTAATCCGCAACTCGCCAATGGAAAGTACCTATTCCATTATCACAATTACAACAATACACTTAGAGTGAATTTACAAATCAATCCAATTCGTCACTTAGTGCAATTTCGACCCAAATGCACTTCCAAGCACAAACCGTGCCCAAAACTAACCAATAATCACTAACACTAGTGAGAATGGTCCTAATACGCCAATTAAACGCGAACTCAAGTGTTAAACACGCGTCATACCCATTTTGACACTAAAACCCTAGTTTTGACCCATTATGTCAAAATCTCACCATTTACAAGTTTTAACACCAAAACACATTTAACTCGGTTTAATACTTCAACTTAATCCATTTTAAGTTTATAAACCTCATTAAATCGCCAAATGGGTCATAATCACCACCAAACCCTAATTTGACCCAAAGTCACAATTAGTCAACCAAATAACCTTAAATGGGTTTCAATACTTCCATAATCACTAACTTAAGTGATTAAACTCAATTTCAAGTCCTAAACATGGCCAATTAGTTCACCAACCCAAAATCCTCCAACAATTAACAATAAACCCAATTACTAGCATCACTAAACCCATTTCATCACCTAAAAGGGTTTTTCATCAAACTAACTCAAACCCTAACTTGAATATCAAATCAAATAGATGAAATTCGGAGTTTGAGCTTACCAATACCACCACAACTTAGCTAGGAACGAAAGGAACAACTTTAGAACTCGAGCTTTTGATCAATTCGGCCTCCTTCTTCACCAAAACCCTAAATCTCTCTCTAGAATCTCTCTCTCTCTCTCTAAAATGGTTTGAGAGTGATGAATGGATGTGAAAATGATCCAAAACTGATCCAAACCAGCTAATATGGCTCACAAATCTGGCCCCAAGTGAAATTACCCAATTGCCCTTCATTTAAAACAATTAAAAAGAAGAAGAGAGCTGTCTGCGTGATTTGACGCGGCGCGCCCCTGACCCGCGCGGCGCACAAGTAGCCAGTTTCAGATTCTTTTACCTTTTTAATTACATAACAATATTCAACGAAGCCCGTTCTCGAATGTCATAAGTACACAAGTATACAAGATAAATATTCGGGTCTTACAACTCTCCCCCACTTAAACTCGATCACGTCCTCGTGATCCTCGTCACTCAACCAAATGGACCCCACTCAACGGTCCTCAACATACGTCCAAATCCGACTTTCCTAAGCAATTTCTCCCAACGAATCGCCTACAACAACTAAAATTGTCACCCACGATTTTCACAAATCCACAATCCGAGCACTAAAACTATGCTCCTTCCCTAACATCGGGAAAAACTCAACTAATCTCGTACCGAGATATCAATCCCTTAGCGTACTATTACCGAGTATAACGCCAAAAGCAACAAGGTCTCAACCTAAGGTCAACAACCCGAAACGATGAAGACCGAACCAAACGAACCCTTACGGATTACACCAATCACTAAACATCCCTTGTAGTGCGCCATACAACCAATACACAACTACCGTAACATCATAATCCAACGGCTAGAACCGATAGCGCCCAAAACGACTATGGAAACGCAAAACCCAAGGTGTACGAAATCAACCATCGTCACACCCGTAACAAACATGTGAGCGAAACACGGCTATCGCATCACTAATCACACAACACACGAAGGCTGGCCGAAAACACACGCGCCTTAGTGAATCCGAACTACACGCGACTCACTACCTTCACCACAACAACAATCGGGAATGGCCGAACTACACGCGCCATAGTGAATCCGAACTACATGAGAGTCACTATCCCGGAGGAATGACCGAACTACACGAGTCAATTGTGAATCCGAACTACACGAGATTCACTCCTCTATACAATGACCGAAACCACACGAGTCATTCGTGAATCCGAACTACACGAGATTCACTTCCACAACATCGAGGTTGGCCGAACTACACGAGCCTTAGTAATCCGAAACCACACGAGATTACTACCTCAATAAGATGACCGAACTACACGAGTCACCATGAATCCGAACTACACGAGATTCATTTAGTTAAGATGACCGAAACCACACGCGTCATCGTGAATCCGAAACCACACGCGATTCACAATCTCAACATAGGAATGGTACTCACATTTCCCACCGGTACTCGCATTTCCCGATAGTGTTACACCATACCGACATAACACTACTCCCTTGATGAAGTCAGCGGACCCCGAAGGTCATACTCCACCAATCTCAACACCGGATGAAGTCAGCGGACCCGAAGATCATGCTTCACCGATATAACACCACGCTCATGATGAAGTCAGCGGACCCCGAAAGTCATGCTCCACCAATCACGTATTCCCATGATGAAGTCAGCGGACCCTAAAGATCATGCTTCATCAAACAACCATACCATAATCGAGCAAGAACCACCTATACCAAACATAGGTACGAAACAATAATTCTCCACAAGAGAACCCGACACACACCTCCCTTAACCGGAGGATTTCACCTTGCTCGCCAAACACGTCCATTATCCCTCAACGAGATTTACCACGTTACCACCTCGGTGATGATTCAAATCCAAACCATAAGTATAATTTATCCGAAATTGTACTCTACCACAAATCGACCTAACCAGGTCTCGACAACATTTTCCGGATCTACCAATAGCATCATCCGAAATCTCACACTAAAACTTCCTCGTGCGGGAGTGTAACTCCCCCACTTAGAACCACGTTCCATATCCACAACTCGTACAACCGCACAATGCTACCACAGGTAGACTTTACCAACAATTGGGCTCACACGACCCATTACCACATCTTGCTCCAACCTTGAGCACACGAAGGATTTTAACCAACCCTTAAACACTTTGTACGAAAAGTGTACCGCAACACAATCGGAGTCGAACACCACACTAGTAGGTATAAAAGAGGCACCTAATGTCGCGTCATAAAGACTCCATTACCAACACACATCGAGATTTAAAACACTCGATCTCAAGGGTTCCAACCAACCGACGAACCTCATGATTCGTCACTTCAACATCAAAGCGAACACGCGCTTAACAACCAAACACCAAAACCATTTCCGTGGCTTGGTAGAAACGTTTCCTAAATACTAAGGAATGCTTGGTTGCACCAAGTCTTACGCTCTTCGCCCGTCAATCAATCATCAACATAGGGTACTTCCATTAGGAACGTCACCCATAGCATAACATGCACAACAAAGGCACGCAACTCAAACTCAAACGACATTTAATAAATAATCAAAAGACATATTTATCAAAATTAAACGTACCTTAACGTCTCCTGGCCGCACCCGTCCCCGCTAACTTGGGACATTCTGACTTACGATGTCCTTCTTTTTGGCAATTGAAGCACACCAAACCATCACCCTTTGGTACCGAACATTCCCAAGACTTGTGACCCCTCACGCCACAATTGTAACATCTAGCCACACTAGAATCCGACATACCCGCTCGCGTACCACCCGTGCTCACACTCGGACCCTTAGCCCTCTTACTCGGAGCACCATAAGAAACGACCCTTCGCTCACTTGAAGGTTCACCCTTTTTCGATCGTGAATACGACTCAAAACCTCTAGCCAAGTCGAATAATTCCGAAAATGATTTCGCTTGACCCCGGCTAATTTTACTTTTCAAGTCATCATTCAAGGTCCAATAGAAATCTCCCATCAACAAACGATCATTCCCCAAATACTCCGGACAAAAAGAGCCTTCGCCATAAAGGTCGTCTTGAGAGTACTCAAATCCATAGATCCTTGTCGCAAATTTCGCAACTCATTACGCAATTCTCACAAATCGGCAGAAGTCCGAAACTCCTCGAAGAATTCCTCCTTAAAGTTATCCCACGATAAAGCCATAAACGTCTCGCCACCGACAAGATCAATCTTACCATCCAACCAATCCCTTGCCCTACCCCGCAACAAACTCGTAGCGAGTCTCGTCTTTCTCTCGGGAGGGCAATCAATAGTACGGAAACACCCTTCGACGTCCGAAATCCAAGTTGTGCTTACCAAAGGATCCGGCTTTCCGTCATACATCGGGGGTTTAGTCCTCATGAAGCTCTTAAGATAACGCTCCATTTCACCACTACTTTGAAGTTCGGAATACCTCCTTTCCATTATTTCTTCTAACGCACTCATTTGCTCCGCAACGGTGGCCACAACCCTAGTGTTAAACTCCGCGTCATTCGCCTCGGTCTCGTTTCGCGTCGTCATTCTAAAGAATGCAAAACGATTAGTCCACGAACGTGTAAAACCGTACGCACGACACAGCCCCATCTTGCTAAACACTCATCGTACATCACTTGTTAGACACGATTTGCACCCGTAATAAGGTTTGCAAGTTCTTATTACGCACACATGCCGCATCGACTCGTTAGTATAACGACCGTCTCGCTCGATGATATACACAAACACAACCAAAATTCTACGCGGTACAAACACACGCGAGAATTATTATCACAACACAACAACATATTAATAATATCCGCATTACTAATATAAACGTTAGTCAACCTATAGCCAAGGCACTAACCAAACCCATTCCGACCCGTAATCCTACAAGTCCCGCAACAATTTAAGCACACACAAGTCTAAGTCTAGGCACCTATCTCAAGTCACCTAAATCCCTTAGACCATGCTCTGATACCACTTGTAACAACCCAAACCAACCAGCGATTAAACCGTGTAAAATTACAAAATAAAAAAAAAATTGCTGAACTGCCACCTGGAGCGGCGCGCCACCAGGGGTGCGCGGCGCGCCAAACCTGTCTGTCCGGAAAGTCTTTAAACGCGAAAATGTTTGACTAGTTCCCGACATATTTAGGCGTAACGCTTTTAACCCCATGTTCTATATATAAAAACTAGCACGTTCTATTAATAAAATTAAGTTTACGAAGCGGGGCCCACATCGACCCAAATTACCCTTTAAGTATCAAAATACAATTTTCGACCATAAGACTTTTAATACAAAACAAAGCCGAGCATGGCGATTGGGGATACGCTACCCAATCCTAATAAATCCAAAAGCAAGTCTTCTACGCAAACTATGCAAGTCCACTAATCCTCGCGCTTACCCGAGCCACCATCCGCATGCAATCTATAAAAAGAGTCAACAACGAGAGGGTAAGCTAACGCTTAGTGAATGATAATATACTACATACATATATATGTATAAAATGGACACGCCACAAAATAACAAATACCGCATATCGAGGCATCCATATATAAGGCACTACACTAAGCATACCGTACGATCTCTAAGCAACGAGCTAAAGATATAACCACAATATAAGTTCACCAACGACGATGTGAACAACGCCAAATAGCTACACCCGGAGGGTTAGCTACAACACAACAATACATTAATATATAACAATATAAACGAACAAGGTTAACAACTTAACCCAATACCGAGAACCAAATACCACAATGAAGATTGGCCGAACTACACGAGCCTTAGTAATCCGAAACCACACGAGATTACTATCTTCACAACATCGAGGTTGGCCGAACTACACGAGCCTTAGTAATCCGAAACCACACGAGATTACTACCTCAATAAGATGACCGAACTACACGAGCCACCATGAATCCGAACTACACGAGATTCATTTCCACAATACAATAAGATGACTGAAACCACACGCGTCATCGTGAATCTGAATACATACGCGATTCACTTCTCAACATTATACCCTTCGCCATTGGGGTTATATCAACCACATCACAACCACGTGTGATAATGTACACGCGAACGCGTACTTCGCCAAAGATGGTTAACCAAAACTCACAACCGTGCCAATTGGACTCATACAAAAGCCCATCAAATCCATCTATATGTGAAGTGAACTCTATAGCCGAGAATCACTTCACCCGACCCGCACCCATCCTACACATACATATGCACATAGGATATTATCACTCACCTTGAAGTCTTGAAGAATGCTTTCAAGTAATCCGCAACTCGCCAATGGAAAGTACCTATTCCATTATCACAATTACAACAATACACTTAGAGTGAATTTACAAATCAATCCAATTCGTCACTTAGTGCAATTTCGACCCAAATGCACTTCCAAGCACAAACCATGCCCAAAACTAACCAATAATCACTAACACAAGTGAGAATGGTCCTAATACGCCAATTAAACGCGAACTCAAGTGTTAAACACGCGTCATACCCATTTTGACACTAAAACCCTAGTTTTGACCCATTAAGTCAAAATCTCACCATTTACAAGTTTTAACACCAAAACACATTTAACTCGGTTTAATACTTCAACTTAATCCATTTTAAGTTTATAAACCTCATTAAATCGCCAAATGGGTCATAATCACCACCAAACCCTAATTTGACCCAAAGTCACAATTAGTCAACCAAATAACCTTAAATGGGTTTCAATACTTCCATAATCACTAACTTAAGTGATTAAACTCAATTTCAAGTCCTAAACATAGTTCACCAACCCAAAATCCACCAACAATTAACAATAAACCCAATTACTAGCATCACTAAACCCATTTCATCACCTAAAAGGGTTTTTCATCAAACTAACTCAAACCCTAACTTGAATATCAAATCAAATAGATAAAATTCGGAGTTTGAGCTTACCAATACCACCACAACGTAGCTAGGAACGAAAGGAACAACTTTAGAACTCGAGCTTTTGATCAATTCGGCCTCCTTCTTCACCAAAACCCTAAATCTCTCTCTAGAATCTCTCTCTCTCTCTCTAAAATAGTTTGAGAGTGATGAATGGATGTGAAAATGATCCAAAACTGATTCAAACCAGCTAATATGGCTCACAAATCCAACCCCAAGTGAAATTACCCAATTGCCCTTCATTTAAAACAATTAAAAAGAAGAAGAGAGCTGTCTGCGTGATATGGCGCGGCGCGCCCCTGACCCGCGCGGCGCGCAAGTAGCCAGTTTCAGATTCTTTTACCTTTTTAATTACATAACAATATTCAATGAAGCCCGTTCTCGAATGTCATAAGTACACAAGTATACAAGATAAATATTCGGGTCTTACCGGTTGTGTATCGACTACCGAGAGTTGAACAAACTTACCATCAAGAACCACTACCCACTACCGAGAATCGATGACTTATTTGATCAACTACAAGGCTCGTCTGTTTATTCAAAGATTGACTTACGTTCCGGGTATCATCAAATGCGGGTGAAAGAAGATGATATTCCAAAGACTGCTTTCAGAACACGTTACGGTTATTACGAGTTTATGGTCATGCCGTTTGGTTTAACTAATGCACCAGCTGTGTTCATGGACCTTATGAACCGAGTGTGTGGACCATACCTTGACAAGTTTGTCATTGTTTTCATTGATGACATACTTATTTACTCAAAGAATGACCAAGAACACGGTGAACATTTGAGAAAGGTGTTAGAAGTATTGAGGAAGGAAGAATTGTAGGCTAAGTTTTCAAAGTGTGCATTTTGGTTGGAAGAAGTTCAATTTCTCGGTCACATAGTGAACAAAGAAGGTATTAAGGTTGATCCGGCAAAGATAGAAACTGTTGAAAAGTGGGAAACCCCGAAAACTCCAAAACACATACGCCAGTTTTTAGGACTAGCTGGTTACTACAGAAGGTTCATCCAAGACTTTTTCAGAATAGCAAAATCCTTAACTACATTAACTCATAAAGGGAAGAAATTTGAATGGAAGGATGAACAAGAGAAAGCGTTTCAGTTATTGGAGAAAAAGCTAACTACGGCACCTATATTGTCATTGCCTGAAGGGAATGATGATTTTGTGATTTATTGTGACGCATCAAAGCAAGGTCTCGGTTGTGTATTAATGCAACGAACGAAGGTGATTGCTTATGCGTCTAGACAATTGAAGATTCACGAACAAAATTATATGACGCATGATTTGGAATTAGGCGCGGTTGTTTTTGCATTAAAGACTTGGAGGCACTACTTATATGGGGTCAAAAGTATTATATATACCGACCACAAAAGTCTTCAACACATATTTAATCAGAAACAACTGAATATGAGGCAACGTAGGTGGATTGAATTGTTGAATGATTACGACTTTGAGATTCGTTACCACCCGGGGAAGGCAAATGTGGTAGCCGACGCCTTGAGCAGGAAGGACAGAGAACCCATTCGAGTAAAATCTATGAATATAGTGATTCACAATAACCTTACTACTCAAATAAAGGAGGCGCAACAAGGAGTTTTAAAAGAGGGAAATTTAAAGGATGAAATACCTAAAGGATCAGAGAAGCATCTTAATATTCGGGAAGACGGAATCCGGTATAGGGCTAAAAGGATTTGGGTACCAAAATTTGGAGATATGAGAGAAATGGTACTTAGAGAAGCTCATAAAACCAGATACTCAATACATCCTGGAACGGGGAAGATGTACAAGGATCTCAAGAAACATTTTTGGTGGCCGGGTATGAAAGTCGATGTTGCTAAATACGTAGGAGAATGTTTGACGTGTTCTAAGATCAAAGCGGAGCATCAGAAACCATCAGGCCTACTTCAACAACCCGAAATCCAGGAATGGAAATGGGAAAACATTACCATGGATTTCATCACTAAATTGCCAAGGACTGCAAGTGGTTTTGATACTATTTGGGTAATAGTTGATCGTCTCACCAAATCAGCACACTTCCTGCCAATAAGAGAAGATGACAAGATAGAGAAGTTAGCACGACTGTATTTGAAGGAAGTCGTCTCCAGACATGGAATACCAATCTCTATTATCTCTGATAGGGATGGCAGATTTATTTCAAGATTCTGGCAGACATTACAGCAAGCATTAGGAACTCGTCTAGACATGAGTACTGCCTACCATCCACAAACTGATGGGCAGAGCGAAAGGACGATACAAATGCTTGAAGACATGCTACGAGCATGTGTTATTGATTTCAGAAATAGTTTGGATCGACATCTACCGTTAGCATAATTTTCCTACAACAATAGCTACCATTCCAGCATTGAGATGGCTCCGTTTGAAGCACTTTATGGTAGAAAGTGCAGGTCTCCGATTTGTTGGAGTGAAGTGGGGGATAGACAGATTACGGGTCCGGAGATAATACAAGAAACTACCGAGAAGATCATCCAAATTCAACAACGGTTGAAAACCGCCTAAAGTCGACAAAAGAGCTACGCTGACATTAAAAGAAAAGATATAGAATTTGAAATTGGAGAGATGGTCATGCTTAAAGTTGTACCTTGGAAAGGCGTTGTTCGATTTGGTAAACGAGGGAAATTAAATCCAAGGTATATCGGACCATTCAAGATTATTGATCGTGTCGGACCAGTAGCTTACCGATTTGAGTTACCTCAACAACTCGCGGCTGTACATAACACTTTCCACGTCTCAAATTTGAAGAAATGTTTTGCCAAAGAAGATCTAACTATTCCATTAGACGAAATCCAAATCAATGAAAAACTTCAATTCATCGAAGAACCCGTCGAAATAATGGATCGTGAGGTTAAAAGACTTAAACAAAACAAGATACCAATTGTTAAGGTTCGATGGAACGCTCGTTGAGGACCCGAGTTTACCTGGGAATGAGAAGATCAGATGAAGAAGAAATACCCGCACTTATTTTCAAAAGATACATCAACACCTCCAACTGCTTAAAATTTCGGGACGAAATTTATTTAACGGGTAGGTACTGTAGTGACCCGAACTTTTCCATATTTATATATATATTAAATGAAATTGATATTTATATGATTAAGTTTTTCCAACATGTTAAGCAATCAAACTTGTTAAGACTTGATTAATTGAAATAGGTTTCATATAGACAATTGACCACCCAAGTTGACCGGTGATTCACGAACGTTAAAACTTGTAAAAACTTTATGATGACATATATATGGATATATATATAGTTAACATAATATTATGATAAGTAAACATATCATTAAGTATATTAACAATGAACTACATATGTAAAAACAAGACTACTAACTTAATGATTTTGAAACGAGACATATATGTAACGATTATCGTTGTAACGACATTTAATGAATATATATCATATTAAGATATATTAATACATCATGATATCATGATAATATAATAATTTAACATCTCATTTGATTTAATAAACAATGGGTTAACAACATTTAACAAGATCGTTAACCTAAAGGTTTCAAAACAACACTTACATGTAACGACTAACGATGACTTAACGACTCAGTTAAAATGTATATACATGTAGTATTTTAATATGTATTCATACACTTTTTAAAGACTTCAAGACACTTATCAAAATACTTCTACTTAATAAAAATGCTTACAATTACATCCTCGTTCAGTTTCATCAACAATTCTACTCGTATGCACCCGTATTCGTACTAGTACAATACACAGCTTTTAGATGTATGTACTATTGGTATATACACTCCAATGATCAGCTCTTAGCAGCCCATGTGAGTCACCTAACACATGTGGGAACCATCATTTGGCAACTAGCATGAAATATCTCATAAAATTACAAAAATATGAGTAATCATTCATGACTTATTTACATGAAAACAAAATTACATATCCTTTATATCTAATCCATACACCAACGACCAAAAACACCTACAAACACTTTAATTCTTCAATTTTCTTCATCTAATTGATCTCTCTCAAGTTCTATCTTCAAGTTCTAAGTGTTCTTCATAAATTCTACAAGTTCTAGTTTCATAAAATCAAGAATACTTCCAAGTTTGCTAGCTTACTTCCAATCTTGTAAGGTGATCATCCAACCTCAAGAAATCTTTATTTCTTACAGTAGGTTATCATTCTAATACAAGGTAATAATCATATTCAAACTTTGGTTCAATTTCTATAACTATAACAATCTTATTTCAAGTGATGATCTTACTTGAACTTGTTTTCGTGTCATGATTCTGCTTCAAGAACTTCGAGCCATCCAAGGATCCGTTGAAGCTAGATCCATTTTTATGTTTTCCAGTAGGTTTATCCAAGGAAATTAAGGTAGTAATGATGTTCATAACATCATTCGATTCATACATAAAAAGCTATCATATTCGAAGTGGTAAACTTGTAATCACTAGAACATAGTTTAGTTAATTCTAAACTTGTTCGCAAATAAAGTTAATCCTTCTAACTACACTTTTAAAATACACTATACACATGATATATATCTATATGATATGCTAACTTAATGATTTAAAACCCGGAAACACGGTAAACACCATAAAACTGGATTTACCGTCATAGTTACAACCGGGGGCTGTTTTGGTTTGGATAATTAAAACTATGAAAAACTTTGATTTAAAAGCTATACTTCTGGGAAAATGATTTTTCTTATGAACATGAAACCATATCCAAAAATCATGGTTAAACTCAAAGTGAAATTATGTTTTTCAAAACAGTCATCAAGATGTCGTTCTTTCGACGGAAATGACTACCTCTTTCAAAAACAACTTGTAACTTGTATTTCCGACTATAAACCTATACCTTTTCTGTTTAGTTTCATAAAGTCAAGTTCAATACGAAACCGTGGTCGCTTAAATCACTCAAAACGGATTAGAAACGAAGAAATGGCTAGCAAAACAAAATTGGTAAAAACTACTCATTTTAGCTACGTGAAAATTGGTAACAAATCTATTCCAACCATAACTTAATCAACTTGTATTGTATATTATGTAATCTTGAGATACCACAGACACGTATACAATGTTTCAACCTATCATGTCGACACATCTATATATATTTCGGAACAACCATAGACACTCTATATGTGAATTTTGGAGTTAGCTATACAGGGTTGAGGTTGATTCCAAAATATATATAGTTTGAGTTGTGATCAATATTGATATATGTATACACTGGGTCATGGATTGATTCAAGATAATATATATCGATTTCTTTTCTGTACATCTAACTGTAGACAACTAGTTGTAGGTTACTAACGAGGACAGCTGACTTAATAAACTTAAAACATCAAAATGTATTAAAAGTGTTGAAAATATATTTTGAACATACTTTGATATATATGTATATATTTGTTATAGGTTCGTGAATCGACCAGTGGCCAAGTCTTACTTCCCGACGAAGTAAAAAATCTGTGAAAGTGAGTTATAGTCCCACTTTTAAAATCTAATATTTTTGGGATGAGAATACATGCAGGTTTTATAAATGATTTACAAAATAGACACAAGTATGAAACTACATTCTATGGTTGAATTATCGAAATCGAATATGCCCCTTTTTATTAAGTCTGGTAATCTAAGAATTAGGGAACAGACACCCTAATTGACGTGAATCCTAAAGATAGATCTATTGGGCCTAACAAACCCCATCCAAGGTACCGGATGCTTTAGTACTTCAAAATTTATATCATATCCGAAGGGTGTCCCGGAATGATGGGGATATTCTTATATATGCATCTTGTTAATGTCGGTTACCAGGTGTTCACCATATGAATGATTTTTATCTCTATGTATGGGATGTGTATTGAAATATGAAATCTTGTGGTCTATTATTATGATTTGATAATATATAGGTTAAACCTATAGCTCACCAACATTTTTGTTGACGTTTTAAGCATGTTTATTCTCAGGTGATTATTAAGAGCTTCCACTGTCGCATACTTAAATAAGGACGAGATTTGGAGTAAATGCTTGTATGATATTGTGTAAAAACTGCATTCAAGAAACTTATTTCGTTGTAACATATTTGTATTGTAAACCATTATGTAATGATCGTGTGTAAACAGGATATTTTAGATTATCATTATTTGATAATCTACGTAAAGCTTTTTAAACCTTTATTGATGAAATAAAGGTTATGGTTTGTTTTAAAATGAATGCAGTCTTTGAAAAACGTCTCATATAGAGGTCAAAACCTCGCAACGAAATCAATTAATATGGAACGTTTTTAAATAATAAGAACGGGACATTTCAGCATTCATGGACATTTAGGGTGTGAAGAGAATTAAAGATATTAATTCTCATCTTGTGATTCCTAAATGATATGTCCATGGCACCCGTTCGACAATTAATGTGGGCATTTATGGTGGCAAAAAACGGGCGCCCCAAGATTAAAGTGGGTTGGGCATCTCTATTCCTAGATTCAATATCCATTACAACAAAGTCAACAGGGTAATAGAAATCCTCCACTTTTACTATCACATCTTCTAATATTCCCCTAGGCGTTTTGATTGATTAGTCCGCTAGTTGAATAATTATGCCAGTTCTTTTCATTAACCCCAATTTAAATCGGTCAACTAGACAAAAGGGTAAAATATTAATGCTAGCTCCTAGGTCCAATAACGCCTTTTTCACATTTACATTGCCTACAGTCACAACTATCAATGGGGTCCCCGGGTCCTTAAATTTAGGTGGGAGTGTACCCGAAACAACCGCACTTAGGTGTTCGGTTAGCTCCACCTTTTTGGGTTAGGTCACCCTTTGCTTCCTCTTTTGAGTGCAAAGATCCTTTAAAAACTTAGCATAGGACGGAACTTGCCTAGTAGCATCGAGAAGGGGTAAATTTATCTTAACATGTCTTCGGTTTCCCGGTCTCATTAACGATTGGTTCCTTATCTTTCTCCCTCTTCCCATGGTTATTATTTTCATTTACCTCATCTTCATCAAGAATAATCGGAGACTTACTTGACTCTTGTTGCACTACCTATTTTTCACCAACTTTATTGTCATATTTCTTTCCACTTCGCAAGGTACCTATCATATTTACACTTCCTTGATCCTTATGATTCGGATTTAGAACCGTGTAGCTTGGAATTGTACCCGGCTCCCGATTTCCCTTACTTTCCACTACATTACCTATCTCCTTAGCCAATGCACCAATTGACTTGTTTTGCACTTCCACTATTTTACGCATTTCGGAGATGAACGCGTCCATCTTGGCGTCCGAGCTAGATGGTTGATTGGGTGGGACATTGTTTTGATTTTGGTTTTGGTTTTGGCCTTGATTTTGGAAATTGTTTTGTTTTGGTTTCGGTTGTTGGGATAAGGGTTTTGATAATTTCGTTGATAGTTGCCTTGATTCTGAAAGTTTCCTTGGTTTTGAAAGTTGTTCTACGATCTTTGTTGGGTGATAATGCTAAAAACGAACATATATTTCATAGCATTATTCCTCAACAAAGACAAGCTTTTAGTTGCAATTGTTCTATTTACAAGTGATATTCGTTTAAATAATAAAAGGTGAAGACAAAAGACAGATTCGACGAATTGAAGACGCAAACGACCAAAAAGCTCAAAAGTACAAAAGACAATCAAAAAGGTTCCAATTATTGATAAGAAACGTCTCGAAATTACAAGAGTACAAGATTCAAAACGCAAAGTACAAAATATAAAATTGTACGCAAGGACGTTCGAAAATCCGGAACCGGGACCAGAGTCAACTCTTAACGCTCGACGCAACGGACTAAAAATTACAAGTTAACTATGTATATAAATATAATATAATATATAATTAATTATATTAATTATATATATATATTATATTTATATATATAAAACCGTCGGCAGAGAAAACTCCAAGGACTGAGCTGTAAATACTATCTCCGCGACTCGCGGAGTTTGAAGGGAATTTTGCCGCGAGTCGCGGAGCCCCAAAATTCAACTTTGGCTATAAAGCAAACCGAATTCTGATCAAATTTCATATTCTATTTCTATCTCTCTCTCAATATATACGTAATATATATATATAATTTATATTTTAATTTTAATTTTAATTTTAAATCCTAATAATAAGGGTATGTTAGCGAATGTTGTAAGGGTGTAAGTCGAAATTCTGTCCGTGTAACGCTACGCTATTTTTAATCATTGTAAGTTATGTTCAACCTTTTTATATTAATGTCTCGTAGCTAAGTTATTATTATGCTTATTTAAAACGAAGTAATCATGATGTTGAGCTAATTACTAAAATTGGGTAATTGGGCTTTGTACCATAATTGGGGTTTGGACAAAAGAACGACACTAGTGGAAATTAGACTATGGGCTATTAATGGGCTTTATATTTGTTTAACTAAATGAAAGTTTGTTAATGTTAATATAAAGATTTACAATTGGGCGTCCCTATAAATTACCATATACACTTGATCGGACACGATGGGCGGGGTATTTATATGTACGAATAATCGTTCATTTAACCGGACACGGGAATGGATTAATAGCCACTAGAATAATTAAAACAGGAGTGAAATTACATTCAAGGGTAATTGGTGTAATTGTTAACAAAGTAGTAAAACCTTGGTTTACACGCAGTCGATAACCTGGTGTATTCATTAAACAAAGTATTAAAACCTTGTTACAATTCGAATCCCCAATTAGTTGGAATATTTAACTTCGGGTATAATAATAATTTGACGAGGACACTCGCACTTTATATTTATGACTGATGGACTGTTATGGACAAAAACCAGACGGACATATTGAATAATCCAGGACAAAGGACAATTAACCCATGGGCATAAAACTAAAATCAACACGTCAAACATCATGATTACGGAAGTTTAAATAAGCATAATTCTTTTATTTCATATTTAATTTCCTTTATTTTATATTTAATTGCACTTCTAATTATCGCACTTTTATTTATTGTTATTTAATCGCACTTTTAATTATCGTACTTTTTAATTATCGCAAGTTTATTTTATCACACTTTTATTATTCGCAATTTCATTATCGTTATTTACTTTACGCTTTAAATTACGTCTTTTATTTATTTTATATTTTACATTAGGTTTTAACTGCGACTAAAGTTTTAAAATCGACAAACCGGTCATTAAACGGTAAAAACCCCCCCTTTATAATAATAATATTACTTATATATATGTTTGTATTTTTATAAAAGTAAACTAATATAGCGTTGAGCTTTGTTTAAAGATTTCCCTGTGGAACGAACCGGACTTACTAAAAACTACACTACTGTACGATTAGGTACACTGCCTATAAGTGTTGTAGCAAGGTTTAAGTATATCCATTCTATAAATAAATAAATATCTTGTGTAAAATTGTATCGTATTTAATAGTATTTCCTTGTAAAAATTAATAGTATTTTATACCCCTCTGCTTTGACATCAAGTATTTTTTTGGCGCCGCTGCCGGGGAATACTCTTAAACGCCGGAAGCGCAACGCTAATATATATAAAAAAAAAAAAGATTTTTAGTTACTTTTATTAAAATTCGTTTTTGTAAAAATACGTTTTAAAAAAAAATATATAAAAAGAAAAACAAAAATATATGTATTTTTAAGATTTTGTTAAATATTTAAGTTTTATAAGTTTCTTTATTTTTATTTTAGTTTATAAAAATATAAGTTTTATTTTAAAATCTTTTATTTATTAAAAAAACAGAAAACATAAAATAAAAAAAAAATACAGAAAAACGCGTAAAAATTACAACCTGTCAACTGAATTTCTGAACCCCGCGACTCGCGGGGTTTGAAGCACTAATTGCCGCGAGTCGCGGAGGGTATCTGACAGGCGACAGGAAGCCCTAATCGAGCATTGATTACGGGTTATTATTAATTAATTATTATTAAAACCTAATTATTATTATTATTATTATTAGTTTTATTTTTATTTTTACTTTTTATTTAATTTATGTATATTGTTTAAATTAGTTTAATTAAATTGTAAAATTAGTAGTTTTATTAAATAAATAATATAAAAATAATATTTTTATAAAAATTGTACTTTTTACAACTTTTTGTATATTTTTATATTTTGTACCTTTTTAATCACTGTAGCGTAATATTTGTATTTTTTAGCTCATAATTAATTTTAAACTTAGTTTTTGCTTTAGTTATTTTTACTCCTAGATTTTTAGGCTTTGCCGTAGAATTCCTTAAGTGCTTTTTCTTTAGACTAAGATTTAGGTGCTTTAGAATTTTGCGACGCCTTTTTAAGTTTTAGTTTCTTTTTAAGTTATTTCCATTTGGGATTTAGTTTTTCCTGTAAGCTTTAATATTTTTAGACCTTTTACTATGTACCAATTATCATTCCAATTAGTAATTTCAATTTGCGATTATAATTTTAAGTTAGTTGTAGTAATAAGGTTAGGTTAGTAAAGTATTTTTAAGTTTTGATAAGTTTCTTTTATTTTTTTCGTCACCTTTTATTTTTCAACCATTTTTTTTCTTTTTCGACCTTTTGCGACGAACTCTTTTTCTCTCTTATTTCTCGCTATTCTAGTTTTTAGGACTTAGAATTTTTTCTACTTCTTATCTAAATTTCTTAAAATTACGAAAATTTATTTTAAGTGGTTAAATTGATAGACATCAAAATTTTCTGGTTCGTAGTAATAGTTGGATTTGTACGTGGACCGGGTTATTGGAGCCAAACAGTCCTCAATTATATTGAGACCAAACGAATCCTGCCCCTCTGCTGCATCTTTTGGCTATTCGAAACGTGGGCAAAATCAGAAAAGTCTATTGATTGGATAACTTATTATAATTTTTCTTTCCTTTCTAAAACTAATAGGATATTCAGTGAATGCACCGAGCAAGACGTTCATCACCTTTTGTACGTTCACCACCTGTAACTCGATCAAGACATCGTTTAACAAATATAACCGCCGTTGATTTTTCTTTAGAATCGTCATCCAGTCGACCAAGTACTTTAGTTCAAATTTCCGATAATCCATTTTTTGAACCCAACCTCACAATTGAGAATCCAGAGAATATTCAGGAACGGTTCATAGATCCTGAACCATTAAACTTTCCTCCGGAACCACCAATCATTCAAACAGAGATTGTTGAGGAACGAACCATTAAATCAGAATCATCTAGTGATACCGATTCAACAAATTCAATTATGGAGAATCTGGAACCTTTAAGTATGGAAGACCGAATGAGAGCTAAACGCACTGGCCAAGGTCACGCAATTACTCATCCAGACATTAATGCGTCAGATTATGAAATCAATGGACAAATTTTACACATGGTGACTAATCAATGCCAATTTAGTGGTGCGCCGAAGGAAGATCCAAATGAACATCTACGTACCTTTAATAGGATCTGCACACTATTTAAAATCCGAGAAGTGGAGGATGAACAGATATATCTCATGTTATTTCCCTGGACTTTAAAGGGAGAAGCCAAAGATTGGTTGGAATCGTTACCTGAAGGGGCGATTGATACATGGGATGTTTTAATTGACAAATTTCTTAAACAATTCTTTCCTGCATCTAAAGCCGTAAGACTTCAAGCAGAAATTGTTACGTTCACACAAAAGCCAAATGAAACTCTATATGAGGCGTGGACAAGATATGGAAAGTTATTAAGAGGATGTCCGCAACATGGTTTAGACACCTGTCAAATAGTACAAATATTCTACCAAAGATGCGACATCACTACAAGAAAAGACATAGATATAGCAGCTGGTGGTTCTATTATGAAGAAAACCGAAACTGATGCTTACAAAATTATTGATAACACTGCTTCCCACTCACATGAGTGGCACCAAGAAAAAGATATCATTAGATCATCTAAAGCAGCTAGAGCCGATTCTAGCCATGACTTAGATTCCATTTCCGCAAAGATAGATGCTGTAGAGAGACGAATGGAAAAGATGACTAAGGATATTCACTCAATACGAATTAGTTGTGAGCAGTGTGGAGGACCACATTTGACAAAAGATTGTCTCAGTATTGAATTAACAATGGAACAAAGAGAGAATATTTCATACATAAACCAAAGGCCTGGAAATAATTATCAGAATAATTATCAACCGCCAAGACCGATTTACAATCAAAACCAAAATTATAACCGAAATATTCCATACAACAACCAACAAGGTCCTAGCAATCAACAAGTATCCAATAATACTTATAATCAGCAAAGACCAAATTTTCAAAACAAACCACCACAACAAACCGATGATAAAAAGCCGAATTTAGAAGATATGATGACGAAGCTAGTTGAAACTCAAACGCAGTTTTTCACATCTCAAAAACAAACCAATGAACAAAATGCTCAAGCATTTAGAAATCAACAAGCTTCTATTCAAAATCTGGAACAAGAAGTAAGTAACCTAGCAAGGTTAATAGGTGAAAGAAAACCGGGAAGTCTACCTAGTGATACAAATGCTAACCCACGAAATGAAACAGCTAAAGCTATTACCACAAGAAGTGGTACAACACTTAAACCACCTGAAATACCTGTAACTTCTGATGAAACTATTCCTACTCCACAAGAACCACAACCTGATCAAGATAAGGAAAAAGAACCGGTAGTTGAAAAGGTTAATGAAGATAACACAGTTAAGGATAAACCTTATGTTAAACCATACCAACCACCACTTCCTTACCCAAGTAAAATGAAGAAAGAAAAACTTGAAGCCGAGCAATCCAAATTCTTGGATATGTTTAAACAGATAAATGTAAATCTTCCTTTCATTGATGTGATTTCAGGAATGCCAAGATATGCTAAATTCTTGAAAGATCTAATCACGAATAGAAAGAAAATGGAAGAACTCTCGGCTGTCACTATGAATGCAAATTGTTCAGCAGTGCTGTTGAATAAGATACCAGAAAAATTATCTGATCCAGGAAGTTTCACAATTCCATGTTTTCTGGGTAGTCTTAGTTCAATAGAAGTATTGGCAGACTTAGGTGCTAGTATAAATCTAATGCCGTATTCACTATACGCTAAACTAGACCTTGGAGAATTGAAACCAACAAGAATAAGTATACAACTAGCCGACCGATCAGTAAAATATCCTAGAGGGATAATGGAGAACATGCTAGTTAAAGTTGGTACTTTAGTATTTCCAGTAGATTTTGTTGTTTTGGACATGGAAGAAGATTCTCAAGTTCCTCTCATATTAGGAAGACCATTCTTAAACACGGCTAAAGCAATGATAGACGTGTTCGGTAAGAAACTGACCCTAAGTATAGAGGATGAGAGTGTTACCTTTTCAGTTGATAGAGCAATGCAACAACCACAATCTGCAGATGATACATGTTATTATATTCAAACTATAGATGCACATGCAGAATTATTAAAAGAATTTCCAGAATTACAAGGAACAGGAGAATGTTCTTTAGGAGAAGATAATGAACCAATTGATGAAGCTGAAATGTTAGCTACACTTATAGCTAATGGATATGAACCAACAACAGAAGAAATTCAAATGCTAAAAGAAGAAGACAGATATCGATACAAATCATCGATAGAAGAACCGCCGAAATTAGAGTTAAAGCCACTTCCAAACCATTTGGAATACGCTTATTTACATGGTGAATCTGAATTACCTGTAATAATATCGTCTTCTCTTACTGAAAATGAGAAATCACAACTCATTTCTGTGTTGAAA
The DNA here is from genome assembly GCF_046630445.1 of Rutidosis leptorrhynchoides. Classification (NCBI taxonomy): domain Eukaryota; kingdom Viridiplantae; phylum Streptophyta; class Magnoliopsida; order Asterales; family Asteraceae; genus Rutidosis; species Rutidosis leptorrhynchoides. The sequence continues at coordinate 463,800,920 of NC_092335.1, read as the reverse complement.
GCTCATAAACCAGCCATTGCATGGAAGATTCATGATATTAAAGGAATAAGCCCTTCGTATTGCACACATAAAATCCTTATGGAAGAAGGTCATAAAACGTATGTGCAACGCCAACGGAGACTAAATCCTAATATGCAAGATGTAGTTAAGAAAGAGATTATTAAACTGCTAGATGCAGGTTTGATATATCCAATTTCTGATAGTCCATGGGTAAGCCCAGTTCAATGCGTACCTAAGAAGGGTGGCATGACTGTCATTACAAATGAGAAAAATGAGCTTATTCCTACTAGGACTGTAACAGGATGGCGTGTATGTATTGATTATAGAAAATTAAATGACGCCACCAGAAAAGATCACTTTCCCTTACCTTTCATAGATCAAATGTTGGAAAGATTAGCCGGAAATAGTTACTATTGTTTTCTAGATGGATTTTCAGGATATTTTCAAATTCCAATAGCACCCGAAGATCAAGAGAAAACCACATTCACGTGCCCTTATGGTACTTTTGCTTACAAACGCATGCCATTTGGACTTTGTAACGCCCCTGCAACCTTTCAAAGGTGTATGATGGCGATTTTTCATGACATGATAGAAGAATGCATGGAAGTATTCATGGATGACTTTTCAGTCTTCGGTGATACATTTAAATCATGTCTAGTTAATCTGGAACGAATGCTAATTAGATGCGAAAAATCAAATCTAGTACTTAATTGGGAGAAATGCCATTTCATGGTTAAAGAAGGCATCGTTCTTGGACATAAAATTTCAAAAGAAGGAATTGAAGTGGATAGAGCTAAAGTAGATGTAATTGCTAAACTTCCACATCCCACAAATGTTAGAGGAGTTAGGAGTTTTCTAGGGCATGCCGGTTTTTACCGACGTTTCATAAAAGATTTTTCTAAATTTGCCACTCCTATGAATAAACTCCTAGAAAAGGATGCGCCATTCATCTTTTCAGATGAGTGTATCAAATCTTTTAATATTCTTAAAGAAAAACTCACTAATGCACCAATCATGATAACACCAAATTGGAATCTATCATTTGAACTAATGTGCGATGCAAGTGATTTTGCAATGGGAGCCGTTTTAGGACAAAGGATTGAAAAACGATTTCAACCTATATATTATGCTAGTAAGACGTTACAAGGAGCACAAACGAACTATACAACTACTGAAAAAGAACTCCTTGCTATTGTCTTTGCTTTTGACAAATTTCGATCATATCTCGTTCTAGCAAAAACGGTGGTCTATACCGACCATTCTGCTCTTAGATACCTATTTTCAAAACAAGATGCTAAACCAAGATTAATCCGTTGGATCTTACTCTTACAAGAGTTTGATATTGAAATCCGAGATAAAAGAGGAGCAGAAAATCTCGCCGCTGATCATCTTTCTCGTCTTGAAAATCCCGAATTAGAAGTTCTGAATGAATCGGCCATACAAGACAACTTTCCTGATGAATATCTATTGAAGATAGATTATAAAGAAATCCCATGGTTTGCAGACTATGCAAACTACTTAGTTTGTGGATTCCTTGAAAAAGGATTATCGTACCAAAGACGAAAGAAATTCTTCAGTGATATAAAACACTATTTCTGGGAAGATCCACATTTGTTTAAAAGTTGTCCCGATGGAATAATACGCCGATGTGTATTTGGAGATGAAGCTAGTAAAATTTTAAACCATTGTCACACAGGACCAACAGCAGGGCATTATGGGCCTCAACTAACAGCAAAAAAAGTTTATGAAGCTGGATTCTATTGGCCTACAATTTACAAAGACGCACACCTTCTTTGCAAATCCTGTGATGCTTGTCAAAGGGCCGGAAAAATAAGTCAACGTGATGAAATGCCACAAAATATCATCCAAGTATGTGAAGTATTTGACATTTGGGGTATTGACTTTATGGGTCCATTTCCAAAATCTAATAATAATCTATATATACTCGTAGCCATTGATTATGTATCTAAATGGGCGGAAGCACAAGCTCTCCCAACTAACGATGCACGAGTTGTAGTCAACTTTTTAAAACGTCTTTTTGCAAGGTTTGGAACACCGAAAGCTTTAATAAGTGATCGGGGTACTCATTTCTGTAATAATCAACTTGAGAAAGTTCTTAAAAGATATGGAGTAACTCATAAAATCTCCACCGCATATCATCCACAAACAAGTGGACAAGTTGAAAATACCAACCGAGCTTTAAAACGTATTCTAGAGAAAACCGTAGGATCAAATTCGAAGGAATGGTCCATTAAATTGGAGGATGCACTCTGGGCTTTTAGAACAGCCTACAAAACTCCAATTGGAACCACACCTTTTAGACTTGTTTATGGAAAAGCATGTCATCTTCCAGTAGAAATTGAACACAAAGCATTTTGGGCTTTGAAGACATGTAATCTTGATTTACATGAAGCCGGACGTCTACGATTAAGTCAACTAAACGAATTAGAAGAATTAAGACATGAAGCATACGAAAATTCGTTAATCTATAAAGAAAAAACGAAGAAATGGCATGATAAAAGAATCAGAAGTTCAAAAGAATTTAAAGAAGGAGACAGAGTTCTTCTTTTCAATTCACGATTCAAGCTATTTCCTGGAAAATTGAAATCAAGATGGTCTGGACCATTCATAGTCAAAAGAGTTTTCCCATACGGAACGATAGAATTAATAAATTCAAATGGGATTGAATTTAAAGTCAATGGTCACAGAGTTAAACATTACATACATGGTCCGATGGAAGTCGACAACGAAGTTAATCACAATTTCGACACCACAGCTAACTAAGTGTGGGGAGAATCAAGTCTTTAAAGGATAATATGTATTTCTGTTAGAGTTAGATTGTCTGTTTTCGTGTAGTTCTCGAAAATGGAACACGTATGGTCTTTCCCTAGCAGACCCTAAAGAACTAGTCTTCTCCCCCCATTCTGAATTTTTATTTTTTTTAGGTTTTTACGAAATGAAGACTGCCTGTGAACTAAACCATGGTCTAATGCTACACGCTTTGATCACTAAACGTAATAATGACATACTACCGAGTGAATTAGTATCAGTAATCAGAGAAAGAATGGACGGAGTTAGAAAAGAATCCAGATGCGAAGATAATAAGTTACAATTTGGTAAAGGAAAATCAAAATCCGCAGCGAAAAGAAGAGCACGACACCTAGAACGATGTCACAAATGCGGAAAATGGTCACATGGAGGTAAATGTTCAAATAATCAAACCTATTCAAATACCGAATTTGTTACTTTATGCAGAGACGGACCGTTCATATGTTTAGAAGAAAAGACACTGAATGCTCGAGGTTACGCCTTTGGAGCCATGGAAAACCAATTAAACCGACTATCTTATGAATGGAATAGATCATATAACTAAGATCTATTCCACAGGTATGTCTGTACAGTTTTTATTTTTATTTTTATTTTTAACCTTTTGATAATAAACGCTAATTTGTTCGCTAAAAAGTATTAAATTGGTATTAAATAAAATTAGGTTTGGCGACCGAAATTATTGATATCATTCAAAAATTTATTACATCACTGCGAAATTTAACGTTTATTCTTAAGGTATAAATATCTTTAATCAATCAACCCAAAATATTTCAAAAATTCGTCATGAGTTAAATTAGGTCTTGGAACCGAAATTACTTTACCGAAAAGAGGGGCGCATATTTTTGATAATATTTGATTGATAAAAGTGGGATAAAAAGACAAAAAGATTTTTAAATTTATTTTTACCATATTTTTAATCTTAATATTTAAATCTTAAATTAATATTGTAAACTTTATAAAAACAATATATTTAAAATTGTAAATATTTGAAAAAAATAATATAAGTTTGATATGAATTTATACATTTTTAAATTAAGTTTGGTATGAATTTTTAATTTTTAAAATATTAATTTTTAATTTTATGCATTTCAAATTTTAAGTTTAGTGTGAATTTTTAATATTAATTTTGAATTTTATATTTAAGTTGTGTGAATTTAAAAACAAAAATTTACTTTATCTCATTAAGTTAAGAATATGATTTTTAAAATTCGTCGTAAGTTGAAGACTAGGTCTTTGAACCGAAATTGCTTTACCCAAGGGAGGGACGAGAACTTTTATTATCATTATTTTTAATCTTATTAATTTAAAGTATGCCAAAAACATTAAAAAAACCCAAAAATCTTAGCTTTTAAAACAATCGCTACAAAAAGACAAATTTTAAAATTTTGTCGAAGGACGGACTAGGACATCGATCCGAAACGACCTCGTCCTAAATAACAAGGGAAACAAAATTTTAAAATTAATTACTTAATTGTTTTAATAAGTTAATGATTATAAAAAAAAAAAAAAAAAAGAGCAAACTCCGCGACTCGCGGAGTTTGAAGTGCAAAACCTCCGCGACTCGCGGAGGGACCGAAAATCAGAAAAAAAATAAAAAGAGCTGAACGATCAGTACACTCAACAACACAAAAACACTGCGAAACACAGCGAAAAAAGACCCGAAAAAACCCGAGAAAAAACCCCAAAAATCCCAATTTTTAACCGTTAATCACCAAATCTTTTGCTAAAATCATGTTGAGAAGGATGCTATCTAAGAATTACTCAAGAAAAACGGTAAATTTCTACACCTAAACACCATTTAATCCGAAATTTGATGTTCTTGAGCTATTTTTTCCCCAATTTGATTTTGATGCTTTTTAGTGTAATTAGACTTAAATTTTTATGTATTATGCTTGTATAACCTAGATTGATGCTGTTTAACATGATTAGAAGCCTTAAACTTCAAATTTTGAGTAATCTAGGGTTTGTGTTCTTGAGCAAATTTGGGGCTTTTTGATATAAACAGGTTATGGCCGATTTTTGTCATGAATTGTTGCTAAAATGAGTAGTGTAACATGTCTAGGTAGTTAAATGATCCAAACTTTGAGCCTAAACATGATTTTGAGAATTAAAGTGGACTTTTTCAAGTCTAAAATTCATGAACTTGATTTTTGAAAGATAATGCCATTTGAGACTTGTTTAATTGCTAGTAATGATTATTTTGACATGTTATTTGAGTTGAATGCTTATGAACTTGGCGAAAATTTTCGTATATGCTTATTTAAAAAAGTGTAGATTTGATAAAAATGTGAAAATGAACTTAAGTTTGATATAAATTGATAATATCATTGTAATTATTTTGATTGATGATTTTGCTGACACTAATGCATATTTGGATGCACAAAATTTGTGTTTGATGTGTTTTGCAGAATGAAAGGGGTGAATCTTCATCCCAAGCCCGCAATGCTCCTGCTGAGAATTTGGAACAACAGGAGGTAGATAACTACTACAAGCAGGATGTACCTCATCCAGTCATGACCTTTTCCGATATGCACTTGGAAGAATTGCACCCGAACCTGAGATTTGACAGACTTTGGATAGATTATCCAAAATATCAACGGGGTTTGCATACTCTTCACTCTAAGGTTGTTGAGATACCAAGGGTCATAGAATGGGGACCCTTAGAAGCTGTAGAATTGGCCGGGCCAATTAGGGAATTACTTGTACAGAGGTATGGTAATTCTTCTTTTAATGACTGGATATGTTTATTCACCATACGCAGACCTGTATATAAAGTATGGTGTGAAGAGTTGTTATGTAGTATAGAGTTGAATGATCGGATAGCTAGTTTAACCGATCGTTCTTTTATTAGATTTTTGTTAGGCGGTTCGATGCGCCACATGTCTTTACTGGACATGGCTCAGGCTTTACGTATATATACGCCTGAGGAGTTAGCGTCTGCCGATTGTAGAGGATTGATACTAAACGGTAGAAAGATAGATGAGAATTTTGATACACACGGTGTGTGGAGTCAAATGACAAGCCATCACCGTTTCAAAGGGGGAAACTACTCTTATTTGGATATAGATAGAGCCGAATTAAGAGTGATACATAGGTTTTTAGCTAATTCGATTACACAAAGGGGTAAGAACAAAGAAAAAGTAAATGAACAAGATTTGTTTTACCATATGTGTATTCGAGACCCACAAAGCGCTGTAAGTATACCATATTGTGTGGGTTATTATTTATCAGCTATGGTTCGGGGGATGCGACCACATAGCATAATAGGAGGTGGTATTTTTATTACTTTGATTGGTGAATATCTCGGTGTGGATATAAGTCGGGGGGGATTATTACTAGAAGAGCCGGAACCCCGCGACACTATAGGTTTAAATGTATACCATGGTGCGAAAGTTTTGAAGAGACGGAATAACGCCGCAGTACGATACCATGGTAGACATCCACAGGTGGAGAGAAACCAGCAACAAGGTAATGTAGGAGGGGGGAATGAGATGCAAGAGATGCATAGGTTTATAGCTTCTCAGGAATACGAAAATGCTAGACAAAGAGCATTTGAAGATTGGCAAGTTCATCAGAACCAGATCATAGCTCATTGCCAACACATAGGTAGAAACTATATTCCTACACCGAAACCCGTCTTCCCTCCTTGGTCGATAGAGATGCAGCCACCATATCCTACGTATGACCCTGCCGAAGCATTCTATAGCACTTATGGTTATGCCTGGAACCCCTATTGGTACCAATATCATCCTTAGTTTACTTATTATTTTTTATTATTTTGTAATTTGTAATTATTGATACATTTAATATTTTTGTTAATATTGTAATCATTTTTATAATTGTCTAACTTTTATTCTTAGATTTTAATAATTTTTGAATGTGGGGTAATATACCAAACTTCAAAAATATGTATATGTGTTTGCAGTTTATCTTATGTACACAACAGGGTAAAACAACGCATTTTCAAAGACTGGCATTAAGTTCAGCAAAAGCAACTAATTTTGACGACAAGATGCAAAATATATGTGAAATAACAACAAGACGGAATGAACAAATGATGTGCACCATTTATCATTCAGCAAACAAACGCCAATATATTTGGAAACTTTGGTAAAAATTTAATCATTTTCACACAAATCACCCTCAATAATTTAAATTATTACTGATTTCTTGCAAATGAGGGCATTGCAAGATCTTAAGTGTGGGAAGGGGTTAAATTCTTTCGGATTTTAACATTTTTTACTTTATACACTTGGTTACCATTAAAAATACTAGTAAAGCAGTAGTTGTATTAGAATCTAGTGCTCTCTGATAAAAAAGAACAGCCCTAGTCTTATATACTGACTACCCAATTCTAGTAAAAGTTTTCAAAATTTTCAATTAAATGAATTCAAAATCATGTTTATGAACGATAAAACTAGGTTTTAACACCGAAATTATTGTTACCTCGGAAAGGACATAAATTGAGAAACAAACTAAAATGTTAAAATTCATTTAAAATGGAATAGAGGACGATAAAAAGGAAAATAAAAGCCAAGTGTGGGAAAATTTACCAAATTATTTTAAACATATGTCACATATATCTGTAACAAATAACTGAAAATACTTTTGCTTTGGACTAAACTAAACTATTTTACCCGATGAAAGAAAAGAAAAGATGGATTTACACGATGAATCAATTCCATCATTAAAAGGAAGTAAAGTCTTCCGAAAAAGACACGCGCTTCTTGATTTAGGTCATGAAGTTGTCGTCCAGACCAGCTGTAGGTTGACGAAAAATCTAGAAAAGTCATCACTAAAATCAGCAGGAAATCCACGGACCTCAGCATTAAACAGGGTCGCCAAGTGGTCAGATTTATCCTAACCATGAGAAGGATTTATCTCGTACAATGGGGGGGGCACCATGCAAATTAGCTGGATAAGACTAATGAATCAGATCCCCAGAAAGGATAATCTCCTTAAAGATTAAAAATCAGCTTTTAAGACTGATATTACTCAATCCTAGAGATTGACCTTAAAGATTGAGAATTACAAACTCATGGAATTCGATGATATCTAAACTCGAGCTTAAACGAGAAAATATTTTGATCAAAATTACAAACCGATTTGTTTTCTGAAAACCCTATTTTCAATGCGTTCATTACCATTGAACGTAAAATCCTAGGAATTCACCTGGAATTCATTAGGTCACCTGAACTAAATCGGGTGTCAACCGTAAGAACGGTGGTTGCATAGTGGTCAAAGACAGGACCTTGTGCCAAACCGACAAATTATAAGGGTGAGCTTTACTATTGCTCCTACCAAGGATAGTAATTGCGTCCGACACGTTATAGACCATAATCAAAAGCATGTCACGGGACATTGCCTTAACAGTTGCTTGTTCAACGCTTTCCTTTACAACCGGATGGTAGTTTACCGAAAGGTAATATACGGGACAAGTAAACTGGACGTGTTGCTTTCCAAATACAAGGTTAGCAAGTGGGTGACACAAAACCGCAAGTTTTGAGCTAAAATTTTCAAATCTGAAACCCACCAAACCCACAAAAATATTTTGCAAATACCGGTAAAGGGTTATTCCGGAAAACTTATCTAGGGTAAAAACTAGATTTCAAAAGATCAAATGTTTTCATAAAGATCCAATTTCCTTAATGGATCTAAATTTTTATAGTCATGTGGGACTGTAAACCATATCGTTACTACCATTGTTTATACCGCCGTATAGAAATCACTGATGTACAAAGTGTGAAGAATAAAGAAGTGATTCTAGTATTTCAAGACAATATTGCTTGAGGACAAGCAACGCTCAAGTGTGGGAATATTTGATAATGCTAAAAACGAACATATATTTCATAGCATTATTCCTCAACAAAGACAAGCTTTTAGTTGCAATTGTTCTATTTACAAGTGATATTCGTTTAAATAATAAAAGGTGAAGACAAAAGATAGATTCGACGAATTGAAGACGCAAACGACCAAAAAGCTCAAAAGTACAAAAGACAATCAAAAAGGTTCCAATTATTGATAAGAAACGTCTCGAAATTACAAGAGTACAAGATTCAAAACGCAAAGTACAAAATATAAAATTGTACGCAAGGACGTTCGAAAATCCGGAACCGGGACCAGAGTCAACTCTTAACGCTCGACGCAACGGACTAAAAATTACAAGTTAACTATGTATATAAATATAATATAATATATAATTAATTATATTAATTATATATGTATTATATTTATATATATAAAACCGTCGGCAGAGAAAACTCCAAGGACTGAGATGTAAATACTATCTCCGCGACTCGCGGAGTTTGAAGGGAATTTTGCCGCGAGTCGCGGAGCCCCAAAATTCAACTCTGGCTATAAAGCAAACCGAATTCTGATCAAATTTCATATTCTATTTCTATCTCTCTCTCAATATATACGTAATATATATATATAATTTATATTTTAATTTTAATTTTAATTTTAAATCCTAATAATAAGGGTATGTTAGCGAATGTTGTAAGGGTGTAAGTCGAAATTCTGTCCGTGTAACGCTACGCTATTTTTAATCATTGTAAGTTATGTTCAACCTTTTTATATTAATGTCTCGTAGCTAAGTTATTATTATGCTTATTTAAAACGAAGTAATCATGATGTTGGGCTAATTACTAAAATTGGGTAATTGGGCTTTGTACCATAATTGGGGTTTGGACAAAAGAACGACACTTGTGGAAATTAGACTATGGGCTATTAATGGGCTTTATATTTGTTTAACTAAATGAAAGTTTGTTAATGTTAATATAAAGATTTACAATTGGGCGTCCCTATAAATTACCATATACACTTGATCGGACACGATGGGCGGGGTATTTATATGTACGAATAATCGTTCATTTAACCGGACACGGGAATGGATTAATAGCCACTAGAATAATTAAAACAGGAGTGAAATTACATTCAAGGGTAATTGGTGTAATTGTTAACAAAGTAGTAAAACCTTGGTTTACACGCAGTCAATAACCTGGTGTATTCATTAAACAAAGTATTAAAACCTTGTTACAATTCGAATCCCCAATTAGTTAGAATATTTAACTTCGGGTATAATAATAATTTGACGAGGACACTCGCACTTTATATTTATGACTGATGGACTGTTATGGACAAAAACCAGACGGACATATTGAATAATCCAGGACAGAGGACAATTAACCCATGGGCATAAAACTAAAATCAACACGTCAAACATCATGATTACGGAAGTTTAAATAAGCATAATTCTTTTATTTCATATTTAATTTCCTTTATTTTATATTTAATTGCACTTCTAATTATCGCACTTTTATTTATTATTATTTAATCGCACTTTTAATTATCGTACTTTTTAATTATCGCAAGTTTATTTTATCACACTTTTATTATTCGCAATTTCATTATCGTTATTTACTTTACGCTTTAAATTACGTCTTTTATTTATTTTATATTTTACATTAGGTTTTAACTGCGACTAAAGTTTTAAAATCGACAAACCGGTCATTAAACGGTAAAAACCCCCCCTTTATAATAATAATATTACTTATATATATGTTTGTATTTTTATAAAAGTAAACTAATATAGCGTTGAGCTTTGTTTAAAGATTTCCCTGTGGAACGAACCGGACTTACTAAAAACTACACTACTGTACGATTAGGTACACTGCCTATAAGTGTTGTAGCAAGGTTTAAGTATATCCATTCTATAAATAAATAAATATCTTGTGTAAAATTGTATCGTATTTAATAGTATTTCCTTGTAAAAATTAATAGTATTTTATACCCCTCTGCTTTGACATCATTGGGTCCCTGGGGTGGCATTTAGAGCATTGTTATTGCTCCAACCAAAATTAGGATGATTTCTCCAACCCGGATTATACGTGTTGGAGTATGGATCAAATCTCCGTCCATGCACTTCATTAACTTGTTCCTCCACTATTTGTTGATTCACCGGTGGAATCCCATTTCTACATCCATATGCAAAGTGAGAAGGATCTCCACAAATATCACAAACTTCCTGAACCTGCGAAACATTACAAGCAAGACCCTGGTTTGGGTTGTTAAATATAAGAATTTTCAAATCATCTAATTCTTGTTCTAAGTTCCTAGATGAACCACCCGAGTCAAAAACATGATTTACTCGGGAGGTACTAGGTTGTTTTCGATTAACTGAAGCCTGGGTTTTCGAACCCTTGCTTAACTGCTCAAAAAAAGGTCCATTCTTCCTCACTAGATCGGGTTAAAAACGCCCCACCACTAGCTGCCAACAGGAATTGCCTATTCTGGGAATCCAAACTATCATAGAAAACTTTAACCAATACCTACTTTGGTATCTCATGGTGTGGGCATGCCTTAAGTAATTCCTTCAGACGTTCGTACGCTTCATGAAAAAGTTCGTCAGGCAGTTGCCTAAAAGATTTTATTTGCGTACGCATGTCTGAAGTTTTACTTATAGGATAAAATTCCTCAAAAAACTTTTTTTTCATCTCCGCCCAAGTATTAATACTCCGGGCGGGCAAAGAGAGAAACCATCGTTTTGCCTTATCTTTAAGTGAATAAGGAAATAATCGCAGACATACCTCATCATCAGTGAAACCATTTACCTGATTAGTAGCACATATCTCATTAAATTCAGTGATGTGTTCATATGGTTCCTCATTAGCCATACCTCGGTAGGTTGGCAAGATCGAAATGAGTTGAGGTCGAACCTCAAATCGTCGTGTGTTTCCCCCAGCCTGTGCGGGAAAAACAATGGGTGAATGATCCTCATAATCACCCGATTGGTAGTAGGTGTCTACCCCTCTTTGTCGTTCAACCATCTCATTTCGTTGATTAAAAACTTCCTCTTCAGTATCGGAATCTGATTTAGGAGAGTTTGGTGGAACAATCGGATGTGACTCTAACTGTGGTTGAGTGGAAGCTGAAGCCACTGTCGAGCCCTTTAAGATTCTTGTAGCTTTTCGATTAGTTTTTGTAGATTTCTCGATTTTCAGATTTAAAGGCTCAAGATTTTGATCTCCTGAACTCCGAGTTTGCATACACTAACCTGCACTTCAACAAAAACAAGAATACCGAGCGTAAAACTGACAAACAAAATAAAAGAAACAATATTTTTGGATTTTTTTTTATGTTTTATAATTTTTATGGTTTTTCTAATTTAACAAGAAAGCAATTAAAATAAGAGCTTGCAAATCAAGCGCACACCTCCCCGGCAGCGGCGCCAAAATTTGATCGGTGTCGAAGGGCCGGTCAAAAATAGCCTAATTACTCTACTTTAGATAGGGTAAGCAGGATTCGTTCCACGGGAAGTTATGGTTAACTCGCAAGCAATTTCAAGATTGGTTTGGTTGTTTAACTAAAAACTACTAAGATTTATCAACTAATATTAAAACTAAAAACTTAAACTAAAGTGCAATTGAGAGTATCAAGATGTAAGCAATGAGAGTAAAGCCTTTATCCTTTCACAATCCCAATCTAACATGTATTCACTCAAACAAGTATTATGTTTATCAATTGTTGATCAAATCTCATAGACAAGATTTCTTGAGTTCATTACTTCTATCACTATGGGATTAAACAATGCAATCTAGACAAGGTGTCTTTATCCCTAATCTAATTAACACTAAGTTGGATCAAGAACACACTCTTAAATCACAATAATTTAACTTGCAATAACAAAACATAGAACTTGCATTAATCAACAATCAACTTGATTCACAATATCATAATCCAAAAGTATTAAACATCACAAATCACATAATCTTGAATGAAATCATACATATTTTAATTGTTCATGGAAAGGATAAAGTTAAGAAAACTAGCCAAACATATTGGTGATGACAATCATGGAGATTCTTGAAGATTGCATGATAAACCGCACCTTAATCCTAGATTGAATCCTTGAATAATGATGATTGGAGGGTGTTTTTATGTGTTTGGGAGTGATCTCTGCTGCAAAAACTGATGGAAAAAGTGTTGGTTTCGTAACCCTAGTGCTCCCTTTAAATAGGGGCTGGATAACTTGATCACAAAGCTAAATTTTGAATTTCCCGGCACCAGCAAAATTGTACTAGCGTATTTTACGCCGGCATTGGCGTATTTTATGCCAATGTAATTCTTCCTGGGTGTATTTTTACGCCAAAGATTGACATTTGTTCTGCACGGACCTGAGATGTGGCGTATTTTACGCCCAAAATGGCGTATTTTACGCCAATGTTAATTTCCTAGTCACTTTTCAATCTCTTAAATCTTGTCCATAATCCGCCTTTAACCGCTATTTTGTACCACATTTCGCGCCAACATCTTTCTTGCATGCAAAACATAAATCCATATCAAAGTATCTACTTTTTCACTCACACATGGTTAATTTCGCGTATTTAAGCATAAATGATCGTGTCAAATAAAGAACGATCACTCGTCAAACTTAACAGTCATTATCTCAGTGATAGATGACCCAGCACTTGATTCCATAATTTGGTTCACTTTAGCTTTTCCCTTAAGGGCTGCTTTCTTCTTGGAACCAGTACCACAATCATGATATACTGCTTTGCCTTTGTCATTTGACGAGCCAGTGTGGGAAGTTACTGGATTGTCTACTGATACTGGTTGACCAGTATGAATTTTGATTGCTGCCTTGGACTTGCCAGTATTGCGTTTTTGTAACGACCCGACTTTTTCGACTTATATTTTTGTGCTCTATACTTTCACGAAACTGCGTATTTGTGCGCACTGAGCTAGCTTATGCTCTGGGATCTTTATTCATGATTAATTACTATCGTTAATGTCTTAAAACATGCTATTAAGTGTTTAATCACTTAACTTGATCCTCGAATGCTTTTACGACCGTTAGTATCACTTGTCGTTTTGAACGAGCTACGTACTTTGTACACGTTTAACTTTTGTCATAATTGGAATATTATGACTACGTAATACTAATTGTTATTTTCTAATGACAAATACTTGGCTTATTGGTTGCTTAATTACGCTTAGTAATTTACTAATGCACACTAGTTAGTCTTAATGGACTTTCTACCTTATTGGACTTAAGCTCACCCTACTCTAGCTATTGGACTTTTAAGTTAGCCCAATTTTAATGGAATTATGACTCATTAAGAAGTAGGACAAAAACCCATTAAGATGAGCCAACATACTAGCATTTTTGTTAACCATTACTACACATGTTGCATGAGATCCCAACAATAAGCACCACCTTTAGACCACCACCATGCAAAAAGAAAAAAGTTGTCCCCTTGTCCCCCATGAAACCCACGGCCATATGCACCCTCCACCACTATAAATATCAAGCCTATTTCATCTATTTCACACTTGATCTCATTCTCATTTTACACACACTTGCTCTCTAGTCTTTCTCACACTAAAAATGGTAAGTTTTAAATTTTCTTCTTCTTCTTCTTCCCTTCATAAGCACGACATCATCATCATGATCATGAGATCAAGCTTTTTAGCTTTTTGATCTTGTTATATCTTGTAGATTCAAACTTTGATTTGAATCCTTCAAGAAAATGAAAGATTCAAGCTTTTTAGCTTTGAATCTTCATTACTTTGTTGGATCTAAGTTTTGAAGCTTAAGATCTCTTTATTTTGTTAAAAGATCAAAACTTGTGTTTATGATCTTCATGTAACTTATAGATCTAGCTTTTGCCTTAAGGATCTTCAAGAACATTAAAGATCCAAGCTTTCTAGCTTAGGGTTTCATTATTTTTTTGAATATCTAAGCTTTTTAGTTTATGATCGCATTACTTTTACAAGATCTTAGCTTTCTAGCTTATGGTCTCATTAATCTTGTAAAGATCCAAGCTTTCTAGCTTAGGATTTCTTAACACTTGAGATCTAAGTTATTATTGTAGATCTCACTTACTTGGAACTTTTTTATGATTTTTATGGTGATAAAAATCAAGTCTTCATCATCTCATATGATGAAGATGCATAAACTTGTATCAAAAGGACAAAGGTTGAAGCTTTATTGTGTTTATACAATAAAGAGACAACCTTGATGTTCAAAACTTGTAAAAAGTTAGCTTTTACTTTTAGTTGTGTGCTGATGGTTAAAACTTGTTCATAATTATGCTAAAACATGAAAGAGTTGTACACTTGAAGCTTATACGCATCAAGGATGAGAACCGTGATGAGCATCAAGCACCAAGAAACCCACCGGAGCACTTGTTTTCTGTTTTTTGGTCTCTGATCAGACTCCTGGGACTTCTGTAAAGTTGATTTTCAGATAGTTTTGTTCGAGTAGATGACTTTTCGTGTAAGACTCGCCTAAATCTGATATACGGTTTAGGATTTATAGCCTTCCGAAAGTCACTACGCCTTAGTAACGACGTGCTGAAATTTCTGACCTACTCGCGCTTGAACCGTCGCCATGATCAAACGACATCGAGTTAGGATCTGAAAATTGGATAGCGGTAAGAAGACTCACAAACGGAGCCTTGGCCACTAGCCGCGCATCATTTCAGTTTGTATAGAGGTTGTAACAGCTATCTGAAGTTAGCCCTTTGTTTCGATCTCTATTCTTGTTGAAAACTTACTTTATCTTTTACGAATGATGATGATGATGATGATGATACTTAAACTTAATTTATTCACTTTTAAACTTTTGGGGACAATTTACTGACCTAGTAACCTTTGACTTAGGTTGAGGACCTTTCGGACCTACTTACTACTTGCATAAATTTCATAGCGACTTTTACCGCATATTCACTGTGAGTTATAGCTTCCCTTTTTTACTTTAACTATTTTTGGGACTGAGAATACATGCGCTTTTTATGTTTTACATACTAGACACGAGTACTTAAACTTTATATATGTGTGGGTGACATAACGGCACAAAGATTCCCCTTAGCTCGGTAACGTTTAACTATTGGTTTATGAACCGGTAGACGCGAATCTTAGATATGGATCCATAGGGTTTGACACCCCCACTCAGGCTAGTCATGCTAGCATTCAACGGGTGTTTAATACTTCATAAACATACGCACTCGCCAAGTGTACTTTTAGGGGGTGATATATTACTTATTAAGTTAGTTACCGGGTGCCCACGGATAAGCATATACTTTTCATACTGTTTTGAATACGAAATCTCGTGGTCTACATTACATTACTGATTACAAACAAACTATAGCTCACCAACATTCGTATTGACATTTTAAAGCATGTATTTCTCAGGTGCTTAGACGTTGTTGCTTCCGCTGTGAGAATTGCTGTTATAGTCTTGGTGTTATAGACTTGCTGTTACAGACTCGTTGTGTTA
The DNA here is from genome assembly GCF_046630445.1 of Rutidosis leptorrhynchoides. Classification (NCBI taxonomy): domain Eukaryota; kingdom Viridiplantae; phylum Streptophyta; class Magnoliopsida; order Asterales; family Asteraceae; genus Rutidosis; species Rutidosis leptorrhynchoides. The sequence goes on along the minus strand of NC_092335.1, from coordinate 463,784,809 downwards.
GACTTCCGCTGCATTGTTTAGAGATGGCTCAAGCATGGAACTTTTATTTTTGCATTCACAACTTATGTTACATTTTGAACAATGGTTTTGTAATGACCTTTGTGTCACGTACTTATGTTAATGCTTTCTATTCGTAGAAGCACGCCATCTTTGTAAAACATTTGACGTTGGTAAAGACGTCATCTTTTGTAAAACATTTGACGTTGGTAAAGACGTCATCTTTTGTAAAACATGTGACGTTGGTAAAGACGTCATCTTTTGTAAAACATTTGACGTTGGTAAAAACGTTACCTTTTCATAAATGCAAAACTTATTTTAAAACAGCATGTAAGTAACTAGAGGGGTGGGGTGAATAATTACTTGATATGTTTTTAACACTTTTTCGATTGATCACCAAATTTGATTTAACTTTGATCAACCAACTCAACTCAACCTTAATGTGTGTAGTGTATATGTTCAAAATGATAAATGAAGTAATGTAAAGAACATAGATATAAGGATTTATAGTGGTTCGGGTGGATGTTAACTAATCCACCTTAATCCACTCCCCGATTACACTAATCGGGATTTGTTGCTTCATTAAGCACTTTTCTCCAAACCCGGTGGAGATCCGATTTACAAGTCTTCAACTTCTTTGGTAGACAACAAACCTAATCTTTCTATCCCTTTGAAAGATCAACTCCAACCTAGATTGAAAGGACCCGTTCATACCGAATATAAACGATTCATGATAGTTGATTTCATCACGAGGTATTTGACCTCTAAATGATACATTTTACAAACACTGCATTCATTTTTAAAAGAAAAACTTTCATCACATCGAAAGTTGACGGCATGCATACCATTTCATAATATATCCAACTATAAATGACTTAATAATATTCTTGATGAACTCAATGACTCAAATGCAACGTCTTTTGAAATATGCCATGAATGACTCCAAGTAATATCTCTAAAATGAGCAAATGCACAGCAGAAGATTTCTTTCATACCTGAGAATAAACATGCTTTCAAGTGTCAACCAAAAGGTTGGAGAGTTCATAGGTTTATCATAATCAATAAAATTCATCATTTTGATAGACTACAAGATTTAAATACAATACACCTATCTCGTGTACAAAGCCATTTTTCATAATGCTTAGCAGAGTAGGTTCGTATCCTTTTCTCCCCCGTAGGTTGCCTCGCGATTTTTAAATAACCGTACACATATCTCGTGCATAAAAATAATACACATAACCTGTGTATAAAAATCATTCTCTCGATACATAACATTCAATTTGATTTCATTGCTCAACATGGTAACCGACCTTAACATATAATGCGCATAAATAATATCCCCAAAACAGAACAACTCGTCTGTATAATATATAAACTTCGAAGTACTAAACACCACACCAACTAGCTCTTCCGTCTAGTGAACATTCTGGGTGGGGGTGTTAAACCCGGTAGATACCTTTAGGATTCGCGTGAATTAGGGCCATACCCGTTTATAATTCTTAGGTTACCAAGCAATAATAATCAGGGGAAATATTCACAACAATTTGTGGCAATTATAACGTCCAACTAATTCAATAATAATCCACAGAACTTCTGTCTGTATAATAATTCATTCGAGGAATGTTTTGCTTGTGTCTATCTCGTCAAACATTTATAAAAGCATTTTAGTACAAAAATGTAGATTCCAAAGGCATTTAATAAAGCAGTTGTAAAAATAGCGCATGTATTCTCAGTCCCTAAAATATAAAGAGTAAAAGAGAGCAAATGAACTCACAATACGATATTTTGTAGTAAAAATATGCGTACGACGGAACTGAACAATGTAAGGTTGGCCTCGGATTCACGAACCTATATCATTCATATATATATATATATATATATATATATATATATATATATATATATATATATATATATATATATATATATATATATTAAAACATATACTCGTAATCGAACAATTTCATATATTATAACTTTATATATTATATATTTAATTTGTATATATATTAGGGATTAGTTATGATTTATATATATATATATATATATATATATATATATATATATATATATATATATATATATATATATATATATATATATATATATATATATATATATATATATATATATATATATATATATTAAAAAAATACCTAATTCGTTATATATGAATATTTATATAAAGATTGTTAATATAATTAATTCATACATATATGTAATATTACTTATAAGTCTATTTTTATATACATAATAACATATAATATTAATAATAATAAGTAAAAGTTGTATTTAATTATAATGATAATTATAGCATTAATTATAATAATAATAATTATAATAAGAATCATAGTTTCGATAATATTAATAATAATAATAAATATTATTATTATTATTATTATTATTATTATTATTATTATTATATAGTTGTAGTGATAACAAAATAACAAGTTTTGTAAAAATGATAATAATTTTTAATATTACAATACTAATAATGATAATCATATTAATAATAATACTTTCGTTAATAATAACAATGGTACTAAAAATGATACTAATGCTAATATTTATAATAATAATAAATTGTATTATTTTGATAATAGTTATAATAATAATAATCATATTCATAAAAATGATAATAATACTAAAATGATAAATTACTAATAATAATAATAATAATAATAATAATAATAATATAACTAATACTTATAATAATAATAGTAATTTTTATAACACTTATAACTATGATAATAATAATAATTATTCTAATTCTTATAATAATAATAATAATAACAACAACAATAATAATAATCATGGTAATAACAATAATAATAATAATAATAATAATAATAATAATAATAATAATAATAATAATAATAATAATAATAATAATAATAATAATAATAATAATAATAATAATAATAATAATAATAATAATAATAATAAAAGATTTTTGAAATTGAAACTACCTCTTTAAAAACGAGTTCAAAAAAAAAAAAAAAATAGGCCACTGCAGGGCTCGAACCCGTGACCTCCTGATAACCCGTAACACTCAACACCACTCCTCTATCTTTGATTTTCTGATATAACCTGTATACTAAAACTATTTAACTCGTTTAATTCTGTTTTCCCTTATCTTCTTCTTCTGATAAAACTTAGGCGACCAGGGATTAATAATTACCATAACATCGAATTAAGTTTGGTTTTGAATTCTAAATTGAAACAGAAACAATAAGTGATCGATGGAATTTATTTAAAACAGAAATAAATAAATAAAATAAACCCGTCAAGAACACCTATGAAACTCAAATCTTGATTTTGAAATTCAGACATGTTTAGATGATACTTACAAAATGAAATATGTTTTCAATCACTCATAGAAACTTTAAGAATCATTAATTTCAACAGAGATAACCTCTAAAACTTCAATTTGATCTTAGAACACCCGGTTGACTTTTTATGTGGAAACTTTGACTCTAAAATTCGTGATTGATAGGAAGAATTGAAACCTGATAATTTACAGATAGATTGAGTGAAGAATTCCTAACCAAACTACAATATTACTTTTTAAGATTTTATTTGAATTCAAGGTTTCAAAAAAAAATATATAAAGAAACAGAGGTAAACGACTCCATTTTTTTTTATAAAGTTTTTCTGTATTATTTCTCTCCTTTCCAATTACCAATTTCTGTGATATGTATAAATAATGTGCCAGCGAGATTTATGTAGCAATAGAATCAAATGCAGTTGTTTTGTAGTGGATGTAGTGGTCAACACTTTCCATCAGGAGCAGAGAAGAAAACAAATTAAAGAAGAAAAGAAAATAAAAAAATAAATATCAAACAAACTGAGAAATCAATGGGTAACAGTTTCTTGTCTTGTATCTGGGATTCGATTCAATTAAGTAGACAAATTAGATAGATTTGATAATGACATCAAACAGATTTCTGATCCTAAATCTGATTATGCAATTTTATATGAATATTATTAATAATTAATAATTATAATTATATTAATAATAACTCAAAACTAATATTAATAATAATATTATTATTAATAATAATAATAACAAAAATAATAAGAGTAATAATAATAATAAGTCACAATAATAATAATTTTAGTGAATTTGATAATAATAATAATAATAATAATAATAATAATAATAATAATTATATTAATATTGATAATAATATTTATATATATCAAATTTCATATTTATTTTTAACATAATAATATTTAATAATAGTAATGATAAACATAAGAATTATAATTTTAAAGATAATAATAACTAACAATTTATTTAAATCATAACCATTTTGTAATTTCAACCTTTCTCATAAAATATTTATAATAAAAATCTTTATTATGATAACCCTAAAACTATTAGAATTTATTAATTACAATCATAACAATAATAATAATATAATTAATACTAGTATTGATATTAGTATTATTAATAATAATAAAAGTAATAATAATAATATTATGATACTATATCCTTAACTTGTAATTATATCTAATATATTAATATTTCATATTATTAATTTTGTACTATTCAATAATTATATAATATCTATAACTTTTATATATATTCCAATATACATCTAATAATTATGTATAGAATTCATATATATCTATACATAGATTTATTTTAATAACAACTTCCTTATCTTGTATTTTATTTTACATATTGAGTCCTAATGATTATTTTATATTTTGTTAATCCGAGTTAATACATATATACTTATTTTTATATTTATATTTATATATATTTATATATTTATTTTCAACAATTGTTCGTGAATCGCCGGGCATAGTCTGAGGTTAAATGCATCCATGTAAACAGTTCAAAAATTTTGAGACTTGGTTTAACAGGCTTTGTTTATCATGTCAAAACCATATAAGAAATAAGTTTAAATTTGTTCGGAAATTTCCAGGTCGTCACAGTACCTACCCGTTAAAGAAATTTCGTCCCCGAAATTTGATCGAGATAGTCATGGCTAACAGTAAGAATGTTTTCCTAATGAATATGAGCTGATAAATGGATTTTTATTATTGTTGAGTAATATGGATAAGATAATTCGATTACTCGAAGAGTATAAGCGAAGTTATCGCAAAAAGTGTGAAAATGAGTAAATTAAGAATTGTCATATCTTTTGACGTAGATAGGATTGATTTCCAGAGTTCAATAGATTTGGAGAAAATCTTCGTAATAAGATTTGATTCTTCGGAGTTTAAGGAAATTATGATCCTCTTTGATTAAATGCGATGATCTATCTCGATTGCTTTGTCGGGTATTTCAATATAAATCCATCCTCTTCGTTTCCTTTATATTTTGGAGTTCCATACTTTTGTTTTCTCTTCCCGACTTGAATTCAAACGAATAATGGTCCAGAATTCGTAGGTATGACGTTTCGAATGAATATGACTAATGTTCTAAGAGAGGAATTGTAATAGCACGATCTTGATTGGTTAAATTACCAGAATTCAAAAGAAAAGATAGAATTATCAAGAAATTATGTTCTTAATATGTTTATATATTAGATAGAATGTAAGAGTCGTGTAACATGGCACATGATGACGTTATAATCTGTGAATCATCACGTTCCATTAGAAACTCAGCATGACTTACTGTAATATAATCACGTTGATCAAGTGTCATTATATTATACTAACTCATGCTTCAGTTCCCAACACTACTTCAAAAACATTCATATTTTAAATTCGAATCTTTCAGAATTTAGAAACTAAAATAGTTTCCTTTCTGATGTAACACTGATATCGCGAAAAGATAAATGATTTCAGATAAGAATAGTTATGACAATATCTTCAGAAATATCGAGGATATTTATAATGAAAGATACGATGATATCTTAAAATTTCTAATATCAAGGATGATGAAGATTTATCCGTAAAAGTGTAGAATCAGGAGCAAGGTATTCGTTAATAACTTCAGCAGACACTGAATCATTTGGATTCTTTAAAGACAGGTTTATTCTTTGTGATTTGTCCACAGCCTCCTTCATGGTTTGCTCCATCTATTTTCTAGTTCCAACATTTCTGAGCTTTGCCAACATACTATTCGTTATCATTAAACTTTTGGCTGTTAAGGTCGTTTACAGTTTTTGTTGTTTCATCCAACTTTTTCAAAAATCAAAGTATTTATTCGTAGACTGGGTGCTTTTCAGAGTTTCTGAATGGAAGATTATAATTCTAAGAGATAAATGTTATATGTATACATATAAATGTTGATGTAGAAATGTTGCGAGATTCAAAATACTGATTGCTGATTTCCAGTAATTGGTATGGCTATTCTCGTTACAAGATGCGAATGAGTATATGATAGGGTTTTAATGAACAATTATAATGGGGTTTTTTTCCCGGAAAAACTTAAGCCAATGAAAAATGAAGTTTCTGGTAAGTTTACTACTAATTTGGTGGGATGTAAACGGTTCCACAGTAACGATGACGAGAGGTAAACTTATATATCAAAGTTATAATAAGGCTAATCTGAACGAAAGTCGAAATTGATTTGATGGAGCTATGACGAAATTGGCTAATTTGAAAAAGAATTGCAATGTTATTTTTGGTAATAACAATGCCAAAGGAGCTAGAACAGATACGTGTTAAACGTTTACTCAGGTTTCGAGTGTTTTTAGGTGCATAACCATATGCATCAATCTTTTCTTCCATAGATGAAGTGCGGTTAGTTCATCCTCTCGATTGAGGCGTTTTCAAGAATCATGAAAGGTTTGAAAACAGATTGTAATCGTCAAGATACAAATGAGGTTTAAGATGAAATCAAGTGGCAAACTTGAAGAAATGTTTAGTTTCATATGTTATAATCAATATTTTAATTCATTTTAATTGTCCAATGTTGGTAGTCCACAGTTAGTAGTTCAATAATTCATATATAGTTTAATATATAATATTCGAATTAATTAATACGTATCGTGACCCATTATATACATGTCTCAGACTCGATCAAAACTCAAAGTATATATATTATTGTAGAATCAATCTCAACCCTGTATAGCTAACTCGATCATTACCGCATATAGAGTGTCTATGGTTATTCCAAATAATATATATAGATGCATCGATATGATATGTCAAAACCTTGTATACGTGTCCCGATATTTAAAGTGCGTAAAATAAATAACAGAAATTAATGACGATAAATAAAATTGCGAGAATATAAATTACGATAAATAAATTGCGATAAATAAAATGTAATCAGTTAGCTGGGAACAGTTAGCTAGGATTTCGTAAACGTGGATTCTTAACAAAATTTCTCATAGTTAATTTGTTTGTTTCTAAAAAATTTTATTTTGGTCCAATGTTTTCTTCATTATGCCACTTGTTGGATTCTGATAAGTCAAAATCCAAATATGAAATTGAATGAAAATGGTTATTCTGCGGTGAATGGATACGTATATCTGTAGATGTAAGTAGGATAGTAAATGACTTTTGAATCAGATTTGAAGAATGTACAGTGTAACTTATTAATGTGAAATCTAAATATTCATCGGGTATTACCTACCCGTTAAAATATTTTTACCATTAACTGTTTGTACAAAAGAATTTTTAATTACAATCTTTATGAAAACATATATACATATATATTTTCTTCAGATGTAATCATGAATTTAATGAGTTAATATGATATTAAACTCATTTGGTTTACGGTTAGAACTAGAGTACATAATCTATAAAACATTAGAGGTTACATAACCATCATGTCGAACGAAGATAAATGATGTAGAACGTCATGTAGAACGATAGTTATACTCGAGGTACAGAATGAGATGTTGAGGCATGTGATGTTGAAACTTGGGTTGTTGGTGGTACTGTTGGTGCCGGTGATGTTGCTGAAGCTGGTAAGTTTTGCACCATATTTTCTAAATTGATTACTCGAGCGCGAAGCTCGTTGACTTCTTCCATTATTTCGGAATGATTGGCGGTTGGAACAAATAAGGTTGAGAATTTTGGATATCATATAATCATTGAGAGATATCCTGGAAATGAGGGTGAATATGGTGTTTCGGACAGGTTCACCGGTAAGTGCTTCAGGTTCTTCACCAAAAGGTGAATTCGGTTAATGAAAAGGATCACCTTCTTCTTGTCTCCAATGATTAAGTATGTAAAGACCCGTCCTAATCCATAAGAACGAATACAATAACATATGATTACATTGCGAGGTATTTGATCACTATATGATACATTTTACAAACATTGCATTTGTTTTTAAAAGATAACCTTTCATTACATCAAAAGTTTATAGACATGCATACCATTTCATAATATCCAACTTATAAATGACCTAATCTGTCATTTACTTAATAATAATTCTCTATTGAACTCAACGACTTGAATGCAATGTCTTTTGAAAAAACACCATGGATGACTCCAAGTAATATCTTTATAATGAGAAAATGCACAGCGGAAGATTTCTTTCAAACCTGAGAATAAACATGCTTAAAAGTGTCAACCAAAAGGTAGGTGAGTTCATTAGTTTATCATAATCAATCATTTTCATCATTTTAATAGACCACAAGATTTTCATTTCCAATAAACATCCCATACATAGAGATAAAATTCATTTATATGGATTGAACACCTGGTAATCAACATTAACAAGATGCATATAGAATATCCCCATCATTCCGGGACTCCCTTCGGACATGATAATTTCGAAGTACTATAGCAGTTCAAATTCTATGACTGGGGCTTGTTAGTGCCCATAGATCTATCTTTAGGATTTGCGTCAATTAGGGTGTCTGTTCCCTAATTCTTAGATTACCAGACTAAAAGAGGCATATTAGATTTTGATCATTCAACTATATAATGTAGTTTCGATTACTTGTGTCTATTTCGTCAAACATTTATAAATGCGCATGTATTCTCAGTCCCAAAAATATATATTGCAAAAGCATTTAAAAAGGGAGTAATGAAACTCACAATACTGTAATTCGTAGCAATTATGCATATGAAGGCACCGAGCAAGTGCAGGGTTTACCTCAGATTCACGAACCTATATGTGATGACCCGGATTTTTCCGACTACTTGATTATACTATTTACATGATTATTAATTTCGACTTGATAAGCAATGAATTTTAATAAGTCTTGAACCTTCGGAAAGAATTTTACATAAGTAGTTGACCACCCTTTTATTCTTACGATTCACGAACGTCATAACTTGTATTAATTATATATATATATATATATATATATATATATATATATATATATATATATGTATGTGTGTGTGTATATATATATATATATATGTATGTATGTGTATATATATATATATAGATTTAACTTGAAAATATGATAATTAAATATCTCATTAAGTATATTAACAAAGTATTATATATATATTTTCATACTACTAATTTAAAGAGTTTTTGAACAATATATATGTTACTATTTAAACGACGTAATTAACTTATGTTAAAATGTATTTACTATAATGTATTACGAGTGTAAATACATCCTTACAAGTATTAAATACACTTTATAATATACCAATACATATAAAGGATAGCTATACTCGTATTTTCGTTCAATTTCCTCAAGAATTCTACTCGCATTCATACGGTATTTTTACCCGTATTATACACAGCTTCTAGAAGTATTTACTATTAGTATATACCAATAGAAATCTGCAATTATTTGTGTAATATGTCATCCATGACCTAATCAATTTAATATGTCATCCATGACTTAATACATTTTAACTTATCTTAGATATTTTCACTAAAAACTAAATTTTCAAGCCTATAAATAAGCACCATTTCTAACTCATTTTTACACATTCATTTTCCAAATTTTACTTCCAATTTTCACACACACTTACAAGAACTCTCTCAAGTTTTGTTCTACTACTTCTTTCCAGTAACTTTACATTCTAAACTTGAGGTAAAACCTCTACTTCAACTCTTGTTCAATTCATATGTTTATAGCTATCTATATAAGAGTTTATAAACTAGAACATAGTTTAGTTGATTCTAAACTTGTTTGAAGAACTAATCTAATCTTTCTAACATAACTCTAATAACACTTATTTATATGTATTATGATGTTATATTAAGTAAATATAAGAACTTATAACTTGTACATATGAAGAACACCTTGAAACTTAACATATATCGTTTAATCTCCATTCGGCAAAAAGCTAGTTGTTTTGGGTTGAGAATTAAAAACCTATCTTAGACTTTTAGTTCGAGGCTAAGACTTTAAAAATATGTTAATATATGTAAATAAGACTTCCAGTATTTTTCATGATTTTAGACAAAGTGGAATTATTTTATCAAAAATCATATATTGGGTGGGTGCCGGGATTCTTCCAAATCTGTCCACCGGCACAAAAAGAGGGTAAAACTCTAAATATTAATACATGGACTGAACTTTTAGAATTATTTTTGAAAACTTAACTTCTTAAGGAATCCATAGCAATTTGATTCACTTTAAACGGAGTTGTAATGAATATTTGGCGAGCAAAACAAAATCTGCTAAAATTAACGTTCTATGCACGAAATTTATATTGTAAAAACTATATTAACCATATCCTTCCTAACTATTCCTATATCCTGTATATATATTTGGACATGTTATCATTAGTATAACAAAGTATTATAATCATTATTATTGTTATAGGTTCGTGAATCCAAGGATGACGGCCATATTTTTAATAAGCTGAAAACTTATTATTAATATACTTTTACTACCGTGAGTATATAGTCCCATTTTTAGACTCTAAAAATATTTTGGGATGAGAATACATGCATTTTATGTTTTACTCCATGGACACAAGTACTTAAAATATATTCTACGTTGAGTTGTACCACCTTGCATATCTTCCCTAATAGCTTGGTAACTAATATTTACATGTTGTAAGAACATGTAAGCGCAGATCCTATTGATAGATCTATCGGGTTTGACAACCCCAACTGGGCTAGTCGCTCTAGTATCGTAAACGGTTTCATAGTACTTCGTTTTTACTACACTTGGTACAGTGTAGGGAGATTTCATAATAAAGAGAATATGCTACATTAATTATTAAGTATGGTTACCGAAGCGCTCAACAACTTATAGAATACTTTTATACACTTGCGAGTGTACATATATTTATAACTATGAAATCTTGTGGTCTATATTTATATCGATGCTAGCTTTAAATCTTGTGGACTATTTAAGCATGTTTATTCTCATGTCCTTAAGAAAGTCTTCCGCTGTTGCATTATCTGAGCAATCTGTGCATGGAGTCTCATGCTTTTGTTTAAATGAAGTGTTACATTCAATAAAACCTTTGTCGTGTATTATATTCGGCTGTTATATCACGTGTGTAGTATTTGGAAACTGATGTATTATGGGGATTATCTCTTAAATAATCGCCCACTTGTTTAAAACATACTTTATGTATAATAATGGTGTGCTTTTTATGAAACGAATGCAATAATTTCTAAAACGTATCATAAATACCTCGCTATGGGACCAATGAATAACGTACTGCGTTTATAGTAATATGGACGGGTTGTTTCAGTTGGCATCAGAGCAGAGGTCTTAGCAAACCAGAAATTGCATTAGTGTGTCTAACCGGTATTTGTTAGGATGCATTAGTGATTCTGGACTTTGACCGAACTTGTTTTTTTGAAAACCATTACTTATCATTTTTGGTCGAAAATTGAATATCTTAACATGAAAATATTATGTGGTATATTTACTAATGTGGTAGTTAATGTGTGATAGATGTCTACTTCTAGCACCAATCTCATTATCACATTCAGCGACTCCGAAGTTGAATCTCCCGCAAAAGTACCAATCATCGACTTATCTGATAACGAAGATGACTCGAAGAAAGATGTATCAATCATCTATATAACTGATGACGATGATTACCTAGAGTCGGATGCATTTTAGGAAGATTCACAATTTCCGGAATAACTGAAAGTGAAAGAACCTGAAAACAATCCTGAGGAGGAAGAGGAAGTAAAAGAGATTACTGAGAAAGAATTTAAAAAAGGAAAGGAACCTGTAGTCACCAAACCAGAATTTCCAAATCCGGAAATTAATAAAGCAATTATTGTACAAAGTGCTCATGACATTTCTACCCCTAGTCATCCTTGTCTTACCAACTCTATTGAGGTATCAAGTACCTCAGAACCCCGACCAAGATATAAACGTACCGCTCGAATAAGCGTTATGCCAATACCTGATAACAAGAGGCCCTGCCATTTTTTAAAACCATTTCCGCCATGACATCACTTCACGCATCGTATAATATTATTTAGTGTGCTTTATTTTATCCTACATATGTATTATGTAAAATAAACCTATGTGAAATAATGGTATTGTATTGCTAAATCATGAATAAGCGTGAAATGATTATGTGATTTTACTTTAAATTTTTCATAATAGAATATTATCTAGATTGTAGTAGTTAATTTTTGTACTAAGCTATTAAGTATGAACTTTAACGGGTAGGTACTACCCTGGATATAATTATAAAGTGCTAATAAGAAGAAATGGATTTTATAATAATTGGTTCATATTATTAATATGCCACGATGTACCATTAATTACTCACTACATCTATAATATTCTATGTGATTAATTATCTTATATGTTTATTGAAGAAACATGGCTCGATTAAATCGAATGACGGAACAAGAAATTGAGGAGCTTATCAACCAACGCGTAAACGATCGTATGCTTTAGGTCAAAGCGGCAAGAGCAGTAGCAAACAACACCAACCCTCATGTTGGATGCTCATATAAAGCATTTCAAGGTTACAAACCTTCATCATTCAGCAGAACAGAGGGACCAGTCGGTTTAACCCGATGGTTCGAAAAGCTGGAGTCCGTATTTAAAATTAGTGGTTGTGCGAAAGGGGATAGGACGAAGTATGCTTCATGCACATTACAGGATGGTGCACTAACATGGTGGGAAAACTATGTAAAAGCTGTAGGGGGCGATGGAGCATATGATACTCCTTGGGAAGAGTTGTAAAATATGCTAATCAATGAATACTGCCCAAGGAACGAGGTTAGAAAAATGGAAGCCGAGTTACGAAATCTGAAAGTTGTCGGAACGGAACTTACCAACTATAACAGGCGATTCATGGAATTGGCCTTGTTATGTCTTGAATTGGTACCAACGAAAGAGCGAAAGATTGATTTGTACAAAGATGGTCTGCCAAAGAACATCAAGGCCAATGTTACAGCATCCAAACCTAAGACAATTCATGAAGCTATCACTATGGCAAATAAGCTAATGGATCAGATCATCCTGGATAAGAACGCATCAAATACCGATACCAAGGTATCGGATAACAAAAGAAAGTGGGATGGAAACCGTGATCGAGGTCACCAGTAAAATCTCTCAAGAAACAGGAAACCACACAAGGTACGGGTAGTGGTTAAAGCTCAGGTTACAAGGGGTGTAATCCCTTATGTACCAGATACCACAAACATCACATTGGTTTTTGCAATGTGGTGTGTAACAAATGTGATTGAAGGGGTCATCTTGCTAAAGATTGTTGGGTTCCCATTACAAATACAAATGGCACCAAGACTGCTGCCACCAACGCAAATAGAACTGCCTTGGCTACTGTTACTTGTTACGGGTGTGGGAAATAGGGTCATATTAAGAGCCAGTGCCCGAATCCAGAGAAGAACAACAGACCTGCACATGGAAGAGCGTTTAATATTAATACTAGAGAGGCGTGTGAAGACCCAGAGCTTGTTACAGGTACGTTTACCATTAATGACTTATCAGCATCTATTATATTTGATACTGGTGCCGATAGAAGTTACATGTGTAGACACTTTTATGCTAAATTGAATTGTTCATCATTACCTCTAGATGATAAGTACATGATTGAGTTAGCTAATGGTAAACTAATTAAAGCCGATAAAATTTGCCGTGATTGTAAAATAAAGTTAGCCGGAGAAACATTTAAATTGATTTGATACCCGTAAAATTAGGAATTTTGATGTAATAGTCGGCATGGACTGGATGTCCAAAATAGGAGCTGAGGTTGTGTGTGCCAAGAAGGCAATTCGCATTCCTCGTAAGGATAAAACGGCAGTAATGATATGTGATGACCCAGAAAGTTCCGATCAAATTTAAACTTAATCTTTAAATGGTTTCGACACGATAAGCAAAGTCTGTTAAACTGAATCTCAAAATTTTGAACTGTTTCATATATGCATTTGACTTTCGACCGTTCCCGACGATTCACGAACAACTGTTTGTAAATATATAAATATATATATATATATATATATATATATATATATATATATATATATATATATATATATATATATATATATGAAGTTATAAATTTAATATATTTAGTTATATAGTAAACCTGACATTAAAAGATATTTGTATATACATATAGTATATTGAAAATAAAAGATTTCGAGCCTAATTAGTAAACGTCAGTAACACTCGGTTGACGTTTCGTTAGTTTTAATATAGATATATTAAATGTTCATAAAGGATTAAAATAAAAAGTTGGACTGTAATTTGAATACGAAGATTTTAGATTTGTTAAAAATATTTTTAACTTTTTAGTTTAAATTTTAGTACTCCGTACATATTAATTGGAACAGAAAACATATAATTAATGAACCTTTTTGATCAGGTTTTAAACAGTAAATGACTGAATTAATTAGATGAACTTAATTTAAAATTTTGGGATTTTTAGGAACACTTTTATACGTTAACTGTTTAGTAATGGACACGATATAATACTCCATGATTTGATAATAGGACAAGAGTCCGGCTGCTAAACTGTGACGACCCGGAAATTTCTGACCAAATTTAAACTTAATCTTTATATGATTTCGACATGATAAGCAAAGTCCATAAGGTTGAGTCTCAAAAATTTTGAATTGTTTTCATATATCCATTTGACCTTCGACTGTTCCCGACGATTCACGAACGTTATTACGTGTATTAAATATATATATATACACCTAACATGAAAATACAATAATTAAGTATCTTCCATGAATGTATAGCCTTTTTGTTTTAAAATCTATTTTTTTTTTCTGCTCACCAAATAAAAAGGATCCTCCAATTTTCTTAAACTGCATAAAATAATTTAGCTAACGAAAATGTAAATACAAATTACTTGATAAGCGGATGGCTACAATTACTAATTTAAGTTCCATCTCCAACAGCTGGGGAAATATTTGATACTTTATATTAATATTAATAATATTAGCAACCTTTGATAAACCTATAAATGAATTAAATCAAAAATCAAAATAAATAAGTTAATATAAAATAAAATAAGTACAAGAAGTTAAGAGACATGTGGAGACTTTTTGTGTATAAGCTTTAAAGAAAATGCAGAGCCAAACAAACTATCCTAACCACTCCAACAACCCTTGTCCCGCCAATCATTTCTATCCTTTACTACGTATGTTTTCTTATCTATATATACATGAATACATCTTCCACCATCTTTATATATTATATTATATTTTATTTCTATCTATCTATATATGTAAGCCATGCCCATATTACTCTCATTTCACATGAAACTTAACAAAACACAACTATAAACCATATAGTAATTCACCTCAAATATAATTCATATATACCCCACTGTCTTTATATTCATATTCACCTAACAAATTATAAAACACCAAAGGAAAAGAAACACGAGGTTTGTATTTGAGCACGACATGCCTTCTTGTATAGTTTTAGTTTGAACTCGATCAATCTTGTTTAAGAGGTAATTCTTGATGACATCACAAACCGTATAACTGATATTGGAAGAGAGGCTAGCTAGAGAGCAAGAGCGGGAACACGAAGTCTTATACTATCTAATTTGTTGTTAAGTCAAATTCATTGTGAAGGTAAATCTTAACCGGACTATAATACTATATTGTTTTCAGCCATTAATTGTCATATATAATATCTACAAATTCTTGATTGAAAACAATCATAATAAATGATAAAAGTCACCATTTCGGTTAAGATATTGATAACTTGGGTTTGAGAATATTACACTAAATTGTTTTATAATTGAATTCAAGAGATTAGTTGGATTAAATGAAGCTTTAAAAATTAAGAATCTAAAAATAATCGTCTCTACATACAAATGAATGGAACTGATGAAGAATATTTCATGAAATAATATTGAAAAATTATAATGGTATTGTATCTCTATGTATCTAGTTGTTTTATTAGCTTGACTTAAATTAAAGTTTTATTTATAAATAAATAAAATTTTATTCATGGTGTACATGTGAAACGTCTAAAAAAAAAAAAAGATACATGATTTAATACACATTTACATACATATTTTCAAAAGAAATATGAAAAAATGATATTAATTAAAGTTTAGTCTTTATATACCAAACTAATTCAGATTGTTAGTTAATATTTACGGATTACTATTTTTTTTTTTTTTCAAATGTCAGTTAATTTAATTATACACCAAGAACCTTTAACAAATTAATTTAAGATTTATTTTCTAATAAGGTGGTAATAATATCTATATTTTAAGAGGACTTATAAACGTATATATATAATAATTCAGGACATACTCATTTCGGGTCGATCTCTCATTTTTCCAGTTAACTTTCATTACTCGTACTAAGGTGAGTTTCATTTGATCCCTTTTACTCTTTACATTTTGGGCTGAGAATACATGCAAATGCTTTATTAACTGTTTTACAATATTTATATGTGTGAGTTTCATTTGCTCCCTTTTACTCTTTTCGTTTTTGGGCTGAGAATACATGCAAATGCTTTATTAACTGTTTTACAATATTTATATGCGTGAGTTTCATTTGATCCCTTTTACTCTTTACGTTTTTGGGCTGAGAATACATGCAAATGATTTATTAACTGTTTTACAATATTTATATGCGTGAGTTCATTTGATTCCCTTTTACTCTTTACATTTTTGGAACTGAGAATACATGCGCTACTTTTACAACTGCTTTATTAAATGCTTTTGAAATACATTTTGAACTGTGAATACATGATATGCTTTTATAAATGTTTGACGAGATAGACACAAGCAAAACATTCCTCGAATGAATTATGTGGACGTGATAATTGCCACCATTGAATTATATGGACGTGATAATTGCCACAATTGATATGAATATTTTTCCCCTGATTATTATTGCTTGGTAACCTAAGAATTAGGGAACATCACTAATTTTGAGAATTAGTGCACGCCTAATTCACGCGAATCCTAAAGGTAGCTACGGGGTTTAACACCCCCACCCAGAATGTTCACTAGACGGAAGGGCTAGTGGGCGTGGTGTTTAGTACTTCGAAGTTTATATGATTATTATACAGACAAGATGTTCTGTTTTGGGGATAGTATTATGCGCATTATATGTTAAGGTCGGTTACCAAGTCAAGCTATGAAAGCAATGAAAAGTGAATGTTATGTATCGAGAGAATAATTTTATACACAGGTTATGTGTATGTTATTTTTGTGCACGAGATATGTGTACGGTTACTAAGATTTATGAAAATAGTTCTGTACACGAGATAGGTGTACTGTATTTAAATCTTGTGGTCTATCAAAATGATGAATTTTATTTTTTACGATAAACTTATGAACTCACCAACCTTTTGGTTGACACTTTAAAGCATGTTTATTCTCAGGTACGAAAGAAATCCTCCGCTGTGCATTTGCTCATATTACATGGAGTCGTTCATGGCATATAGAGGTCAGAACCTCGCAATGGGACCAACTGTTGAAGACTTCGTCCAGATGGATTTGGACGGGTCACTACAGGTGGTATCAGAGCGGTGGTCTTAGCGAACCAGGTCTTGCATTAGTGTGTCTAACAGATAGTTGTTTAGATACATTAGTGAGTCTGGACTTCGACCGTGTCTGCATGTCAAAAGTTTTGCTTATCGTTTCGTGTTGAAAATTAAATGCTTATCATCCTTAGGAAATTACCTGCTCATTGTTCTTAGTCTAGACACATCTTACTGCATTGACTGTATGATTAGTGTATAGACAAAACTCATATCTTAACATATCTGCTAATTCATATCTTAGCGTATCTGTTACTATAAAACTTTGCCTGACATATTCTGTAAATCCCTCCGTAATCTATGAAATCTTTTGTTCTATATATATAGATATTCTATGTAATTAGAATACCATCCGATAGCCGGAACTCATTTCATATCAAAAATCCTTTATTCAATCGTACGAAATGGAACTCGTCACTAGTTCAAGTTCCTCGGATTCTGATATGGATTTCCACTCGAGCTCTGAAGTGTAACCGAAATGTGTCAACCAATTAGCCATCATAAATTCAGGATAAATTGAGAATGGGTACGAAGTAAACTTAATTAATAGAGATGTGAAGAAGTGATCCCTCCCACCAACCATATTGCCCTATTGGCAAAGAACCTGAAACACTTACCGGCAAACCTGTTCGAACCACCATTTTCACTCTCATTTTCCAGATAACTCTCAACAATTTCGTAATATCTACTATTCTAAACCTTATTCATCCGCTCGTTTTAACCGCCAATCATCCCAGAGTAATAGAAGAAGCAACGAGCTTCGCGCCCGTGTTGTAGCTTTGAAAAATATGGTGCAAAACGTACCAGCTTCAGCAACGTCACCAGCATCAACAGTACCATTACCACCAACAACAACATCCGCATCACACGTCTCGACATCACAATCTATACCTCGAACATCAACATCATACGCACCATAGATACCAAGGAGTACCAACAACAATGAACGATGAAGTATTGATCCATAACTTCATTAATATTCTGCGAAGAATATGTAGTTCCTAATAGTTTTAGAGATTACTTATTCTAGCTCAAACCGAAAAGTAAATGAGATTAATATCTTATTAACTCATTAAATCCATGATTACATCTGAAGAAAATATATATGTATATATGTTCTCATAAAGATTGTAATTAAAAATTCTGTGTACAAACTGATAATGGTGAAAATATTTTAACGGGTAAGTAATACCCGAGGAATATTTAGTTTTCACATTAAAAATTATACTGTACATTCTTCAATTCAGATTCAGCTGTCAATAGTAATACTGCCCAAATCCGCACATATATGTATCCGTTCACCAAAAAAAAAAAAAAAAAAACAACTATTTCCATTCAAATTTAATTTCATATTCGGATGTTGACCGATCAAAATCCAAGTCAAGATTTAACAGAAGACATCACTTTTAGATTCCTACATCTTTCAAAGCCATACTTTGAATTCAAAACTGTGACAGATCCATTGGCGTGTTATTACCGAAAATAACTTTACAATACCTTTCCAAAATTAGTCAATTTTGTCACAGCTCCAGCAAATCAACTTCGAATTTCATTCGGATTAGCCTTATTGTAACGTTGATATATAAATTTGCCACTTGATTTCATCCTAAACAATCATTCGTATCTTGACGATTACCATCAGCGTTTAATCATCTAAATACACAAATTCTCTTGAAATCATCTCGGATTGATAACCGATGATTCAGATATGGTAGCATTAAATGCAGAGAAAACAGCAAAATTATAGATGGTCTAAATGGTCAAAGTTTGATAGTAAAGAATGGAATGTTGGGAACGCTCAATAGAAAATTTAGTACTGAAAAACGGATTGAGTTAATCATGAAGGAGACCAAGGAAAAATACAAGGACCAAACCCTATATTCAAAGAATTCATGTAATTTTGGATCCGATGAAATCTTTAGAGAATATCTTGCTCTGTACCCATGTTAAATCTTGTGGAAAATTCTTTCTTCATCAACCTTCGATCTTAGAAATTCTGAAAATATCATCATAAATATCTTCGATATTTCTGAGGATATTTTCATAACTCTTCTTATCCAAAATTAGTTATCTCTTCGTGCTATCCGTATTACATCATAAAGAAAACTGTTTTAGTTTCTCTATTCAAGTTTTAAATTATGAATGAATTATGGAGAAGTGTTGGAAATTGAAGCATGAGTTAGTATAATATAATGACATTTGGCCAACGTGACTATATTACAGTAAGTCATGCTGGAAGTTCTAGTGAAACATGATGATTCACAGACTATACCGTCATCATGTGTCATGTTACATAACTCTTTCATTCTGCTTAACTTCTGAATATATCAAGAAAATATATTCTTGATAGTTCTATCCTTAGTGATTCTGGTATTTTGACAAATCAAATCGTGCTATTACGTTCTTTCTTTTTTTATAACATTAAGTTCATTCGAAACTCCATACTTACGAATTCTGGACATTTACTCGCTTTACTAGAGGTCGAGAAGAAAAAATAAAAAGGCAAAGAGTTCTAAAATATAAGAGAAAATATAAAGCCCAATAACAACACGGAGGTTAAAAACCGTGGATATTAATACGAATAGCAATATAAAGACACAGTAGAATTAAGAATAGTATCACCCCAAGGTAATAGTAGAAGTAAACAGATTCTTCTGGTGGAAGATTAAAAAGAAGGATGACAGAAATGATAATTAGGAAAATATCAAGGATTAGAACTGGATGAAGCATTTTCACAATCTTTTAGAAGTAAGAATTAAGAAAGAAAGTATAAGAGTGATGAAAATAATGGAACGGAAGGGTTTAATTTATAATGAAAATATCAGACGTAGCAATCAAGACAGATGACATTTAATTAAAAAGATCCTAATTTCCTTGAATTTCGAAGACTCAGATCTTATTTAGATTTCGAAGATTTCCTTAATCCCTTAAATTCCGGAAATTCAAACGTGACAACGTCAAAAGTTAAGATGAGCTTTATTTTCTAGATTCACTCTTTAAGTGATAGCTTCATTCGTACACTTCGAGAAATCAAATTGTTTTATCCTTATTACTCAGTGGTGATAAAAATTTATTTATCAACTCATATACGTCAGGAAAACATTCTTATTGTTAACCATGACCACCTCGATCAAATTTCGGGACGAAATTTCTTTAACGGGTAGGTACTGTGACGACCCGGAAATTTCTGACGAAATTTAAACTTAATCTTTATATGATTTCGACATGATAAGCAAAGTCCATAAGGTTGAGTCTCAAAAATTTTGAATTGTTTTCATATATCCATTTGACCTTCGACTGTTCCCGACGATTCACGAACGTTATTACGTGTATTAAAATTATATATATATATATATACACCTAACATGAAAATACAATAATTAAGTATCTTCCATGAATGTATAGCCTTTTTGTTTTAAAATCTATTTTTTTTTTCTGCTCACAAAATAAAAAGGATCCTCCAATTTTCTTAAACTGCATAAAATAATTTAGCTAACGAAAATGTAAATACAAATTACTTGATGAGCGGATGGCTACAATTACTAAATTAAGTTCCATCTCCAACAGCTGGGGAAATATTTGATACTTTATATTAATATTAATAATATTAGCAACCTTTGATAAACCTATAAATGAATTAAATCAAAAATCAAAATAAATAAGTTAATATAAAATAAAATAAGTACAAGAAGTTAAGGGACATGTGGAGACTTTTTGTGTATAAGCTTTAAAGAAAATGCAGAGCCAAACAAACTATCCTAACCACTCCAACAACCCTTGTCCTGCCAATCATTTCTATCCTTTACTACGTATGTTTTCTTATCTATATATACATGAATACATCTTCCACCATCTTTATATATTATATTATATTTTATTTCTATCTATCTATATATGTAAGCCATGCCCATATTACTCTCATTTCACATGAAACTTAACAAAACACAACTATATACCATATAGTAATTCACCTCAAATATAATTCATATATACCCCACTGTCTTTATATTCATATTCACCTAACAAATTATAAAACACCAAAGGAAAAGAAACACGAGGTTTGTATTTGAGCACGACATGCCTTCTTGTATAGTTTTAGTTTGAACTCGATCAATCTTGTTTAAGAGGTAATTCTTGATGACATCACAAACCATATAACTGATATTGGAAGAGAGGCTAGCTAGAGAGCAAGAGCGGGAACACGAAGTCTTATACTATCTAATTTGTTGTTAAGTCAAATTCACTGTGAAGGTAAATCTTAACCGGACTATAATACTATATTGTTTTCAGCCATTAATTGTCATATATAATATCTACAAATTCTTGATTGAAAACAATCATAATAAATGATAAAAGTCACCATTTCGGTTAAGATATTGTTAACTTGGGTTTGAGAATAAACGCTAGTCACTATTACACTAAATTGTTTTATAATTGAATTCAAGAGATTAGTTGGATTAAATGAAGCTTTAAAAATTAAGAATCTAAAAATAATCGTCTCTACATACAAATGAATGGAACTGATGAAGAATATTTCATGAAATAATATTGAAAAATTATAATGGTATTGTATCTCTATGTATCTAGTTGTTTTATTAGCTTGACTTAAATTAAAGTTTTATTTATAAATAAATAAAATTTTATTCATGGTGTACATGTGAAACGTCTAAAAAAAAAAAGATACATGATTTAATACACATTTACATACATATTTTCAAAAGAAATATGAAAAAATGATATTAATTAAAGTTTAGTCTTTATATACCAAACTAATTCAGATTGTTAGTTAATATTTACGGATTACTATTTTTTTTTTTCAAATGTCAGTTAATTTAATTATACACCAAGAACCTTTAACAAATTTATTTTCTAATAAGGTGGTAACCTTTAACCGTTTTTGGGCTGAGAATACATGCAAATGCTTTATTAACTGTTTTACAATATTTATATGCGTGAGTTTCATTTGATCCCTTTTACTCTTTACGTTTTTGGGCTGAGAATACATGCAAATGATTTATTAACTGTTTTACAATATTTATATGCGTGAGTTCATTTGATTCCCTTTTACTCTTTACATTTTTGGAACTGAGAATACATACGCTACTTTTACAACTGCTTTATTAAATGCTTTTGAAATACATTTTGAACTGTGAATACATGATATGCTTTTATAAATGTTTGACGAGATAGACACAAGCAAAACATTCCTCGAATGAATTATGTGTACGTGATAATTGCCACCATTGAATTATGTGGACGTGATAATTGCCACAATTGATATGAATATTTTTCCCCTGATTATTATTTCTTGGTAACCTAAGAATTAGGGAACATCACTAATTTTGAGAATTAGTGCACGCCTAATTCACGCGAATCCTAAAGGTAGCTACCGGGTTTAACACCCCCACCCAGAATGTTCACTAGACGGAAGGGCTAGTGGGCGTGGTGTTTAGTACTTCAAAGTTTATATGATTATTATACAGACGAGATGTTCTGTTTTGGGGATAGTATTATGCGCATTATATGTTAAGGTCGGTTACCAAGTCAAGCTATGAAAGCAATGAAAAGTGAATGTTATGTATCGAGAGAATAATTTTATACACAGGTTATGTGTATGTTATTTTTGTGCACGAGATATGTGTACGGTTACTAAGATTTATGAAAATAGTTCTGTACACGAGATAGGTGTACTGTATTTAAATCTTGTGGTCTATCAAAATGATGAATTTTATTGTTTACGATAAACTTATGAACTCACCAACCTTTTGGTTGACACTTTAAAGCATGTTTATTCTCAGGTACGAAAGAAATCCTCCGCTGTGCATTTGCTCATATTACATGGAGTCGTTCATGGCATATAGAGGTCAGAACCTCGCAATGGGACCAACTATTAAAGACTTCGTCTAGATGGATTTGGACGGGTCACTACATAAACTGTATCATTCTTTTCAATCATTCTTTTCATTTCCACATGTTGATTATAAGATTATTATTATATTATGATTTATAATATTTCTTGACTATATAACATATACACTGCATATAGATATATTGCACCCAAATCGTTCTATTTCTTCTTGATCAAATATCACCAACCATCTACTCTCGTTCTTCAAGTAAACCTGCCACCTCATCACCTGCTTGATTCCTACTACTGCAAGCCATAACCTTCACCACTTTGACCTATCAATAACCACTAGCCACCATCTAGTCCGCCACCTCTCACAATCGACTACCACCGTAGAAATCATCAAAACCACCACAACCGCCATCACTTTTGGTTCATGTTTCTTGCTACAACAACTAACATCAATCACAAATCCACCATCAATTACCATCACTGCTGCCACCATCGAATGTAGCTGCTATGCTTATGATTTCATATTCGGGTAACGACTTGAACTACCACTCTTGCTAATACGACACCTGCTTGATATATTATATTTTTTTTCTATTTTGAAACCGAAAGCAAACTAGCCACCACCTTCATCTCTACCAAGAACACCATCACCCTAAACATTAAAACACCACCATATCCATTTGTTTTTCTCCTTCTCCTTGAAATGTCCCGTTCTTATTGATTAAAAATGTTCCATATTAATTGATTTCGTTGCGAGGTTTTGACCTCTATATGAGACGTTTTTCAAATACTGCATTCATTTTTAAAACAAACCATAACCTTTATTTCATAAATAAAGGTTTAAAAAGCTTTACGTAGATTATCAAATAATGATAATCTAAAATATCCTGTTTACACACGACCATTACATAATGGTTTACAATACAAATATGTTACATCGAAATCAGTTTCTTGAATGCAGTTTTTACACAATATCATACAAACATGGACTCCAAATCTTGTCCTTATTTTAGTATGCAACAGCGGAAGCTCTTAGTATTCACCTGAGAATAAACATGCTTTAAACGTCAACAAAAATGTTGGTGAGTTATAGGTTTAACCTATATATATCAAATCGTAACAATAGACCACAAGATTTCATATTTCAATACACATCCCATACATAGAGATAAAAATCATTCATATGGTGAACACCTGGTAACCGACATTAACAAGATGCATATATAAGAATATCCCCATCATTCCGGGACACCCTTCTGATATGATATAAATTTCGAAGTACTAAAGCATCCGGTACTTTGGATGAGGTTTGTTAGGCCCAATAGATCTATATTTAGGATTCGCGTCAATTAGGGTGTCTGTTCCCTAATTCTTAGATTACCAGACTTAATAAAAAGGGGCATATTCGATTTCGATAATTCAACCATAGAATGTAGTTTCACGTACTTGTGTCTATTTTGTAAATCATTTATAAAACCTGCATGTATTCTCATCCCAAAAATATTAGATTTTAAAAGTGGGACTATAACTCACTTTCACAGATTTTTACTTCGTCGGGAAGTAAGACTTGGCCACTGGTTGATTCACAAACCTATAACAATATATACATATATATCAAAGTATGTTCAAAATATATTTACAAAACTTTTAATACATTTTGATGTTTTAAGTTTATTAAGTCAGCTGTCCTCGTTAGTAACCTACAACTAGTTGTCCACAGTTAGATGTACAGAAATAAATCGATAAATATTATCTTGAATCAATCCACGACCCAGTGTATACGTATCTCAGTATTGATCACAACTCAAACTATATATATATTTTGGAATCAACCTCAACCCTGTATAGCTAACTCCAACATTCACATATAGAGTGTCTATGGTTGTTTCGCAATATATATATATAGATGGGTCGACATGATAGGTCGAAACATTGTATACGTGTTTATGGTATCTCAAGATTACATAATATACAATATAAGTTGATTAGGTTATGGTTGGAATAGATTTATTACTAACTTTCACGTAGGTAAAATGAGTAGTTTTTATCAATCTTGTATTACTCGCCATTTCTTCGTTTCTAATCCGTTTTGAGTGATTCCAGTGGCCACAGTTTCGTATTGAACTTAACTTTATGAATCTAAACAGAAAAAGTATAATTTTATAGTCAGAAATACAAGTTACAAGTCGTTTTTGAAAGAGGTAGTCATTTCCGTCGAAAGAACGACATCTTGATGACCATTTTGAAAAACATACTTTCACTTTGAGTTTAACCATGATTTTTGGATATAGTTTCATGTTCATAAGAAAAATCATTTTTCCAGAAGTATAGCTTTTAAATCAAAGTTCTTCTTAGATTTTAATTATCCCAACCAAAACAGCCCCCGGTTTTACTACGACGGCGTATATCCAGTTTTATGGTCTTTATCGTGTTTCCGGGTTTTAAATCATTAAGTTAGCATATCATATAGATATAGAACATGTGTTTAGTTGATTTTAAAAGTCTAGTTAGAAGGATTAACTTTATTTGGGAACAAGTTTAGAATTAACTAAACTATGTTCTAGTGATTACAAGTTTATAACGTTGAATAAGACAGCTTTTTATGTATGAATCGAATGATGTTAAGAACATCATTACTACATTAAGTTCCTTGGATAAACCTACTGGAAATGAGAAAAATGGATCTAGCTTCAAAGGATCCTTGGATGGCTTGAAAGTTCTTGAAGCAGAATCATGACACGAAAACAATTTTAAGCAAGATTTCCACTCGAAATAAGATTGTTATAGTTATAGAAATTGAATTAAAGTTTAAATATGATTATTACCTTATATTAGAAATATAACCTATTGTAAGTAACAAAGGTTTCTTGATCTTGGATGATTACTTGGAATGGATTTAGAAAACTTGGAAGTAAACTTGCAATCTTGGAAGTATTCTTGATTTTATGAAACTAGAACTTTTTGAATTTATGAAGAATACTTAGAACTTGAAGATAGAACTTGAGAGAGATCAATTAGATGAAGAAAATTGAAGAATGAAAGTGTTTGTAGGTGTTTTTGGTCATTGGTGTATGGATTAGATATAAAGGATATGTAATTTTGTTTTCATGTAAATAAGTCATGAATGATTACTCATATTTTTATAATTTTATGAGATATTTCATGCTAGTTTCCAAATGATGGTTCCCACATGTGTTAGGTGACTCACATGGGCTACTAAGAGCTGATCATTGGAGTGTATATACCAATAGTACATACATCTAAAAGCTGTGTATTATACGAGTACGAATACGGGTGCATACGAGTAGAATTGTTGATGAAACTGAACGAGGATGTAATTGTAAGCATTTTTGTTAAGTAGAAGTATTTTGATATGTGTCTTGAAGTCTTTTAAAAGTGTATGAATACATATTAAAACACTACATGTATATACATTTTAACTGAGTCGTTAAGTCATCGTTAGTCGTTACATGTAAGTGTTGTTTTGAAACCTTTAGGTTAACGATCTTGTTAAATGTTGTTACCCCAATGTTTATAATATCAACAGAGATTTTAAATTATTATATTATCATGATATTATGATGTACGAATATCTATTAATATGATATATATACATTAAATGTCGTTACAACGATAATCGTTACATATATGTCCCGTTTCAAAATTATTAAGTTAGTAGTCTTGTTTTTACATATGTAGTTCATTATTAATATACTTAATGATATGTTTACTTATCATAATATCATGTTAACTATATATATAACCATATATATGTCATCATATAGTTTTTACAAGTTTTAACGTTCGTGAATCACCGGTCAACTTGGGTGGTCAATTGTCTATATGAAACCTATTTCAATTAATCAAGTCTTAACAAGTTTGATTGCTTAACATATTGGAAACACTTAATCATGTAAATAACAATTTCATTTAATATATATAAACATGGAAAAGTTCGGGTCACTACACTCCTAATCCCCATCGTGATCCCCATTTGTGCTAATGCTAGCCACTATATCGAAATCACCACCACTGCCATGATTCTCCTTAATCACCCTACAAAAACACATGCTCGACTATTTTCTATTTTGTTTCGATGACTAAACCCTCACCTTCAAGCACACAACCATCAAATAAACCACCATCTTCATCTCAAAGACTCTACCAAACCTGCAACTAATGTATTCACTTCTGCCTACTGTTCGAATAAACCAAAAACCAAACAAACATAAACCCACTTGCAAGCCTGCATCTCCTGTTCGTTTATTCTAATAAACCGAAACCCATTGGATAGATATTAATTATAGTGAATTAAATTACTATGAAGTGTTTCTTTTTGGCCAACATAAAGAAAGCAAATAACCCCACTTGGAATATTATAAGAGGTAGTGGAGATGCACTTTCATAAAAGTCTTCAATTTAAATTAAACCAAACCCACCTTTGTTATACTATACAGAAACGTGTTTCTCCTACTTTCTATTCCCAGCCGACTAGAGATCATAAAACATATCTGATTTGGGCTGGGATTTCATAATAATAATGGACTTTATGATCCAATCGATAATAATTTGGTTAGTGGGCTTAGGGATCGAATATCTCGTTGGGTTTCCTATATGCTGAAAAGAATGGCCTGTACGTATTTGTTTTAGGGTATGGATGGTGATTCACGATAGATGAGGAGGATGATAACTTTATAATTATGTTAGATTGATGATTACAATGATATTGATAATGAAAATAATATGAGTAACGATTAGATCATGAATGACATAGTAGTGATGTTAATAGTATGATGATGATGTTGTTTCGATTATGAATGATGATGGTATATTGATAACTGATTAGATGATGATGACGATTAGAGAAGATGACAAACGATAATACCATAGTTCGATCACTTAGATGGCTGTAACGAGAAAGAAGATGAAGCAGCAATAACAATTGTATTAGGATGACACTGTACAATGATAATAGAGTGATTAATGATAATGATCATAAAGATGATGAAACGGTAGTGACGTTTAGGGTTAGCAGAAGCTTAGGACTGATGTTTGTTCGCTGTTAATTTTTGTTGTCCCTGTTCTAAATCGAAGACCCACTTGTTAAGTGGTAGGGTTGCTATGCTCGATTATTTACAAGAGAACTAGGCAGATTACTATGGTAATGCACTCAGGCCAATTGGGCTTCTAGTTAATGAACTACTAAGGTTTTACATAAAGGGCCAATTAATCTAAATGGACTTGTTAATATCGGACTTCAAATGGGCTAAAGGACTGTTGGGCCGTGATTCAGTTTATAGTTATTAAGTGTAGGAGATAATCTAAAGAAGTAAAACATTGGAGGAGTGGTTAGGGGTGCTTGCAGGTTAACGAGAGGTCGCGGGTTCGAGCCGCGTCGTGGGCAATTCTTTTTAAAAAAGCTTTCAAAAGGGTATATACTTTTATATTTTCCTTTCCATTATTATTATTATTATTATTATCATATCATTATTATTATGAATATAAATGTTAATATTATTATTATTATTATTATTATTATTATTATTATTATTATTATTATTATTATTATTATTATTATTATTATTATTATTATTATTATTATTATTATTATTATTATTATCATTAACATGAATATAAACATTATGTTTATCACGACTATTAAAAGTAACAATTTAATTAAAAACTATCATTTTTATTAGAAGTATTATTTCTATCATTATTACTATTATTTTCATTATGGTTATAAATATAAAGGTTATAGATATCAGTATTAGTATGAAAAGAATTAAGTTACAATGATTATTATTATTATTATTATTATTATCATTGAAATTGATATTATTAGTATTATTACTTCATTATAATTATAGTATTATTATTACTACAAATAAAATGACTAGTATTATTATCAAAATTAATATTATCGTCATTAAATCTAATTATTATTATTATTAACACTAGTTTAGTATTATAAAAGTCATTATTTTAACAAACCAAAAGTTATATATATAAAAATATATCTAATGCATATATAATAACTATATAAATATTATACACTATTTTGTTTTTAAAAATAGAATGTTATTATTTATTACTATATAATTTTAATTAGGTTAAATATAAGATATAAATATATTTTAGTATAATCAAATATGTAAATATTATTATTAATACCATATAGAAATAAATAGTTAAATATATAGTATTAACATAACATATATATAGATATACATACATAGCATTTGAAATAACGAATACATTACTACTTTAAATAAATAATATATAACTAATATATATACGAACTGTTTTGATTATTATTACATGTTTATTATATGTTTTAATATATATAACTGATATAGGTTCGTGAATCCAAGGCCAACTCTGCATTGTTTAATGTCATCATATGTATTTTTACTACAAAATACAGTATAGTGAGTTTCATTTGCTCCCTTTTTAAATGCTTTTGCAATATATATTTTTGGGACTGAGAATACATGCGCTGTTTTATAAATGTTTGACGAAATAGATACAAGTACTTAAAACTACATTCTATGGCTGGATTATTAAACCGAATATGCCCCTTTTTAGTCTGGTAATCTAAGAATTAGGGAACAGACACCCTAATTGACGCGAATCCTAAAGATAGATCTATTGGGCCCAACTAGCCCCATCCAAAGTACCGGATGCTTTAGTACTTCGAATTTATCATGTCCAAAGGGAGTCCCGGAATGATGGGGATATTCTATATGCATCTTGTTAAGGTCGGTTACCAGGTGATCATCATATGAATGATTTTTGTCTCTATGCATGGGATGTATATTTATGAGAAATGGAAATGAAAATGTTGTGGTCTATTAAAATGATGAAAATGATTGATTATGATAAACTAATGAACTCACCAACCTTTTGGTTGACACTTGAAAGCATGTTTATTCCCAGGTATGAAAGAAATCTTCCGCTGTGCTTTTGCTCATTTTAGAGATATTACTTGGAGTCAATCATGACATATTTCAAAATACGTTGCATTCGAGTCATTGAGTTCATAAAGATTATTATTAAGTCAATTATAGTTGGATATATTATGAAATGGTATACATGCCTGTCAACTTTTGATGTAATGAAAGTTTGTCTTTTAAAAATGAATGCAATGTTTGTAAAATGTATCATATAGAGGTCAAGTACCTCGCGATGTAACCAAATGTAATGTATTCGTCCTTATGGATTAGGACGGGTCGTCTCATGTGGTATCAGAGCAGTGGTCTTAGCGAACCAGGTCTTGCATTAGTGTATCTAACTGATAGTTGTTTAGATGCATTAGTGGGTCTGGACTTCAACCATGTCTGCATGTCAAAAGTTTTGCTTATCATTTTGTGTCGAAAATTACCTACTTATCATCCTTAGGAAATTACCTGCTTATCATTCTTAGTCTAGACACGTTTTACTGCATTGACTGCATGAATAGTGTATAGACAAAATTCATATCTTAGCGTATCTGCTACTGTAGACTTTTCCTGACAGCTTCCGTAGATTCCTCCATAACTTATGGGATTTTAGTATTATATATGCATATGTAAATTATGTATTGCAGGGTACTAATCTACATTCTATAATCTATTTCTTATCGAAAATCCTTCATCTGATCGTACGAGATGAATCCCTCAACCAGTTCGAATTCCTCGGATTCCGATAGCTATTCCGATATGGATTTTCACCTAAGCTCAGAAAGCAGCGTCACCAGAATGAATCAACCAATCATCCATCCTCAATTCATCTGATGAGTTCTTAGTCGACTTAATCAATGGAGACGCAGAAGGCGATCCGTTCCACTAATCGAATTCACCTCTTGATGAAGAACCTGAAGCACTTACCGGCGAACCTGTTCGTAACACCATTTTCACCCTCATTTCCCAAATATCTCGCCATGACTATATCATAACTCAGATTCTAAACCTTATTCATTCGCCCGTTCTTATAGACAATCATCCCGGAGTAATAAGTCAACGAACTACGCACCCGAGTTGTAGCCTTGAATAATATGGTGCAAAACGTACCAGCTTCAGCAACATCAATGGCACCAACAGTACCATCAACATCAATACCAGTACCACCAACAACCCAAGTTCAACATTTCACACCTCAACATCTCATTATGTACCTCGAGCATAATCATCAATCTGCGAATCGTTCTACATCATTTATCTTCGTTCGACATGGCGATTATGTAATCTCTAAGGTTTTAGAGATTATATATTCTTGTTCTAACGGTAAATCAAATGAGTTTAATATCATATTGACTCATTAAATCCACGATTACATCTGAAGAAAATATATATGTATATATATTTTTTCATAAAGACTGTAATTAAAAATTCTTTTCTACAAACTGTTAATGGTGAAAATATTTTAACGGGTAGGTAATACCTGAGGAATATTTAGATTTCACATTAATAAGTACACTGTATATTCTTTCAAATCTAATTCAACAGTCATTTACTATCATATTTACAACCACCGATATACGTATCCGTTCACCACAGAATAACCCTTTTCATTCAATTTCATATTTAGATTTTGATCTATTAGAATCCAACAAGTGGCATAATGAAGAAAACATTAGACAAAAATAAAATTTGTTAGAAACAAACAAATTAACCATGAGAAAATTTTGTTAAGAATCCACGCTAACAAAATCCTAGCTAACTGTTCCTAGCTAACTGTTAATTCCTTATTACATTTTATTATCGCAATTTATTTATCGCAGTTTATTTATCGCAGTTTATTTATCGCAATTTATATTCTCGCAATTTTATTTATCGTCATTTAATTTCTATTATTTATTTTACGCACTTAATTTATCGTCATTTAAATACTGTTATTTACGCATTTAAATATCAGGACACGTATACAAGGTTTATACATATCATATCGACGCATCTATATATATTATTTAGAATAACCATAGACACTCTATATGTAGTAATGCTGGAGTTAGCTATACATGGTTGAGGTTGATTCTACAATAATATATATACTTTGAGTTGTGATCGAGTCTGAGACATGTACACGGGTCACAATACGTATTAATTAATTAGAATATTATATATTAAACTATATATGAATTATTGGACTGTTACTATGGACTATCGACTGTGGACTAATAACATTGGACAATTAAAATGAATTAAAATATTGATTATAACATATGAAACTAAACATTTCTTCAAGTTTGCCACTTGATCTCATCTTAAACCTCATTTGTATCTTGACGATTACCATCTGCGTTCAAACCTTTCATGATTCTTGAAAACACCTCAATCGAAAGGATGAACCAACCGCACTTTACCTACGGAAGAAAAGATTGATGCATATAGTTATGCACCTGAAAAACTCTTGGAAACTGAGTAAACGTTTAACACGTAGATGTGATAATTCCTTTAACGTTGTTATTACCGAAAATATCTCTGCAATCTCTTTCTAAATTAGCAAATTTTGTCACAGCTCCAGCAAGTCAACTTCGACTTTCATTCGGATTAGCCTTATTATAGCCTTGATATATAAGTCTGCCTTTTGTCATCGTTGTCGGGGAACCTTTTATATTCCGCCACATTAGCAGTAAACTTACCCGCAACTTCATTACTCATTGGCGTAAGTCTCTTCGAAGAACCATTATATTTGTTCATTAAAACCTTATCATATATTCGTCTGCATCTTGTAACGAGTATTGCCATACCAATTACCGAGAATCAGCAATCAGTATTTTGAATCTCGCAACAATTCTACAACAACAGTTATAGGTATACATATAACCTTTATCTCTTAAAATTATGACCTTCCATTCTGAAATTTTGAAAAGCACCCAGTCTACGTATCAATACTCGAAATGCTGAAAAAGCTGAATGAAGCAGTAAAAACTGTAAACGATCTTAACAGCCAGAAGTTTGATAATAAAGAATAGTATGTTGGAAAAGCTCAGAAAAGTTTGAACTAAAAAACGGATTGAGCTAACCACGAAGGAGGCCAAGGACAAATACAAGGACCAAACCCTATATTCAAAGAATCCAGATAATTCTGTATCCGTTGAAAAATTTCGAGAGTATCTTGCTCCGAAGTCATGTTAAAATCGTGCGGAAGATTTTTCTTAATCAACCTTCTAACTTGGTAATTCCAAAATATCATCATAAATATCTTCGATACTTCTGAAGATATTTTCATAAATATTCTCGTCCAAAATTATATACCTCTTCGTGCTATCTGTATTACATCATATTGAAATCTGTTTTAGTTTTCAATATTTTGTAACATCTAAGTATAAATTATGAATGAATTCTGGAGAAGTGTTGGGAATTGAAGCATGAGTTAGTATAATATAATGACACTTGACCAACATGATTATATTACAGTAAGTCATGCTGAGTTTCTAATGAAACGTGATGATTCACAGACCATAACGTCATCATGTTCATGTTACACGACTCTTGCATTCTATCTAATCTATAAACATATCAAGAACATATTTTCTTGATAGTTCTATCTTTTCTCTTGAATTCTGGTAATTTAACCAATCAAGATCGTGTTATTACAATTTCTATCTTAGAACGTTAGTCATGTTCATTCAAAACTTCATACTTATCTGGACCATTATTCGCTTGACTTAAAGTTGGGAAGAGAAAATAAAAGGATGGAACTCTAAAATATAAAGGAAACGAAAGGAGTAGATTTATAGTGAAATATCCGACAGAACAATCAGAACAGATTATCGCATTTAATTAAAGAAGATCCTAATTTTCTTAATTACCGAAGAACCAAATCTTATTACGAAGATTTTCTCTAAATCCCTTGAATTCCGAAAATCAACCGTGACTACGTCATCGGTTAAGACGAACTCGCATTTACTCATTTCATTCTTTTGTGATAGCTTCACTCGTACTCTTCGAGAAATCGAATTATTTTATCCATATTACTCAATGATGATAAAACTCTATTTATCAACTCATATTCGTAATGAAAACATTTTTATTGTTAGCCATGACCACCTCACTCAAATTTCAGGACGAAATTTCTTTAACGGGTAGGTATTGTGATGACCCTGAAAGTTCTGATCAAATTTAAACTTAATCTTTATATGGTTTCGACACGATAAGCAAAGTCTGTTAAACTGAATCTCAAAATTTTGAACTGTTTCATATATGCATTTGACTTTCGATCGTTCCCGACGATTCACGAACAACTGTTTATAAATATATATATATATATATATATATATATATATATATATATATATATATATATATATATATTATAAATTTAATATATTTAGTTATATAGTAAACCTGATATTAAAAGTATTTGTATATACATATAGTATATTGAAAATAAAAGATTTCGAGCCTAATTAGTAAACGTCAGTAACACTCGATTGACATTTCGTTAGTTTTAATATAGATATATTACATGTTCATAAAGGATTAAAATAAAAAGTTGGACTGTAATTTGAATACGAAGATTTTAGATTTGTTAAAAATATTTTTAACTTTTTAGTTTAAATTTTAGTACTCCGTACATATTAATTGAAACAGAAAACATATAATTAATGAACCTTTTTAATCAGGTTTTAAACAGTAAATGACTAAATTAATTAAATGAACTTAATTTAAAAATTTGGGATTTTTAGGAACACTTTTATACGTTAACTGTTTAGCAATGGACACGATATAATACTCCATGATTTGATAATAGGACAAGAGTCCGGCTGCTAAACTGTATCATTCTTTTCAATCATTCTTTTCATTTCCACATGTTGATTATAAGATTATTATTATATTATGATTTATAATATTTCTTGACTATATAACATATACACTGCATATAGATATATTGCACCCAAATCGTTCTATTTCTTCTTGATCAAATATCACCAACCATCTACTCTCGTTCTTCAAGTAAACCCGCCACCTCATCACCTGCTTGATTCCTACTACTGCAAGCCATAACCTTCACCACTTTGACCTATCAATAACCACTAGCCACCATCTAGTCCGCCACCTCTCACAATCGACTACCACCCTAGATATCATCAAAACCACCACAACCGCCATCACTTTTGGTTCATGTTTCTTGCTACAACAACTAACATCAATCGAAAATCCACCATCAATTACCATCACTGCTGCCACCATCGAATGTAGCTGCTACGCTTATGATTTCATATTCGGGTAACGACTTGAACTACCACTCTTGCTAATATGACACCTGCTTGATATATTATAATTTTTTTCTATTTTGAAACCGAAAGCAAACTAGCCACCACCTTCATCTCTACCAAGAACACCATCACCCTAAACATTACAACACCACCATATCCATTTTTTTTCTCCTTCTCCTAATCCCCATCGTGATCCCCATTTGTGCTAATGCTAGCCACTATATCGAAATCACCACCACTGCCATGATTCTCCTTAATCACCCTACAACAACACATGCTTGACTATTTTCTATTTTGTTTCGATGACTAAACCCTCACCTTCAAGCACACAACCATCAACTAAACCGCCATCTTCATCTCAAAGACTCTACCAAACCTGCAACTAATGTATTCGCTTCTGCCTACTGTTCGAATAAACCAAAAACCAAACAAACGTAAACCCACTTGCAAGCCTACATCTCCTGTTCGTTTATTCTAATAAACCGAAACCCATTGGATAGATATTAATTATAGTGAATTAAATTACTATGAAGTGTTTCTTTTTGGCCAACATATAGAAAGCAAATAACCCCACTTGGAATATTATAAGAGGTAGTAGAGATGCACTTTCATAAAAGTCTTCAATTTAAATTAAACCAAACCCACCTTTGTTATACTATACAGCAACGTGTTTCTCCTACTTTCTATTCCCAGCTGACTAGAGATCATAAAACATATCAGATTTGGGCTGGGATTTCATAATAATAATGGACTTTATGATCCAATCGATAATAATTTGGTTAGTGGGATTAGGGATCGAATATCTCGTTGGGTTTCCTGTATGCTGAAAAGAATGGCCTGTACGTATTTGTTTTAGGGTATGGATGGTGATTCACGATAGATGAGGAGGATGATAACTTTATAATTATGTTAGATTGATGATTACGATGATATTGATAATAAAAATAATATGAGTAACGATTAGATTATTAATGAGATAGTGGTGA
This sequence comes from Rutidosis leptorrhynchoides, assembly GCF_046630445.1. NCBI lineage: Eukaryota > Viridiplantae > Streptophyta > Magnoliopsida > Asterales > Asteraceae > Rutidosis > Rutidosis leptorrhynchoides. The sequence goes on along the minus strand of NC_092335.1, from coordinate 463,747,945 downwards.
TGTTAATAGTATGATGATGATGTTGTTTCGATTATGAATGATTATGGTATATTGATAACCGATTAGATGATGATGACGATTATAGAAGATGACAAACGATAATACCATAGTTCGATCACTTAGATGGCTGTAACGAGAAAGAAGATGAAGCAACAATAACAATTGTATTAGGATGATACTGTACAATGATAATGGAGTGATTAATGATAATGATCATAAAGATAATGAAACGGTAGTGACGTTTAGGGTTAGCAGAAGCTTAGGACTGATGTTTGTTCGCTGTTAATTTTTGTTGTCCCTGTTCTAAATCGAAGACCCACTTGTTAAGTGGTAGGTTTGCTATGCTCGATTATTTACAAGAGAACTAGGCAGATTACTATGGTAATGGACTCAAGCTAATTGGGCTTCTAGTTAATGAACTACTAAGGTTTTGCATAAAGGGCCAATTAATCTAAATGGACTTGCTAATATCGGACTTCAAATGGGCTGAAGGACTGTTGGGCCGTGATTCGGTTTATAGTTATTAAGTGTAGGAGATAATCTAAAGAAGTAAAACATTGGAGGAGTGGTTAGGGGTGTTTGCGGGTTAACGTGAGGTCGCGGATTCGAGCCCCATCGTGGGCAATTCTTTTTAGAAAAGCTTTCAAAAGGGTATAGACTTTTATATTTTCCTTTCCATTATTATTATTATTATTACTATTATTATTATTATTATTATTAATTATTATCATATCATTATTATTATGAATATAAATTTTAATATTGTTATTATTATTATTATTATTATTATTATTATTATTATTATTATTATTATTATTATTATTATTATTATTATTATTATCTTTATCTTTAACATGAATATAAACATTATGTTTATCACGACTATTAAAAGTAACAATTTTATTAAAAACTATCATTTTTATTAGAAGTATTATTTCTATCATTATTACTATTATTTTCATTATGGTTATAAATATAAAGGTTATAGATATCAGTATTAGTATGAAAAGAATTAAGTTATAATGATTATTATTATCATTGAAATTGATATTATTAGTATTATTACTTCATTATAATTATAGTATTATTATTACTACAAATAAAATGACTAGTATTATTATCAAAATTAATATTATCATCATTAAATCTAATTATTATTATTATTAACACTAGTTTAGTATTATAAAAGTCATTATTTTAACAAACCAAAAGTTATCTATATAAAAATATATCTAGTGCATATATAATAACTATATAAATATTATACACTATTTTTATTTTAAAAATAAAATGTTATTATTTATAACTATATAATTTTAATTAGGTTAAATATAAGATATAAATATATTTTAGTATAATCAAATATATAATATTAACATAACATATATATATATATATAATATATATATATATATATATATATATATATATATATATATATAGATATACATACGTAACATTTGAAATAACGAATACATTACTACTTTAAATAAATAATATATAACTAATATATATACGAACTGTTTTGATTATTATTACATGTTTATTATATGTTTTAATATATATAACTGATATAGGTTCGTGAATCCAAGGCCAACCCTGCATTGTTCAATGTCGTCATATGTATTTTTACTACAAAAAACAGTATAGTGAGTTTCATTTGCTCCCTTTTTAAATGCTTTTGCAATATATATTTTTGGGACTGAGAATACATGCGCTGCTTTATAAATGTTGACGAAATAGACACAAGTATTTAAAACTACATTCTATGGCTGGATTATTAAAATGAATATGCCCCTTTTTAGTCTGGTAATCTAAGAATTAGGGAAAAGACACCCTAATTCACGCGAATCCTAAAGATAGATCTATTGGGCCCAACAAGCCCCATCCAAAGTACCATATTCTTTAGTACTTCGAATTTATCATGTCCGAAGGGAGTCCCGGAATGATGGGGATATTCTATATGCATCTTGTTAAGGTCGGTTACCAGGTGTTCACCATATGAATGATTTGTGTCTCTATGCATGGGACGTATATTTATGAGAAATGGAAATGAAAATCTTGTGGTCTATTAAAATGATAAAAATGATTGATTAAGATAAACTAATGAACTCACCAACCTTTTGGTTGACACTTGAAAGCATGTTTATTCTCAGGTATGAAAGAAATCTTCCGTTGTGTTTTTGCTCATTTTAGAGATATTACTTGGAGTCAATCATGACATATTTCAAAAGACGTTGCATTCGAGTTGTTGAGTTCATCAAGATTATTATTAAGACAATTATAGTTGGTATATTATAAAATGGTATGCATGCATGTCAACTTTTGATGTAATGAAAGTTTGTGTTTTAAAAACGAATGCAATGTTTGTAAAATGTATCATATAGAGGTTAAGTACCTCGCGATGTAACCAAATGTAATGTATTCGTCCTTATGGATTAGGACGGATTGTCTCATGATATATGGAGAGAAGGGTAACTCAAAGCTAAAACTCATTAGCTACTTGAAAGTCCAAAAGTGCTTGAAGAAAGGGTGCTATGCTATCCTAGCACATGTTAATAAAGTCAAAACGAAGGAAAAAGAGAAGAGCATCAACGACATGCCTGTGGCAAGAGATTTTCCCGAAGTCTTTCCAGAAGATGTGATGACCCAGAAAAATGGCATTAATAAATTAATTACAGGATAAAAAGTTTCCGAAACGATAAGCGAACCTATTATGTTGAGTCTTAAAACTTTTTGATTTAGTTTACACATTCAAGTACCCTTTGACCATTCCCGACTATTCACGAACATCGGTTTATAAATAGATATGTATATATATAATAAGTTGAAAGACATTGATAAAATATTATGCGATTTAATTGTTACAACTAAATATGTGAACTTTTCTTTCTATGTGATTCTTAAGTGATATCTTATTACAACCCTCAAAATTCTCAATCCATATTTGATAATTATAGTAATTTTGACATGTTTTAGTATCATTCACGAAAAAGTAGTCATTTTATTTCAAAAATCACAAAAATGGTAACATATATTGTTAGTAGGGTAATAATATTAAAGAATAATACTAATAATATAAACAACACATACACGTGAAGTTTATAAAAGTGAAGTTACTATAACTCTTGTGAATTCAATATCACGGACGGAAGTTTAATTATTGATGGAACAAATTATAATTTAAAAATCGAAACCCGATAATAAAATAATATATGACTTAACCTTTAAAATAGGAAAATGTTTTTTTCGATATAATAAATTCTATTATTAAAACATTTTTAAATATATATAAAGTAATTTGAATATAATTAGTTTAGAAAAATATTTTCTTAAGTAGCATATATCTTATTTTGATCTAATTTTCACCACCTTTAATCATCCTATAAACTACACTATAACACATATATTATTTAAATCTAATTTTCACCCAAATTGTTCATCCTTTAAACCACATAACAATTAGTATTTAAATCCTATTACAGACACATCTATTTTATGTAACTCTAAACCTATATACAAAATAGTTTGATTTAAGGATTTGGTCAAAGATTCCATTTATATGTTTAACTTCTTACGTCAATTAAAAATAAAAGCAATACAACAATTTCACAAGTGGGTCACTAGTTTTAAATAAAGTTGCAAAAATTTAAGTTATATACAAACACATATCACGAGACTTGTTTGGTTCTGGATAACTCCAAACCTCACGGGGAGGTTATAATAAAAGTAAGGAAACTTTTATTTTTTTTCTTAGATGTGGATAAACATATACATAATATAATATTGATATTGATATTATATGGGGAGGAGGTCATAAAGCAAAAGTATCGGCACATAATTACAACCAATATTCACAAGATTTTTTGTTCTTGTTTCTTTTTGATGCCTCGCGTGAAGGCTAGGACAAGTAGACTCATTTATTTATTTATTTATTTATTTTATACATGTGTTATTTGAATGTATATATATACACTCCTAGTTGGACTACACACATATCAATCCTTATGATTTTTATTGTTTTTTTACACAAATGCACACATGCACATACTCAAATCTATATTTGCTCCATATTAATTTTTAGTTGTAACACACTTATATCTTATCTATAATCCATAATTTTTTTTGCAAAATACAAATATTAATAATCAATAATAAGTTATATGCGCGGGTGTTTTAATTACGGGTTTCAAACCGATTATAACTAAGAAAATATTGGGTATTGTTCGGAGGAATTGTTTGTGAATCCAAGGCCAACCGTACAGTCGTCTACTATCTTTACATCTACGCAATTTGACTACAATATTGAACCGTGAGTTTATAGATCCCTTTTTAAGTGCTTTAAATATTTTTGGGCTGAGAATACATGCACTTTATTTTATACGCAATGGGCACAAGTACATACTTAATTCTACACTGAGTTTAAACCAAAAATCCCTTAGCTTTGGTAACTAGTAGCTGCCAGTACATAGGATGTGGACTGGTGGGCGCGAATAATTGTATATGGATACATAGGGCTTGACATCCCCGTCCGAGCTAGAGCGCTAGCCTTTTAACGGACGTATATTATTTGATTTTACGACACGTTGGTTTGCATGTATTAAAATGAATAGGGTAATTATTATTATAGCGTTAATTTTAGTTACCAGGGTGCTCTGTTATGTAGAATCTATTAATAAACTTTTGATGAAATCTTGTGATCCATCTTTATATATATTGACTCGAGCAATTAAACCTATAACTCACCAACATCCGTGTTGACATTTTTAGCATGTTTTTTATTCTCAGGTTCTTAAACTGCTTCCGCTGTGATGTGCTTGTTGCCTGCATGGAGTCTCTCATGCTTTGTATAAACTTTGTTGCATTCGAAACAAAACTACGTTGTGTAATAAATAATTTGACCGTGATGTCAACCTGTAAAATAAAGACTTATGTATTTTGAGGATTTTCCTATACTTAAGCACTCGCCCACATGTTTATAACTTTCTATGTTTAGAAACTCACTTATTTTAATGAATGCAATATTTTATCAAAACGTATCATATAGAGGTCAAAACCTCACTGTGGAATCAATGATTAACGTGCCACGTCAATAGCGATTTTGATGGGTCGTTACAGTTGGTATCCGAGCTTGAGGTCATAGGGAACCAGAATTTGCATTAGTGTGTTTAACTGGTAATTGTTAGGATGCATTAGTGAGTCTGGACTATGATCATATTTGTTTTTACCGATTTTTGCTTCTCATTTTGTCAAAAACATTATATGGGATATATTTATATGCTAACGTAATTGTTGTTTCAATTATGTGATAGATGACTTCTTCTAATCCTATCATTTTGTACGACTCAGAATCGGACACTGAATCTATTCTCTCCACAACTAAAAAGGGTGTTCCAATATCTAATAAAGAAGAAATTGTGTTAGCCGAGGAATCTCAACTCCCAGTAAACCCAGAAGAGGTCCCAGCTCCACCCAGCTCTAGTTTCCCGGAGCCACAGTATCGTTTCGATGGTACCGTGATCCCTGGGATAAACGAGGGTCGTCCATTTCTTAACGAACATGGACACTAGGCCAGATACACTGCCGACGGGCGGGTTGTGCCAATTACGCCTGGCAGATATCGGTTCATGACCACCGGTACATATTCTCCTACAAATGACTCAGACAGTTCATTAGGTGAGATCAGTGAGGAGGAGGAGGAGAAAGTAAAGGAGATTACAGAAAAAGAAGTTAACAAAGGAAAGGAACCTGTAGTCACCAACCCAGAATTGCCGAATGCAAAAATTAATAAAGCAATTGTTGCTCCTAATATTGCTACCCCTAGTCACCCTTCTCTTACCAACTCTATTGAGGTATCACGTACCTCAAAACCCCGACAAAAATATAAACTTACCGCTCGAATAAGCGATATTCCAGTACCTAATAACAAGAAGCCTCGCTACTTTTAAAAACCATTTCCGCTACGACATCACTTCACGCATTATATAATATTAATTAGTGTGCTTTACTTTATTCTACGTATGTTTTATATAAAATAAACTTATGTGAATAAGTGGTATTGTATCGTTGTACCATAATGCATTGAAGAATAAAGCGTGAAATGAAAATGCATTAGTTTTTCATAATAGAATATTATTTGAACTGTAGTAGTTAATTGTGGTACTAAGCTATTAAGTATGAATTTTAACGGGTAGGTAATACCCTAGAAATAATTATAAAACGCTAATAAGAAGAAAAGGCTTTTATAATAATTGATTCATATTGTTAATATGCTACGATTAACTATTGACTACTCATTATACCTATAATATTCTATATGATTAATTCATCCCTGTTGTGTTTATTTTGAAAAACATGTCTCAAATGTCGGATGCTGAGTTTGAGGGACTAGTCGAGAAACGTGTGAATAAAAGAATTGCTACAGCCGAGGTAGCAAAAGAAGCAGCCGAAGCAGCTGCAAAAGTAGCAGCCGAAGCAGCGGCTAAATCAGCAGCCGAAGCAGCAGCCGTGCATACAAAGTCACAAAATGGATGCTCATACAAAACTTTTCAAGCATGCAAACCACAGACGTTTAGTGGAACTGAGGGACCAGTCGGTCTAACCCGATGGTTTGAAAAGATGGAGTCCGTTTTCAAAATCAATAATTGTGCAGACGGAGACAAGTCAAAGTATGCTTCGTGCACATTACAAGACGGTGCACTTACTTGGTGGAACAATTATGCTAAAGCAGAAGGAGTAGATACAGCATATGATATCTCTTGGAAAGAATTGAAAAAGATTCTTATCGAGGAGTACTGTCCTCGAAACGAGATCATAAAAATGGAATCTGAGTTATGTAATCTGAAGGTTTTCGGCACGAATCTCACCAACTATGAAAAACGCTTCATGGAACTAGCTTTGTTGTGTCCTAAATTAGTGCCAAACGAGAATCGAAAGATTGAGATGTATATTAACGGTTTGTCACTCAATATAAAGGGAAATGTTACGTCGTCCAAACCGAATACGATGCAGGAAGCCATGAGAATGGCACACCAACTCATGCACCAGATCACGGAGAGTTCGATTAAGGCACCAATTACCGAAGTCAAGACAACTGAAGGAAAAAGGAAATGGGAAGACTTTAAGGGCAAAAGTACTCACCTAAAGAGGCGAGAGACCTTTAAGGGCAAACAAGATGGGGCAATTGCTAGCCCAAACTACAAGGGACTCCATCCATTCTGCAAAAGATGTTACACACATCATGCAGGTTATTGCCAAGTGGTCTGTGATAAGTGCAACAAGAAAGGACATGTGGTAAAAGATTGTTATGCCACCGTTTCTGAAGTAAAGACAAAACCGACCGATGTCAAGAAATGTTTTGGATGCGGGAAGCCTGGTCACTTTATAAATTAATGCCCTGATAAGGAGAAGAACAAAGAACCCGCACGTGGGAGGGCATTTAACATTAATGTCAGCGAAGCACATGAAGACCCTAATCTTGTTACGGGTACGTTCACCGTTAATAATCAACTAGCTTCTATTATGTTTGATACGGGTGCTGATAGAAGTTATATGTGTAAAGACTTTAGTTCTAAACTAAAATGTGCATCATTGCCTCTAGACGATAAATATACTATTGAATTAGCTAATGGTAAACTGATAAAAGCCGATAAAATTTGCCATGGTTGCGAAATAAATCTAGCTGGTGAAACCTTCAAAATCGATTTGATACCCGTAGAATTAGGAAGTTTTGACGTAATCGTTGGCATGGACTGGATGTCCAAAACAAGAACGGAGGTTTTTTGAGCTGAGAAAGCGATCCGCATCCCTCGAAAGGATGAAACGTCATTAATAATTTATGGGGAGAAGAGCAACTCGAAGCTGAACCTTATCAGCTATATGAAGGCCCATAAACTTATAAGAAAAGGTTGTTATGCTATTCCGGCACACGTGAAGAAGATCAATACCGAAGAAAGAAGCATTGATGACGTGCCCGTTGTGAGAGAATATCCCGAAGTATTTCCAGAAGAATTACCTGGGCTACCTCTACACAGATGTGTAGAATTCCAGATTGATCTCGTACCAGGAGCTGCACCTGTAGCCCGATCCACATATAGACTTGCACCTTCAGAAATGCAAGAATTACAAAACCAGTTGCAAGAATTATCAGACCGTGGATTTATTCGTCCTAGTTTTTCACCGTGGGGTGCTCCTATTCTGTTCGTCAAGAAGAAGGATGGATCTATGAGAATGTGCATAGATTACCTAGAATTAAATAAATTAACGACCAAGAATCGATACCCATTACCGAGGATTGATGATTTGTTTGATCAATTGCAAGGATCAAGTGTTTATTCTAAGATTGATCTACGCTCCAGATATCATCAGCTGGGAGTGAAGGAAGAAGATGTTCCTAAAACTGTGTTCAGAACTCGTTACGGTCACTATGAGGTTTTAGTCATGCCTTTTGGATTAACTAATGCTCCAGCAGTATTCATGGATCTAATGAATCGCATCTGTAGACCGTATTTAGACAAATTTGTCGTTGTTTTTATCGAAGACATATTGATTTACTCGAAGAACAAGGAAAAACAAGAGCAACACTTAAGACTGGTACTAGAAATCCTCAAGAAAGAAGAATTGTGAGCAAAATTTTCGAAGTGTGATTTCTGGTTACAAGAAGTACAGTTTTTGGGCCATGTTGTCAGTAAATATGGAATTAAAGTTAACCCTACCAAGATCGAAGCCATTAGTAAATGGGAAACACCGAAGACTCCAACACAAATCCGCCAATTTTTAGGTCTTGCTGGCTACTACCGAAGATTCATTCAAGATTTCTCTAAAATTGCCAAACCCTTAACTGCGTTGACTCAAAAGGGAAAGAAGTATGATTGGTCCACGGAACAGGAGTCCGCATTTCAACTGTTAAAGAAGAAGTTAACGTCTGCACCCATTTTGTCATTACCGGAAGGAAATGATGATTTCGTGATCTATTGTGACACTTCGCACCAAGGTTTAGGATGCGTATTAATGCAACGCACAAAAATTATCGTATACGCCTCACGACATCTAAAAATTCACGAAAGGAACTATACGACGCATGATTTAGAACTTGGAGCAGTAGTTTTTGCACTCAAAATATGGAGACACTATCTATATGGCACCAAGTGTACAGTATACACCGACCATAAGAGTCTTCAGCATATTTTTGATCAAAAACAACTCAATATGAGGCAATGTCGCTGGGTAGAGTTATTAAACGATTACGATTATGAAATCTGTTACCACCCCGGAAAGGCTAATGTTGTAGCTGATGCCCTAAGTCAGAAAGAAAGAGTAAAACCTCTTAGGGTTCGAGCTTTGAATATTACAATTCGTACTGATCTAACAAAGTAAATTCAAGCAGCACAGTTAGAAGCTTTAAAAGAAGAAAATGAAAACTTCGAAATGAGCAAAGGTTTAGAAAAATAGCTTGAAGTAAAAGCCGATGGAACTCTGTATTTTTCTGGTAGGATATGGGTACCAAAATATGGTAACCTAAGGCAACTAGTACTGGATGAAGCATACAAAATGAGGTACTCAATTCACCCGAGAAACGGGAATATGTACCACGATCTCAAGAAATTCTATTGGTGGCCTAATATAAAGACAGAAATTGTTACTTATGTAAGCAAATGTTTGACATGTGTGAAGGTCAAAGCTGAGCACCAAAAGTCGTCAGGATTACTACAACATTCAGAAATTCCTGGGTGGAAATGGGAAAGAATATCCATGGATTTCATTACGAAATTGCCAAGGACTGCAAGTAGTCACGATACAATTTGGGTGATAGTTGATCGCCTCACTAAATCAGCTCACTTTCTACCAATAAAGGAGACAGACAGTATGGAGAGATTAGCACGCCTATATTTGAAGGAAGTAGTTTCCAGGCATGGTGTACCTATCTCCATCATATCTTATCGCGACACCCGATTCACATCACGTTTTTGGCAGTCATTACAAAAAGCATTGGGAACTCGATTAGATATGAGCACCGCTTATTACCCACAGACAGATGGTCAAAGTGAAAGAATAATACAAACATTAGAAGACATGTTACGGGCATGCGTGATTGACTTTGGAACCAGTTAGGATCGACACTTACCCTTGGCAGAATTCTCATACAATAACAGCTATCATACGAGCATCAACGCAACGCCATTTGAAGCACTTTACGGTAGAAAGTGCAGATCCCCTATTTGTTGGAGTGAAGTAGGAGAAAGACAACTTACCGGACCAGAAATTATTCATGAAACCACTGAAAAGATCATTCAAATACAACAGCGATTGAAAACTGCCATGAGTCGCCAAAAGAGTTATGCTGATGTAAGAAGAAAACCGCTAGAATTTCAAGTGGGCAACAAAGTCATGTTCAAAGTGTCACCTTGGAAAGGCGTTGTACGATTCAGTAAACGAGGAAAGCTAAGTCCTAGGTACGTAGGGCCCTTTGAAATCACCGAAAGAATTGGAACGGTTGCTTATCGATTAAAGCTACCACAAGAACTTAGTAGTGTTCACGACACATTTCACGTGTCAAATCTGAAGAAATGTTTAGCGAAAGAGGATGTCATAATTCGTCTTGACGAAATACGAATCAATGATAAACTCCATTTTATCGAAGAACCTGTTGAAATCATGGACCTTGAGGTTAAACAATTAAAACAAAGCAAAATACCGATAGTTAGAGTTCGTTGGAACGCTAGACGAGGACCCGAGTTTACTTGGGAACGTGAAGATCAAATGAAGCAAAGTATCCACATTTGTTTACTGATATCGCTCATAAAACAGGTACTACTCAAAATTTCTGGACGAAATTTTCTTTAACGATGAGGTACTGTGATGACCCAGAAAAATGGCATTAATAAATTAATTACAGGATAAAATGTTTCCGACACGATAAGCGAACCTATTATGTTGAGTCTTAAAACTTTTTGATTTAATTTACACATTCAAGTACCCTTTGACCATTCCCGATGATTCACGAACATCGATTTATAAATAGATATGTATATATATAATAAGTTGAAAGACGTTGATAAAATATTATGCGATTTAATTGTTACAACTAAATATGTGAACTTTTGTTTCTATGCGATTCATAAGTGATATGTTATTACAACCCTCAAAATTCTCAATCCATATTTGATAATTATAGTAATTTTGACATGTTTTAGTATCATTCACGAAAAAGTAGTCATTTTATTTCAAAAATCACATAAATGGTAACACATATTGTTTGTAGGGTAATAATATTAAAGAATAATACTAATAATATAAACAACACATACACGTGAAGTTTATAAAAGTGAAGTTACTATAACTCTTGTGAATTCAATATCACGGACGAAAGTTTAATTATTGATGGAACAAATTATAATTTAAAAATCGAAACCCGATAATAAAATATTATATGACTTAACTTTTAAAATATGAAAACATTTTTTTTCGATATAATAAATTCTATTATTAAAACGTTTTTAAATATATATAAAGTAATATGAATATAATTAGTTTAGAAAAATATTTTCTTAAGTAGCATATATGTTATTTTGATCTAATTTTCACCACCTTTAATCATCCTATAAACTACACTATAACACATATATTATTTAAATCTAAATTTCACCCAAACTGTTCATCCTTTAAACCACATAACAATTAGTATTTAAATCCTATTACAGACACATCTATTTTATGTAACTCTAAACCTATATACAAAATAGTTTGATTTATGGATTTGGTCAAAGATTCCATTTATATGTTTAACTTCTTACGTCAATTAAAAATAAAAGGCAATACAACAATTTCACAAGTGGGTCACTAGTTTTAAATAAAGTTGCAAAAATTTAAGTTATATACAAACACATATCACGAGACTTGTTTGGTTCTGGATAACTCCAAACCTCACGAGGAGGTTATAACAAAAATAAGGAAACTTTTTTTTTTCTTTCTTAGATGTGGATAAACATATACATAATATTATATTGACATTATATGGGGAGGAGGTCATAAAGCAAAAGTATCGGCACATAATTACAACCAAAATTCACAAGATTTTTGGTTCTTGTTTCTTTTTGATGCCTCACATGAAGGCTAGGACAAGTAGACTCATTTATTTATTTATTTATTTATTTTACACATGTATTATTTGAATGTATATATATATATATATACACTCCTAGTTGGACTACACACATATCAATTCTTATGATTTTTTTTTACACAAACGCACACATGCACATACTCAAATCTATATTTGCTCCATATTAAATTTTAGTTGTAACACACTTATATCTTATCTATAATCCGTATTTTTTTTTTGCAAAATACAAATATTAATAATCAATAATAAGTTATATGCACGGGTGTTTTAATTACGGGTTTCAAACCGATTATAACTAAGAAAATATTGGGTATTATTCGGAGGAATTGTTCGTGAATCCAAGGCCAACCGTACAGTCGTTTACTATCTTTACGTCTACGCAATTTGACTACAATATTGAATCTCAATATTGAACCGTGAGTTTATAGATCCCTTTTTAAATGCTTTAAATATTTTTGGGCTGAGAATACTTGCACTTTATTTTATACGTAATGGGCACAAGTACATACTTAATTCTACACTGAGTTTAAACCGAAAATCCCTTAGCTTTGGTAACTAGTAGCTGCCAATACATAGGATGTGGACTGGTGGGCACGAATAATTGTATATGGATCCATAGGGCTTGACATCCTCGTCCGAGCTAGAGCGCTAGCCTTTTAACGGACGTATATTATTTGATTTTATGACACGTTGGTTTGCGTGTATTAAAACGAATAGGGTAATTATTATTATAGCATTAAGTTTAGTTACCAGGGTGCTCCGTTATGTAGAATCTATTGATAAACTTTTGATGAAATCTTGTGATCCATCTTTATATATATTGACTCGAGCAATTAAACCTATAACTCACCAACATTCGTGTTGACATTTTTAGCATATTTTTATTCTCAGGTTCTTAAACTGCTTCCGTTGTGATGTGCTTGTTGCCTGCATGGAGTCTCTCATTCTTTGTATAAATTTTGTTGCATTCGAAACAAAACTACGTTGTGTAATAAATAATTTGACTGTGATGTCAACCTGTAAAATAAAGACTTATGTATTTTGGGGATTTGCCTATACTTAAGCACTCGCCCACATGTTTATAACTTTCTATGTTTAGAAAGTCACTTATTTTAATGAATGCAATATTTTATCAAAACGTATCATATAGAGGTCAAAACCTCATTGTGGAATCAATGATTAACGTGCCGCGTCAATAGCGAATTTGACGGGTCGTTACAGAAGAGTTGTCGGGATTACCTCCATTTAGATTTGTAGAATTTCAAATAGATCTAGTACCAAGAGCTGCACCAGTGGCTCGTGCTTCATACAGACTTGCACTATCTGAGATGAAAGAGTTACAAAGCCAGTTACAAGAATTAATGGACTGTGGATTCATTCGACCGAGTACTTCACCGTGGGGATCTCCAATTTTATTCGTCAAGAAGAAAGATGGATCCTTCCGAATGTGTATAGATTACCGTGAATTAAACAAGTTAACTATCAAGAATCGGTACCCATTACCGAGAATTGATGAGTTGTTTGATCAGCTGCAAGGATCACGTGTTTACTCCAAAATCGATCTAAGATCGGGATATCATCAGTTGCGTGTCAAAGAAGAAGATATTCTGAAAACCGCATTTCGGACACGCTACGGTCATTATGAATTTTTAGTCATGCCGTTCGGGCTGACAAACGCACCAGCTGTATTCATGAACCTCATGAATCGGGTATGCAGTCCGTATTTGGATAAGTTTGTTATCGTCTTTATTGATGATATTCTTATTTATTCCAAAAATGAACAAGAACATGAGCAACATTTAAGGTTGGTGCTGGAACTGTTGAAAAAAGAACAGTTATACGCAAAGTTTTTTAAGTGCGCCTTTTGGTTAAAGGAAGTACAATTCCTTGGTCACATCGTGAGCAGTCAAGGAATTCAAGTCGATCCCGCGAAGGTCAAAGCCATTGAAAAATGGGAAACCCCAAAGACTCCGACGCAAATACGTCAATTTTTGGGTCTTGCTGGCTATTACAGAAGGTTTATTCAAGATTTTTCATGGATATCCAAACCATTGACATCATTAACACACAAAGGGAAGAAGTACGAATGGACTTCTGAGCAGGAAGCCGCATTTTGATTATTAAAGAAGAAGTTGACTACATCGCCTATTCTATCATTACCTGAAGGAAACGATGATTTTGTAATTTATTGTGACGCTTCGCGACAAGGTTTTGATTGTGTCCTCATGCAAAGAAAGAAGGTTATTGCATATGTGAAACGATCCGTCCATATTACTATAAACGAAGTACGTTATTCATTGGTCCCATAGCGAGGTATTTGACCTCTATATGATACGTTTTAGAAAAAATATTGCATTCATTTCATAAAAAGCACACCATTATTATACATAATGCATGTTTTAAGCAAGTGGGCGATTATTTAATAAATAATCCCCATGATACATCGGTTTTCAAATACTACACACGTGACATAACAATCGAATATAATACATGACAAAGGTTTTATTGAATGCAACACTTCATTTAAACAAAAGGATGAGACTCCATGCGCAGCTTGCTCAGATAATGCAACAGCGGAAGACTTTCTTAAGGACCTGAGAATAAACATGCTTAAACAGTCAACACAAAGGTTGGTGAGATATATAGGATTAGCATTGATATAAATATAGACCACAAGATTTTCATAGTTATAAATATATGTACACTCGCAAGTGTATAAAAGTATTCTATAAGTTGTTGAGCGCTTCGGTAACCATACTTAACCATTAATGTGGCATATTCCCTTTATTATGAAATCTCCCTACACTGTACCAAGTGTAGTAAAAACGAAGTACTATGCAACCGTTTACGATACTAGAGCGACTAGCCCGGTTAGGGTTGTCAAACTCGATAGATCTATCAATAAGATTCGCGTATACATGTTCTTACAACATGTAAATATTAGTTACCAAGCTATTAGGGAAGATATGCAAAGTGGTACAACTCAACGCAGAATATATTTTAAGTACTTGTGTCTATGGCGTAAAACATAAAATGCATATATTCTCATCCCAAAATATTTGTAGAGTTTAAAAATGGGACTATATACTCACGGTAGTAAAAGTATATTAATAATAAGTTTTCAACTTATTAAAAATATGACCGTCGTCCTTGGATTCACGAACCTATAACAATAATAACGATGCAGATAATAATACGACATATGAATAAAATAAAGCAAGTTCATAGAATACTTATATAATAATTTTTAACATTTTATGTTATTAGTCCATTGTTAGTAGTCCTTTGTTAGTAGTCAAAAATAGTCCGAAAAGTCCAACAGTCCAATAATCGGTATATATATATATATAATCTTAGAATTACCCCACGGTGTATTGTGTACGTATTATCTTGCATCAATCTAAAGACGTATTGTATACGTATTATCTTAGAATTAACTAAGACATATTGTGTACGTATTGTCTTAGGATTTATTAAAACGTATTGTGCACGTATTGTCATGGAACGTACCAAGATTATTATATATATACAATCTCGAAATTAATAAAGATTATAATATTTTGTTATACTAATGATAACATGTCCAAATATATATAGGATATATGAAAAGTTAACAAGGATATGGTTAATATAGTTTTTATATTATAAATTTCGTCCATACCACGTTAATTTTAGCAGATTTTGTTTTGCTCGCCAAATATTCATTACAACTCCGTTTAAAGTTAATCAAATTGTTATGGATTCCTTAAGAAGTCAATTTTACAAAACCAATTTGAAAATTTCATCCCAATTAGTAAGTTTTAGAGCTTTACCCTCTTTTTGTGTCAGTGGACAGATTTGGAAAAATCCCGGCATCCACCCAATATATGATTTTTGATAAAATACTTCCACTTTGTCTAAAATCATGAAAAAAATACTGGAAGTATTATTTACATATATTAACATATTTCCAAAGTCTTAGCCTCGAACTCAAAGTCTAAGATAGGTTTTTAATTCCCAACCCAAAACAGCCCGCTTTTTACTAAATGGAGATTAAAGGATATATGTTAAGTTTCAAGGTGTTCTTCATATTTACAAGTTATAAGTTCTTATATTAACATAATATAACATCATAATACATATAAATAAGAGTTATTATAGTTAAGTTAGAAAGATTAGATTAGTTTTTCAAACAAGTTTAGAATCAACTAAACTATGTTCTGGTTTATAAACTCTTATATAGATAGCTATAAACATATAAATTGAACAAGAGTTGAAGTAGAGTTTTTACCTCATGTTTAGAATATAAAGTTGCTGGAAAGAAGTAGTAGAACAAAACTTGAGAGAGTTCTTGCAAGTGTGTGTAAAAATTGGAAGTAAATTTTGAAAAATGAATGTGTAAAAATGAGTTAGAAATGGTGCTTATTTATAGGCTTGAAAATTTGGCTTTTAGTGAAAATATCTAAGATAAGTTAAAATGTATTAAGTCATGGATGACATATTAAATTGATTAGGTCATGGATGACATATTACACAAATAATTGCAGATTTCTATTGGTATATACCAATAGTAAATACTTCTAGAAGCTGTGTATAATACGGGTAAAAATACCGTATGAATGCGAGTAGAATTCTTGAGAAAATTGAACAGAAATACGAGTATAGCTATCCTTTATATGTATGGGTATATTATAAAGTGTATTCAATACTTGTAAGGATGTATTTACACTCATAATACATTATATGTAAATACATTTTAACATAAGTTAATTACGTCGTTTAAATAGTAACATATATATTGTTCAAAAACTCTTTAAATTAGTAGTATGAAAATATATATACAATACTTTGTTAATATACTTAATGAGATATTTAATTATCATATTTTCAAGTTAAATATATATAAATCCATATATATACACAATAATTAAACAATTAAACAATTAAATCAAGTTATGACGTTCGTGAATCGTCGGAATAAAAGGGTGAACAAAAGCTTGTGTAAAACTCTTTTCGGAGGTTCAAAATTTATTAAAAATTCATTGCTTATCAAGTCGGAATTATATAAAGATTAAGTTTAATTTTGGTCGGAAATTTCCGGGTCGTCACAGTACCTACCCGTTAAAGAAATTTCGTCCCGAAATTTGATCGAGGTCGTCATGGCTAACAATAAGAATGTTATTATGACGAATATAAGTTGATTCATAGGTGATAGTGCTCCAAATGAACATATATTTAGTATCAATATCCTTCCAATATGTAAAGTTTTCAGTTGCAATTGTTCTATTTCAAGTAATATTCGTTTATATTAAATAAGTGCGAAGACAAAAGGCAAAAACGAAGATTTGAAGACGCAAACATCCAAAAAGCTCAAATGTACAAGATACAATCCAAGTGGTTCAATTTATTGATAAGAAACGTCTAAAATTGACAAGAGTACAAGTTGCAGAACGCAAAGTACAAGATATTAAATTATACGAAAGGACGTTCGAAAATCCGGAACCGGGACCTGAGCCAACTATCAACGCCCGACTCAACGGACCAAAATTACAAGTCTACTATGCACAAGAATATAATATAATATTTAAATAATTATATAAATTATTTATATATTATATATTATATTAAATAACGCCGACAAAGAAGAAAACAAACCAATGTACCTGGATCCAGCTGGCCATGCGATCGCATGGAGCCCTGTAGGAGGCCAAGTATTATAAATGCAACGAATTTCGGCCAGTTTTAACACACAAAAATAATAATACTCTCTCTGTAATATATATATATATATATATATATATATATATATATATATATATATATATATATTAGTTTAGTTTTATATTAGATTAGTTTGGGTTATGTAAAGGTTATTTTACGGTTTTTAAAGTCGAAGTTCTGTATGTATAAAGCTACGCGATAAATACTCAATGTAAGTTATGTTCTCCTTTTTAAATTAATGTCTTGTAACTAAGTTATTATTATGCTTATTTAAATCGAAGTAATCATGATGTTGGGCTAAATATTAAAGATGGGATAATTAGGCTTTGTACCATAATTGGGGTTTGAACAAAATAACGACACTTGTGGAAATTAGACTATGGGCTATTAATGGGCTTTATATTTGTTTAATTGAATGATAGTTCGTTAATTTAATATAAAGATTTACAATTAGACGTACCTATAAATAGCAATATACACTCGATCGGACACGATGGGCGGGATATTTATAAGTACTAATAATCGTTTATTTAACCGGACATGGGAATGAATTAATAGTCAATGGACTTATTAAAAAAGGGGTGAATTATATACAAGGAAAATTGGTGTAATTATAGTTTAAGTCCCCAATTAGTTGGAATATTTGACTTCGGATATAAGGATAATTTGACGAGGACACTCGCACTTTATATTTATGACTGATGGACTGTTATGGACAAAAACCAGATGGACATATTGAATAATCCAGGACAAGGGACAATTAACCCATGGTAATAAAATAATTCAACACGTCAAACATCATGATTACGGAAGTTCAAATAAGCATAATTCCTTTATTTCATATTTAATTGCACTTTTAATTATCGCCCTTTAATTTATTGTAACTTTTAATTATCGTACTTTTTAATTATCGCAATTTTATTTATCGTCATTTTATTTATCGCACTTTTATTTATCGCAATTTCATTATCATTATTTACTTTACGTTTAAAATTAAGTTATATTTATATATTTAATATTTTACATTAGGTTTTAACTGCGACTAAAATTTTAAATCGACAAACCGGTCATTAAACGGTAAAAACCTCCTTTTATAATAATAATACTACTTATATATATATATATATATATATATATATATATATATATATATATATATATATATATATATATATATATATATATATATATATATATATATATATATATATATATATATATATATATATATATATATATATATATATATATATTTATATTTACAAATATATTTTTAAAAATATAGCGTTAAACTTGGCGAGTTCCCTGTGGACGAACCGGACTTACTAAAACTACACTACTGTACGATTAGGTACACTGCCTATAAGTGTTGTAGCAAGGTTTAGGTATATCCACTCTATAAATAAATAAATAACTTGTGTAAAATTGTATAGTATTTAATAGTATTTTGTAGTAAAAATATAATTATTTTGTATACACCTCTACGCACATCAAGTTTTTGGTGCCGCTGCCAGGGATCTCGGCGAAACGCTATATTTTTAATATATATTTGTGTAAATATTTTTATATATCATTTTCAGAAAAACAATATAAAAAAATCTGGAAATTAGGCCCATGCAATCGCATGAGCCGGCTGTTGTAAACCCCATGCGATCGCATGGGGTGCCCTGACAGTTCTGATCACAGCATTTATTACGCATAGGGTTTATTTTTAATTAATATTATTTAATTAATTTAGGGTTTTAATTAGTTTATAATTTTAGTTTTAATTTATAATTTGTAATTTTAAGTTTATTTATTATTATTAAATATATAGATTAATATTTTTATATAATAATAATATAAAAATAATATTATTATAAAAATTGTAATTTTATCATTTTTAGTTTCTTTTTATAAATTGTATATTTATATCTCTTAATTCGTAATTTTTATATTTATCGTTCGTAATTAGTTTTAAGACTAGTATTTTACCGTAGTTACTTTATTTTTAGCTTTTAAGACTTTGCCGTAAAATCCCTTAAGTGCCTTTTCTTTAGACTAAGATTTAGGTGCTTTAGAATTTTGCGACGCCATTTTAAAATTTCAGTACTTTTTAAGTTATTGCCGTTTTGGATATAGAATTCCTTTTAAGCTTTAATACCTTTAGACATAACTTTTAATATTTAGTTTTTAGAATACTAAGTTTCGACGCTTTATTTTCTTATTTTTATTTTTCGACTGTTTGTTTTTCGACATTTATTTTTCGACCTTTTATTTTTCGACGTTTTTAGACGCGCTCTTTTTCTTTCTTATTTCTCGACGCTCTAGTTTTTAGGACTTAGAATTTTTTCTATTTCTTCTCTTAAATTTTAAAACGAAAAATTAATTTAAGCAGTTAAATTGATAGACAACCAAATTTTCTGGTTCGTAGTAATAGTTGGATTTGTTAGTGGCGAGTTGTGGGCTTCCGATTTAAAGGGTCCTGGCTACCTGCTGCATCTATTGGCTATTCGAAACGTGGGCAAAATCAGAAAAGTCTATTAATTTGATAACTTATGTATTTTTTTTGTTTTATAACTAATAGGATAATTAGTAAATGCACCACATTGTAGCTAAAATTTGGTAAAAAATGTATTATGGAAAATTTTAAGAATATGTTGGAAACTCTTTCTGACATGCGAAATCAATTAAATCAATACTCTCAAACGAGTGTTGATGAAAATTCATTCGGTCAATCTTGGATCACGAATGACGAAACAATAACTGGTTGAGAAATCTGTGGAGATTATCACTCTACATGGGAATGTTTTTATTACGTTCCTATAGAAAATTACGCACTCACGGAACCTGAATAGAATGATTATGAAAAATACAATTCAAATTGGGATTATTCGCAAGAATATTTCCAAACTCAACAACCAGAAGACGAGAAAAATTATGTGTCTGAAAATCTTTTAGACAATATGAAAATCAAACTCGAAGAACTCGATGCTCAAAATGAATAAATGAGAGAGTTTGTATATCAACAAGCTGAAACTCTATCAGATTACACACCTGTTGATCTGAGGAGTATTGTGCAAGAAAATCTCATATCATCGAATTTTGATGAATTCGAGAGCTCCGAAATCACCAATTATCCCAATGATACTTTTTATTCAGCTTTACCAATTTCACAACATATCGACACATTAGCCTCTACCGACGAAATCATCAATCCATCAATGGATGAAGAAGAAGTAAGGGTGACAAATTGGTACTCTTGGAAAAATGATAACGTTGAAAATTTTACCCCCGAGACCAAAATGGTGGGACCGATAAGTACCATTAATGAAGAAGAATTTGCTTCGATCCCGAAATTCACCATTCCACAACCTTCCAACCCAATATTCTCAATAGACGAGTCATCTATCAAAGATGAACTACAAAATGTAATAGATATTGACACCTCAAATTTCATCCAATTGGGTAATAGAGGTGAAAACTTTGATCCCGAGAATAAATAGAAGGAAATGCTAGGAATTGTCCACCCTATAGAAATATGTATGTCGGTGTATATCGATCCATTTGACCAAGAACAAGAAAAGAGACATATCCATTTACTAAAAGCTACACTTAAAAAAGAATTAAGTAGTGACGATCGGGTGGGTCTAAACTTTAAACCCATTGATATATTTTATACCACCCGAGATGTAAATAACTGGCTCACTATTTTAATTCATGGAACTTATTCTACCAACTTCACATGTCGTCAGCTAAGTATGGGAAAGTCTAACCCCACTTAACATTAAATTAGGGGTTCGGGTCAGTGCATAACTCGTTAATGAACATACATGATAAGTTAGGGTAAAATACGCATTTTCAAAAATTAACAAATAGTTCAGAAAAGCAACCGTTTTTGAAGAAAAACATGTGTGATAAAACAAGAAGGAATGAACAATGAGGCGCGCTATCTATCATTCGACGAGCTTTGTAATTACAAACTGGGTATTTTTAATCACTTTTCTACACTTATCACCCTCGTGAATTTATAATTATAGTCTGATTTCATGCAAATGAGGGCAATGCATGATCTCAAGTGTGGGGAAGGGTTATAAATTCTCTCGGGTTTGCACTTGGTTTATTTGCCAAATTTTGTGAAAATTTGAAAAAATTTCAAATAAATGAATTCAAAATCATGTTTATACACATTTATGAACGATGAAAACTAGGTGTTAATACCAAAATTATCGTTACCTCAGAAAGGACATAAATTGAGAAACACCCTAAAACACTTGAATTCATTTAAAATGAAATAAAGGAGAATAAAAAGGCAAAGAAAGAAACTAAGTGTGGGGAGAATGTACGAAGTTATTCAATTAAAAAACTATCTATCACATGTTTCTGTAAAGTTATTACAGTTGCTTTTGTTTTGGACTAAATTGACTGTTTTACCCGCAATATTATAATAAAGATAAAATAAAAGATAGATCTACACGATGAATCAATTCCATCATTAAAAGGAAATAAAGTCTTTCAAAAAAGACATGCGCTTCTTGATTTAGGTCAAGAAGTCATCCAGACCAGCTGTAGGTTGACGATAAATCTAGAAAAGTCATCTCTAAAATCAACAGGAAATCCACGGACCTCAGCATCAAACAGGGTCGCCAAGTGGTCAGACTTATCCTAACCATGAGAGGATCTGTCTCGTAAAATGGGGAGGGCGTCGTGCAAATTAGCTTGATAAGACTAATGAATCAGACCCCCAGAAAGGATAATCTCCTTAAAGATTAAAAATCAGCTTTTAAGCCTGATATTACTCAATCCTTGAGATTGACCTTAAAGATTGAGAATTACAAACTCATGGAATTCGATGATATCTAAACTCAAGCTTGAACGAGAAAATATTTTGATCAAAATTACAAACCGATTTGTTTTCTGAAAACCTATTTTCAATGCGTTCATTACCATTGAACGTAACATCCTAGGAATTCATCTGGAATTCATTAGGTCACCTGAACCAAATCGGGTGTCAACCGTAAGAACGGTGGTTGCATAGCATGGTCGAAGACAGGACCTTGTGCCGGACCAAAAAATCATAGGGTGATCTTTACTATTACTCCTACAAAGGATAGTAACTGCATCCAACACGTTTTAGACCATGAACATCTGCATGTCATTAGACATCGCCTTAACAGTTGCTTGTTCAACGCTTTCCTTTACAACCGGACGGTAGTTTATCAAAAGGTAATATACGGAGCAAGTATACTGGACGTGTTGTTTTCCTAATACAAGGTTAGCAAGTGGGTGACACAAAACCGCAATTTTTGAGCTAAAATTTTCAAATATGAAACCCACCAAACCCACAAAAACATTTTGCAAACACCGGTGAAGGGGTTATTCCGGAAAACTTATCTAGGGTAAAAGCTAGAATGAATTTTCAAAAGATCAAATGTTTTCATAAAGATCCAATTTCCTTAAGGATCTAAATTTTTATACTCATGTGGGACTGTAAACCACATCGTTACTATCATTGTTTATACCGCCGTATCAAAATCACTTATGTATAAAGTGTGAAGAATAAAGAAGTGATTCGTGTGATTTAATTTCAAGTTCTGTATTGCTTGAGGACAAGCAACGTTCAAGTGTGGGGATATTTGATAGTGCTCCAAATGAACATATATTTAGTATCAATATCCTTCCAATATGTAAAGTTTTCAGTTGCAATTGTTCTATTTCAAGTAATATTCGTTTATATTAAATAAGTGCGAAGACAAAAGGCGAAAACGAAGATTTGAAGACGCAAACGTCCAAAAAGCTCAAATGTACAAGATACAATCCAAGTGGTTCAATTTATTGATAAGAAACGTCTAAAATTGACAAGAGTACAAGTTGCTGAACGCAAAGTACAAGATATTAAATTATACGAAAGGACGTTCGAAAATCCGGAACCGGGACCTGAGCCAACTATCAACGCCCGACTCAACGGACCAAAAATTACAAGTCTACTATGCACAAGAATATAATGTAATATTTAAATAATTATATAAATTATTTATATATTATATATTATATTAAATAACGTCGACAAAGAAGAAAACAAAGCAATCTACCTGGATCCAGCTGGCCATGCGATCGCATGGCCTGGAAGAGCAAATTCCATGCGATCGCATGGAGCCCTGTAGGAGGCCAAGTATTATAAATGCAACGAATTTCGGCCAGTTTTAACAGACAAAAATAATAATACTCCCCCTGTAATATATATATATATATATATATATATATATATATATTAGTTTAATTTTATATTAGATTTGTTTGGGTTATGTAAAGATTATTTTACGGGTTTTAAAGTCGAAGTTCTGTATGTGTAAAGCTACGCGATAAATACTTAATGTAAGTTAAGTTCTCCTTTTTAAATTAATCTCTTGTAACTAAGTTATTATTATGCTTATTTAAATCGAAATAATCATGATGTTGGGCTAAATATTAAAGATGGGGTAATTAGGCTTTGTACCATAATTGGGGTTTGAACAAAAGAACGACACTTGTGGAAATTAGACTATGGGCTATTAATGGGCTTTATATTTGTTTAATTGAATGATAGTTCGTTAATTTAATATAAAGATTTACAATTGGACGTACCTATAAATAGCCATATACACTCGATCGGACACGATGGGCGGGATATTTATAAGTACTAATAATTGTTTATTTAACCGGACACGGGAATGAAATTAATAGTCAATGGACTTATTAAAACAGGGGTGAATTATATACAAGGAAAATTGGTGTAATTATAGTTTAAGTCCCCAATTAGTTGGAATATTTGACTTCGGATATAAGGATAATTTGACGAGGACACTCGCACTTTATATTTATGACTGATGGACTGTTATGGATAAAAACCAGATGGACATATTGAATAATCCAGGACAAAGGACAATTAACCCATGGTAATAAACTAAAATCAACACGTCAAACATCATGATTACGGAAGTTTAAAAAAGCATTATTCCTTTATTTCATATTTAATTGCACTTTTAATTATCGCACTTTAATTTATTGTCACTTTTAATTATCGTACTTTTTAATTATCGCAATTTTATTTATCGTCATTTTATTTATCGCACTTTTATTTATCGCAATTTCATTATCATTATTTACTTTACACTTAAAATTAAGTTATATTTATATATTTAATATTTTACATTAGGTTTTAACTGCGACTAAAGTTTTAAAATCGATAAACCGGTCATTAAACGGTAAAAACCCCCTTTTATAATAATAATACTACTTATATTTATATATATATATATATTTATTTACAAATATAGTTTTAAAAATATAGCGTTAAACTTGGCGAGTTCCCTGAGGACGAACCGGACTTACTAAAAACTACACTATTGTACGATTAGGTACACTGCCTATAAGTGTTGTAGCAAGGTTTAGGTATTTCCACTCTATAAATAAATAAATAATTTGTGTAAAATTGTATCGTATTTAATAGTATTTTGTAGTAAAAATATAATTATTTTATATACACCTCTATGCACATCAATAGGGTTTTATCATGATTGAGAAATATGGATAAAATAATTCGATTACTCGAAACGTATGAGTGAAGCTATCATAAAAGAGTGAAATGAGAAAATAGGGATTCGTCTTATCTTTTGACGTCATCACGGTTGATCTCAGGATTAAAGAAAATCTTTGTAATCTATATAGGATTTGATTCTTCGGTGATTAAGGAAATTATGATTCTCTTCGATTTAATGCGATGATTCATCTCAATTTTTCTGTCGAATATTTCACTATAAATCCACCTCCTTCATTTCCTTTTAATTCACACCTTCTATTCTTTCTCCCTCAATTGTTACTTTAAAATTATTCGTCAATATGCTTCATCCAGTGCTGATTCTCGATATACTCCTCACTTTCATATCTGTCGTTCTTCTTTTTCATCTACCTCGGAAGAATCTATTTACTTCTACTATACTCTTGGTTTTATAGTGTTTTTAGTTCTCCCGTGTCTTTATATTGCTATATGCATTGATATATACGGTTTATAGTTTCTGGGTTGTTGTTGGGTTTTATATCTTCCCTTATATTTCGATGTCCCTGTTTCTGTCTTCTATAATCATTGTCATCCCCAATTAATGCTCTCTTTTATTTGCTGCGATTTATACCCCAATTTCTATTTCGGAGTTTTTGTCCTTTCGTTTCTTCTTCTTGCGATTAAGCACCGCTTATAATGGTCCAGAATTCGCATATATGAATTTCGGAATGAACATTGTTAATGTTCTAAGAAGAAAATTGTAATGGAACGATCTTAACTTGTCAAATTACTAGAATACCTCGAAAAAGGCCGAATCATCAAGAAATATTTTCTTGATATTTTAGAGGTTAAAGAGAATACAAGAGTCGTGTAACATAGCATATGATGACGTTATGATCTGTGAATCATCACGTTCCATTTAGAAACTCAGTATAACTTACTGTAATATAATCACGTTGATCAAGTGTCATTATATTATACTAGTTCATGCTTCAGTTCCCAACACTACTTCAAAAATATTCCTATTTTAAATTCGAAAGTTTCAGAATTTAGAAACTAAAATAGTTTCTTTTATGATGTAATACAGACAGCGCGAAGTGGTAAATGATTTCAGATAAGAATAATTATGGAAATATCTTCAGAAATATGGAGGATATTTATAATGAAAGATACGATGATATCTTAGAATTTCTAATATCAGAGGATGATGAAGAATATTGTCCGTAAGGGTTTAGATTCAGGAGCAAGGTATTCGATAATGACTTCAGCAGACACGGAATCATTTGGATTCTTTGAAGGTAGATTTCGTCCTTGTGATTTATCCACAGCCTTCTTCATGGTTTGCTCAATCCGTATTTTTCAGTACCAAATCTTCTCTTTTTCAGAGCTTTGCCAACACACTACTCTTTATCATCAAACTTTTTACTGTTAAGGTCGTTTATAGTTTTTGCTGCTTCATTAGCATTTCGAGAACTAGTTCGCAGTTTAGGGTGTTTTTCAGAAACTTCACATTCAAAGTATATAAGTCCAGAAGATAGACACATATAATTGTTGGCGTAGACATGCTGCGAGATTTCAAAATACTGATTACTAATTCCCGATGATTCGTATGGCAATTCTCGTTACAAGATACAGATGAGTAAATGATGGGGTTTTGATAAATATAAAGATTTTTTGAAAAGTCAAAGATCAATGAAGTTGTTAATAAGTTTACTGCTAATGTGGCGAGATATGAAAGGTTCCTAGGTAATAATGATGAAGGGGTAATCATTATAATAAGGCTTATTCGAATGAACAATTGAAGTTGGTTTGCTGGAGCTGTGACAAAACCGTCTATTTTTAGAAGGAATTGAAAAGTTATTTTAGCTAGTAAATGCCAAAAGGTCTGACATGGATACGTGTTAAATTATGACTTTGGTTTCAAGAGTTTTTTAGGTACGTAACTGTGGATATAATGTGGTTGGATCATCATCTCGATTGTTCATTATTTGAAGTGTCTTCAGGTATTTCGAAGGGCTTGATCACAGATTATAATCGTTAATATACATACGATGTTCTAACACAGTTTTGAAGTCAAAGTATAGCTTTGAAAGATGTAAGAATCTAAGAGTGATGATACCGGTTATATCTTGAATTGAATTCGGCGATTTCAAAATCAGAATATGTAATTAGATTTTTGAATGAGTATGGTTGTTTTGATTTCTATAGAAGAATGTATATTGTTGTGAAAGTAGGGAGTATAATGGATGATTTGCTGAATCAGATTCGAAGAATGTAACATATTAATTATGAATTTATATATCTCTCGGGTATTACCTACCCGTTAAAAAAAATGTCACAATTAATATTTTGTACAAAATAATTTTATTACAGTCTTTATGGAAATATATGTGTATATTTCTTCAGATGTAATATAGATTTAATGAGTTAATATTAAATTAACTCATTTGATTTATGGTTAAGGCTAGGATAGATAATTTCTAAACTTTAGAAATTACATAATCGTCGTAGAATGTTTTCCCAATGAAGTTATGAATCAACACTTCATCGTTGTGGTATTCCTTAGTATCTACAGGGCGTATGACGTCGATGCCCATGGGACAGATTGTGAAGTTGAGGTTTGCGATGCGGTTGTTGTTGGTGGTGGTAATGGTACTGTTTATATTGTTGATGGTGGTACTGGTTATGTTGCTGGTGCTGCTGCTGGTGTTTGTAACCTTTACACCATATTCTCCAAAGCCACTACCCGAGCGCGAAGCTCGTTGACTTCTTCTATTACACCGGGGTGATTGTCCATTTGGACGAATGGATAAATAAGATCTCGAATTTGGTGTAGTATATAATCGTGACGAGATACTCTGGAAATCAGAGAGAAAATGGTGTTTCGGACAGGTTCACCGATAAGTGCTTCAGGTTCTTCGCCAAGAGGGCAATGTGGTGGATGGGAAGGATCGCCTTCTTCTTGTCTCCAATGATTAAGGAGGCTACGAACCCATCCCCAATTCATCCAGAATAGATGATGGCTGATTGGTTGATCCATTCCAGTCGCACTGCTTTCGGAGCTTGAGTGGGATTCTATTTCGGAATCCGAGGAACTTGAACTGATGACGAATTCCATTTCGTACAATTTGATAAAGGATTTTTCGATACGAAATGATTTTTTGGCTATCGGGTGGTATTCTAACTACATAGAATATCTATCTATCTATATATATATATATATATATATATATATATATATATATATATATATATATATATATATATATATATATATATATATATATATATATATATATATATATATATATATAGATCAAAAGATTTCATAGATTACGGAGGAATTTACGGAATATATCAGGCAAAGTTTACAGTAATAGATACGATAAGATATGATTTAACAGATACGCTAAGATATGAATTTTGTCTATACACTATTCATGCAATCAATACAGCAAGACGTGTCTAGACTAAGAATGATAAGCAGGTAATTTCCTAAGGATGATAAGTAGGTAATTTTTGACACAAATGATACGCAAAACTTTTGACATGCAGACACGGTCAAAGTTCAGACTCACTAATGCATCCTAACGACTTATCAGTTAGACACACTAATGTAGACCTGGTTCACTAAGACCACCACTCTGATACTAACTGAAACGACCCGTCCATATTACTATAAACGCAATACGTTATTCATTGGTCCCATAGCAAGGTATTTGACCTATATATGATACGTTTTAGAAAAATATTGCATTCATTTCATAAAAAGCACACCATTATTATACATAATGCATATTTTAAATAAGTGGGCAATTATTTAAGAAATAATCCCCATGACACACCGGTTTCCAAATACTACACACGTGACATAACAATCGAATATAATACATGACAAAGGTTTTATTGAATGCAACACTTCCTTTAAACAAAAGCATGAGACTCCATGCACAGCTTGCTCAGATAATGCAACCGGGGAAGACTTTCTTAAGGACCTGAGAATAAACATGCTTAAACAGTCAACATAAAGGTTGGTGAGATATATAGGTTTAGCATCGATATAAATATAGACAACAAGATTTTCATAGTTATAAATATATGTACACTCACAAGTGTATAAAAGTATTCTATAAGTTATTGAGCGCTTCGGCAACCATACTTAACCATTAATGTGGCATATTCCCTTTATTATGAAATCTCCCTACACTGTACCAAGTGTAGTAAAAACGAAGTACTATGCAACCGTTTACGATACTAGAGCGACTAGCTCGGTTGGGTTGTCAAATCCGATAGATCTATCAATAGGATTTGCGTATACATGTTCTTACAACATGTAAATATTAGTTTTCAAGCTATTAGGGAAGATATGCAAAGTGGTATAACTCAACGTAGAATATATTTTAAGTACTTGTGTCTATGGCGTAAAATATAAAATGCATGTATTCTCATCCCAAAATATCTGTAGAGTTTAAAAATGGGACTATATACTCACGGTAGTAAAAGTATATTAATAATAAGTTTTCAACTTATTAAAAATATGACCGTCGTCCTTGGATTCAAGAACCTATAACAATAATAACGATTCAGATAATAAAGCAAGTTCATAGAATACTTATGTAATAATTTTTATCGTTTTATGTTAGTAGTCCATTGTTAGTAGTCCTTTGTTAGTAGTCCAAAATAGTCCGAAAAGTCCAACAGTCCAACAGTCCAATAATCGGTATATATATATATATATATATATATATATATATATATATATATATATATATATATATATATATATATATATATATATATATATATATATAATCTTAGAATTACCCCACGGTGTATTGTGTACGTATTATCTTGCATTAATCCAGAGACATATTGTATATGTATTGTCTTAGAATTAACTAAGACGTATTGTGTACGTATTATCTTAGGATTTATCAAAACGTATTGTGCACGTATTGTCATGGAACGTACCAAGATTATTATATATATACAATCTCAAAATTAATCAAGATTATAATATTTTGTTATACTAATGATAACATGTCCAAATATATATATGATATAGGAAAAGTTAACAATGATATGTTAATATAGTTTTTATAATATAAATTTCGTCCATACCACGTTAATTTTAGCAGATTTTGTTTTGCTCGCCAAATATTCATTACAACTTCGTTTAGAGTGAATCAAATTGCTATGGATTCCTTAAGAAGTCAATTTTACAAAACCAATTCGAAAAGTTCATCCCAAGTAGTAATTTTTAGAGCTTTACCCTCTTTTTGTGTCGGTGGACAGATTTGGAAAAATCCCGGCATCTACCCAATATATGATTTTTGATAAAATACTTCCACTTTGTCTAAAATCATGAAAAAATACTGGAAGTCTTATTTACATATATTAATATATTTCCAAAGTCTTAGCCTCGAACTCAAAGTCTAAGATAGGTTTTTAATTCCCAACCCAAAACAGCCCGCTTTTTACTGAATGGAGATTAAAGGATATATGTTAAGTTTCAAGGTGTTCTTCATATGTACAAGTTATAAGTTCTTATATTAACTTAATATAACATCATAATACATATAAATAAGTGTTATTAGAGTTAAGTTAGAAAGATTAGATTAGTTTTTCAAACAAGTTTAGAATCAACTAAACTATGTTCTAGTTTATAAACTCTTATATAGATATCTATAAACATATAAATTGAACAAGAGTTGAAGTAGAGTTTTTACCTCAAGTTTAGAATGTAAAGTTGCTGGAAAGAAGTAGTAGAACAAAACTTGAGAGAGTTCTTGCAAGTGTGTGTGAAAATTGGAAGTAAAATTTGGAAAATGAATGTGTAAAAATGAGTTAGAAATGGTGCTTATTTATAGGCTTGAAAATTTGGCTTTTAGTGAAAATATCTAAGATAAGTTAAAATGTATTAAGTCATGGATGACATATTAAATTGATTAGGTCATGGATGACATATTACACAAATAATTACAGATTTCTATTGGTATATACCAATAGTAAATACTTCTAGAAGCTGTGTATAATACGGGTAAAAATACCATATGAATGCGAGTAGAATTCTTGAGAAAATTGAACAGAAATACGAGTATAGCTATCCTTTATATGTATTGGTATATTATAAAGTGTATTCAATACTTGTAAGGATGTATTTACACTCGTAATACATTATATGTAAATACATTTTAACATAAGTTAATTACGTCGTTTAAATAGTAACATATATATTGTTCAAAAACTCTTTAAATTAGTAGTATGAAAATATATATACAATAATTTTTTAATATACTTAATGAGATATTTAATTATCATATTTTCAAGTTAAATATATATAAATCCATATATATACACAATAATTAAACAATTAAATCAAGTTATGACGTTCGTGAATCGTCGAAATAAAAGGGTGAACAAAAGCTTGTGTAAAACTCTTTCTGGAGGTTCAAAATTTATTAAAAATGCATTGCTTATCAAGTCGGAATTATATAAAGATTAAGTTTAAATTTGGTCGAAAATTTTCGGATCGTCACAATATGCATCCCGACAACTGAAGATTCATGAACAAAATTATATGAATCATGATCTAGAATTGGGAGCAGTGGTGTTTGCATTAAAGATTTGGAGACACTACTTGTACGGGGTTAAATGTACTGTGTATACCGATCATAAAAGCCTTCAACATATCTTCAATCAAAAATAACTGAACATGAGACAACGTAGGTGGGTCGAGCTGATAAACGACTATGATTGTGAAATTCGCTATCATCCCAGGAAAGCAAATGTAGTAGCAGATGCTTTAAGCCGAAAGGAAAGAGAGCCGATTCGAGTACGAGCAATGAATATGAAGATTCGTACGAACCTCACTACCCAAATTAAGGAGGCTCAACAAGGAGCTCTTACTGAAGAAAACTTTAGAAATGAGATGCTCAAGGGTTTAGACAAGCAACTTGAGATACGAGAAGATGGAACCCGGTATTTTAATGGACGCATTTGGGTACCAAAGTTTAAAGGGTTAAGAAAATTGGTTTTGGATGAGGCACATAAGACGAGATACTCGATACATCCCGGAGCTGGAAAGATGTATCAAGATCTTAAGGCACACTTTTGGTGGCCAAATTTGAAAGCTGATATTGCAACGTACATCGAAGAATGTTTGACTTGCTCCAAAGTCAAGGCGGAACATCAGAAACCGTCAGGTCTGCTTCAACAACCAGAAATCCCAGAATGGAAATGGGAATGTATTACCATGGATTTCATCACGAAGCTACCAAAGACTGCATGGGGTTACGACACCATTTGGGTAATTGTCGATCGTCTCACCAAATCTGCACATTTCCTACCTATGAAGGAAATGGATAAGATGGAGAAATTGGTACGATTATACATGAAGGAAGTTGTTTCAAGACATGGAGTACCTATCTCCATTATATTCGATCGCGATAGTAGGTTTACGTCAAGGTTTTGGCAATCACTACATAAAGCTCTAGGGACTTGTCTGGATATGAGCACTGCATATCATCCTCAGACCGATGGGCAAAGAGAAAGGACCATTCAGACTCTTGAAGACATGCTTAGAGCATGTGTGATCGATTTCGGAAATGGATGGGATAAATATCTACCATTAGCAGAATTCTCGTATAACAATAGTTACCATACGAGTATTAACACTGCACCATTTGAAGCACTTTACGGAAGGAAGTGTAGATCTCCTATCTGTTGGAATGAAGTAGGATACTAACAACTAACTGGCCCCAAGATCATACAGGAGACTACTAAAAAGATTGTACAAATAAAGGAGAGATTGAAGACCGCCCAAAGTCGTCAAAAGAGCTATGCTGATGTTCGAAGGAAGCCGTTAGAATTTCAGGTTGATGACATGGTTATGTTAAAGGTGTCACCTTAGAAAGGTGTGATAGGCTTTGGTAAAAGGGGTAAATTGAACCCAAGATACGTAGGGCCATTCAAGATCATTGAACGTATTGGACAGGTGGCTTATTGACTTAAGCTACCATAACAACTTGTTGGAGTACACAATACCTTTCACGTCTCGAACCAAAGGAAATGCCTGCAAAAGAAGACCTCACTGTTCCTCTTGAAGAAATCCAAATCGATGAGAAACTGCATTTTATAGAAGAGCCTGTTGAAATCATGGACCGTGAAGTCAAACAGCTCAAGCAAAGCAACATACCTATAGTTAGGGTTCGTTGGAATGCTCGAAGAGGTCTCGAGTTCACTTGGGAAAGAGAGGACCAGATGAAACAGAAGTATCCACATCTGTTTACAAACACCGCCCATTGAATAGGTACTACATTAAATTTCAGGACGAAATTTCTTTAACGGTTAGGTACTGTGATGACCCGGATTTTTTCGACTACTTGATTATACTATTTACATGATTATTAATTTTGACTTGATAAGCAATGAATTTTAATAAGTCTTGAACCTTCGGAAAGAATTTTACATAAGCAGTTGACCACCCTTTTATTCTTACGATTCACGAACGTCATAACTTGTATTAATTATATATATATGTATGTGTGTGTATATATATATATATATATATATATATATATATATATATATATATATATATATATATAGATTTAACTTGAAAATATGATAATTAAATATCTCATTAAGTATATTAACAAAGTATTATATATATATTTTCATACTACTAATTTAAAGAATTTTTGAACAATATATATGTTACTATTTAAACGACGTAATTAACTTATGTTAAAATGTATTTACATATAATGTATTACGAGTGTAAATAGATCCTTACAAGTATTAAATACACTTTATAATATACCAATACATATAAAGGATAGCTATACTCGTATTTTCGTTCAATTTCCTCAAGAATTCTACTCGCATTCATACGGTATTTTTACCCGTATTATACACAGCTTCTAGAAGTATTTACTATTGGTATATACCAATAGAAATCTGCAATTATTTGTGTAATATGTCATCCATGACCTAATCAATTTAATAAGTCATCCATGACTTAATACATTTTAACTTATCTTAGATATTTTCACTAAAAACTAAATTTTCAAGCCTATAAATAAGCACCATTTCTAACTCATTTTTACACATTCATTTTCTAAATTTTACTTCCAATTTTCACATACACTTGCAAGAACTCTCTCAAGTTTTGTTCTACTACTTCTTTTCAGCAACTTTACATTCTAAACTTGAGGTAAAAACTCTACTTCAACTATTGTTCAATTCATATGTTTATAGCTATCTATATAAGAGTTTATAAACTAGAACATAGTTTAGTTGATTCTAAACTTGTTTGAAGAACTAATCTAATCTTTCTAAATTAACTCTAATAACACTTATTTATATGTATTATGATGTTATATTAAGTTAATATAAGAACTTATAACTTGCACATATGAAGAACACCTTGAAACTTAACATATATCGTTTAATCTCCATTCGGCAAAAAACGGGCTGTTTTGGGTTGGGAATTAAAAACCTATCTTAGACTTTGAGTTCGAGGCTAAGACTTTGGAAATATGTTAATATATGTAAATAAGACTTCCAGTATTTTTTCATGATTTTAGACAAAGTGGAAGTATTTTATCAAAAATCATATATTGGGTGGGTGCCGGGATTCTTCCAAATCTGTCCACCGGCACAAAAAGAGGGTAAAACTCTGAATATTAATACATGGGCTGAACTTTTCAAATTGTTTTTGAAAAATTAACTTCTTAAGGAATCCATAGTAATTTGATTCACTTTAAACGGAGTTGTAATGAATATTTGGCGAGCAAAACAAAATCTGCTAAAATTAACGTTGTATGGACGAAATTTATATTGTAAAAACTATATTAACCATATCCTTGCTAATATATCCTATATATATATATTTGGACATGTTATCATTAGTATTACAAAGTATTATAATCTTAGTTAATTCCGAGATTGTATATATATATAATAATCTTGGTACATTCCATGACAATAAGTATATAATACGTTTTGGTAAATCCTAAGACAATAAGTATACAATACGTTTTGATAAATTCTAAGACATAACGTATACAATACGTCTCTAGGTTGATGCAAAGACAATACGTCGTGGGGTAATTCTAAGATTATATATATACCGATTATTGGACTGTTGGACATTTCGGACTATTTTGGACTACTAACAAAGGACTACTAACATAAAAATGTTAAAAATTAATATATAAGTATTCTATGAACTTTTTTTATTTTATTCACATGTCGTATTATTATCTGAATCATTATTATTGTTATAGGTTCGTGAATCCAAGGACGATGGCCATATTTTTAATAAGCTGAAAACTTATTATTAATATACTTTTACTAGCGTGAGTATATAGTCCCATTTTTAAACTCTAAAAATATTTTGGGATGAGAATACATGCATTTTATGTTTTACGCTATAGACACAAGTACTTAAAATATATTCTACGTTGAGTTGTACCACCTTGCATATCTTCCCTAATAGCCTGGTAACAAATATTTACATGTTGTAAGAACATGTAAGCGCGAATCCTATTGATAGATCTATCGGGTTTGACAACCCCAACTAGGCTAGTCACTCTAGTATCGTAAACGGTTGCATAGTACTTTATTTTTACTACACTTGGTACAGTGTAGGGAGATTTCATAATAAAGGGAATATGCTACATTAATTGTTAAGTATAGTTACCGTAGCGCTCAACAACTTATAGAATACTTTTATACACTTGCGAGTGTACATATATTTATAACTATGAAATCTTGTGGTCTATATTTATATCGATGCTAGCTTTAAACCTATATATCTCACCAACCTTTGTGTTGACTGTTTAAGCATGTTTATTCTCAGGTCCTTAAGAAAGTCTTTCGCTGTTGCATTATCTGAGCAAGCTGTGCAGTCTCATGCTTTTGTTTAAATGAAGTGTTGCATTCATTAAAACCTTTGTCATGTATTATATTCGACTGTTATGTCACGTGTGTAGTATTTGGAAACTGATGTATTATGGGGATTATCTCTTAAATAATCGCCCACTTATTTAAAACATGCTTTATGTATAATAATAGTGTGCTTTTTATGAAACGAATGCAATATTTTCTAAAACGTATCATATAGAGGTCAAATACCTCGCTATGGGACCAATGAATAACGTACTGTGTTTATAGTAATATGGACGGGTCGTTTCACTATATTAAGTATATATATATATATATATATATATATTTATATAATGATCAATATCTGTCTAACAATTAAGGTCGAGTCATAGTGTACCACAATCCTAATGCTCTAGACTATCATGCAAAAGTCAACAAAAGTCAATTTGACCCTAAAATGTCTTCCAAAATCTATACATGTTTATTATATAACTTAAGTAGTCGTTTTATATATTTAAATATATTTATCAGATTTTATTAGAGTAGAAGTCACTTATTAATAAATATTTATTTTTAAATTTACATATGATAAAAATATACTTTTATGTATCTTAAGTAATGTAATTTATAAAGTTCATTTAATATTATAACAATATAGCAGAATATATTATTAATGTAATTATGTTACACGTAGTCAAATATCATTGTATCACATATTTATTTGATAAAATAATATCGATATTAACAATAGTAGATAAAAGTTGTATTATTTTGTAATAATAATAATTATTATTATTATTCTACTTATAATAATAACAATATTTGTATGTACTAAAAATGATATCATGATAAAATGATAATTTTTATTAATAATACTAAAATGATAATAATAATGATATTTTATATCAACAACGATATTCCTATAATTTTTGTAAAAATGATAGTTTTAATATTAATAAAACTTTTAATCATAATAATGATGATAAAAATAACAAATTTATGGTTTTGATAAAATTATTAATGATTTTAATAATATTAATAATAATAATAATCATGATAATAATAATAATAATAATAATAATAATAATAATAATAATATTATTATTATTATTATTATTATTGATTATTAAATAATAATAATAATAATAATAATAATAATAATAATAATAATAATAATAATAATAATAATAATAATAATAATAATAATAATAATAACGATAACGATAACGATAACGATAATAACGACGATAACGATGACGATAATGATAACGATGACGATAATGATAACGATAACGATAATAATTTTAACAATAATCTTTAAAATTATAGATTATTCAATTGACGATATCTTTTAATCCGTTCATCAAAACCATACGATATCTAAATGAAAAGTTTATAGTTTTTCGCCAGCTTTCCAATAACATGCATATCATATCTCTTATCTCAATCGCATATGTAACAACTTCATAATCTATCATAAACTATTTAATGACAATAATAAGTAGACAAGCATGCATAATCATTTATACTCGAGCACTAGTCAGGGATACACTATTAATATATAAAAGTTAAGATATGAGTGCTCACGTATCAATATTGAGATTCAATATTGCAGGAAAAGTACGTAGACGCAACGGAAATGATAAATACTAGTTTGACTTCACGAGCATACCCACGAACTATACCCATAACCTCCATAGTTATAACCCATAATTTCCTTAGCCCTATCCCACTCGAAAAATCCGTCTTGAAACAATTCGCTCATGACCTCGTCGTAGTATTTTATGTAATATTATTACTAATAATAATAATAAGATTAATAATAATATTAATCTTACTAATAATAATATAAATAGTATTAATATAAATAATAGAAGGAGTAATATATCGCTTGATATATGTGTGTGTGTGTTACAAACCGAACCCGAATGAGATTTATAGAAGTGTTCTGGTTCATCTAGTCATGCGATCGCATGACATATCAATTCATTCCCCATGCGATCGCATGGGGACTCCTTACAGCTCAAAAAGTTTAACTTCTACCTGCTGACACTCGATTATATATATATATATATATATAAATATATATATATATATATATATATATATAATCTAGGTAATTATTTATATATTATATTATATTTACGAGCATGGTAAAAATGTAATTTTTGTTATAATGACATGGACGTTGTCACTCGACTCATGTCCTAGTTCCGGTTTCTCGAACGACGTTTGGTACGCTGAGAAAACTAGCGTTTTATGTTTCGTGATGTGTACATTTAACAAAAATATACACTTAATTATCTATAATCTATATTACCCAAAGTATAATCTCTTTATTTGAGTGTTGAGGTCATTTGCTTCTATATATGAACATCTCATTATATATATATATATATATATATACACATACATATAATAGTATTATTTGAACTCAAAATGTTTTATAACTAACTTAACATTAAATTTTATGATATTGAAAAATATTTATCCATTTCGAAATATAACTTTGAAATATTTATTTAACCCTACAATATATAGTTTTTCAAAACTAATTATATTTCAAAGTTTATAATTTAAAAACATTTTGAAATTGTTATTTAGTAATACACTTATCTTCTTGAAACAGTAGAATATGTTTATAATGCAAGCTTTAATTAAATTATTTAAAATTCATAAACAAGTTATCTTATGAAGTGTTTTAATAATAATAAAGTTCTTTTTAAACTAAAAACATTTTAGTACATTTGAACTAAATTAAATAAATATGAAAACTTTGTTTTCAAAAACTAAATATATTTAAGAAACATTTTACTAGAAAGGTTATAATAGTAGATGTGGTTATATCGTAAAACGTTTTAGAAAATTAAGATTGAATATACTCTTAATATGTTTCAAGTTTTTAAATTAACATTTGATGGTGAAATGTGATATAAAGTCCAAAGGTTAGATAAACGTATGAAATCATCTTATTGTAAAATATCGATATTCAACGTCTAAGTTATTTATCATCCCACGTTCCAACTTTAAGATAAAAGTTAAAATAGTTATTTTATTAAAATCACGAGGAAAAATGTTATAAAGCACGAATTAGAAATCAAACAGAAATGTCCACTGATATTTGTCTAGTACTCGATAATTGGCATTTTGTTCTCACTTGCAAATCACTTTATCATTTTTAGAATATTGTTAAAATGGAAAGATTTCTTAAATCAAAGTGGACCTCTCAACAGAGACACGTAAATCATATCATAATGAATCTGATAATTCAATTATTTGGTATCATCTTTTAATTTTGTTGATAAATACGATCATGTAAAGTATTATACCTAATACCTTGTTTATGTTCTCAAGTTATAAAACATATACACATATATACACGTATATATTCTTATTCAATTATAATGGTTCGTGAATCGTCAAGGTCTGGTCAAGGTTAAATAAATGTATGAACAAAATTTAAAATTCTTGAGATTTAAACTTAACCAACTTTGCTTATCATGTCGGAATAATATAAAGATTAAAGTTTAAATTTGGTCAGAAATTTCCGGGTTGTCACATTACCTACCCGTTAAAGAAATTTCGTCCCCGAAATTTGATGGAGGTCATCATGACTAACAGTAAGAATGTTATTATGACGAATATAAGCTGATACATAGGATTTTATCATGATTAAGAAATACAGATAAAATAATTTGATTTTTCGAAGCGTATGTGTGAAGCTATCGTAAAAGAGTGAAATGAGAAAATCTTTGTAATCTATATATGATTTGATTCTTCGGCGATTAAGGAAATTATGATCCTCTTCGATTTAATGCGATAATCCATCTTGATTTCTCCGTCTGATGTTTCACTATAAATTCACGCCCTTCGTTTCCTTTCAACTCATACCTTCTATCCTTTCTCCTTCAACTCATACTTTTAAAGTATTCGTCAATATGCTCCATCCAGTATTGATTCTTGATATACTCCTAACTTTCATATCTGTCATTCTTCTTTTTCATCTACTGCCAGAAGAATCTATTTACTTCTACTATACACTTGGTTTTATAGTGTTTTTAGTTCTTCCGTGTCTTTATATTGCCATATGCATCGATATTTATGGTTTGTAATTTCTGGTTTGTTGTTGGGCTTTATATCTTCCCATATATTTCCAAAACTCCTGCTTCTGCCTTCTATAATCATTGTCATCTACGGTTTATGCTCCCTTCTATTTTGCTGTTATTTATACTCTCATTTCTATTTCGGAGCTTCATTCTTTCGTTTCCTCTTCTTGCGATTAAGCACCGCTTGTAATGATCCAGAATTCGCAGATATGAATTTCGGAATGAACATAGTTAATGTTCTAAGAAAAAATTGTAATGGCATGATCTTGATTTGTCAAATTACCAGAATACCTCGAAAAAGACCGAATCATCAAGAAAAATATTTTATTAATATTTTTAGAGGTTAAATAGAATACCAGAGTCGTGTAACATGGCACATGATGACGTTATGATCTGTGAATCATCAAGTTCTATTTAGAAACTCATCATGACTTACTGTAATATAATCACATTGATCAAGTGTCATTATATTATACTAACTCATGCTTCCGTTCCCAACACTACTTTAAAAATATTCATAGTTTGAACTTGAAGATTTCAGAATTTAGAAACTAAAATAGTTTCTTTTATGATGTAACATAGATAGCGAGAAGAGGTAAATAATCTCGGACGACGATAGTTATGATGGTATTTTCAGAAATATCGAGGATATTTATACTGAAAGATTCAATGTTGTTTCAAAAAAAAAAATTTATATCTGGAATCAAAGGATGATGCAGGAAATCTGTCTGTGAAGGTTTAGAATAAGGAGTAAGGTGTTTACTAATGGTTTCAGCAGACACTGAATGATTTGGATTCTTTGAAGGTAGGTTTCGTCCTTGTGATTTGTCCACAGCCTCCTTCATGGTTTGCTCAACCGTTTTTCAGTACCAAATCTTCTCTTTTTCTGAGCTTTACCAACACTCTATTCTTTATCATCAAACTTTTTACTGTTAAAGTCATTTACAGTTTTTGTTGCTTCATCATCATTTTTAAAAATTTTGAGAACTAGTTCGCAGTTCAGGATATTTTTCAGAAACTTCACATTCGAAGTATGTAAATCTTGAAGATTGACGTTATATGTATATATAACTGTTGATGTAGACATGCTGCGAGATTTCAAAATACTGATTGCTGATTCCCAGTAATTGGCATGAAAATTCTTGTTACAAGATGCGGATGAGTAAATGATGGGGTTTCGATAATTATAATAAATTTTCGGAAGGTCAAAGATCAGTGAAGTTATTGGTAAGTTTATTGCTAATGCGATGGAACATAAACGGTTCCCCGGTAACGATGGCGAAAGGGCAATGTATACATCAAGGTTATAATATGGCTGTTTCGACTGAAGAATCGAAGTTGACTTGCTGGAGCTGTGACAAAAATGTTTATTTTCAAACAGGATTGAAAAGTTATTTTAGCTAATAAATGCCAAAGGTTCTGACATGGATACGTGTTGAACTATTACTTTGGTTTCGAGGGTTTTTCAGGTACAAGACTACGGGTAACATGTGGTTGGATCATCATCTCGAGTGTCTTCAGGAATTTTGAAGGGTTTGAACACAGATTGTAATCGTTAATATACATATGATGTTCTAGCACAGTTTTGAAGTCAAAGTATAACTTTGTAGGAATCTAAGAGTGATGATTTCGATTATGTCTCGAATTAAATTTTGTGATTTCAAAAATCAGAATATGTATTTAAATTTGAATGAGTATGGTTGTCTCGATTTCTATACAAGAATGTATATTGTTGTGAAACTAGAGAGTATAGTTGATGATTTGCTTAATTAGATTCGAAGAATGTAACATATTAATTGTGAATTTATATATATCTCTCGGGTATTACCTACCCGTTAAAAAAAATTTCACAATTAATATTTTGTACAAAATAATTTTAATACAGTCTTTATGAAAATATATATGTGTATATTTTCTTCAGATGTAACATAGATTTAATGAGTTAATATTAAATTAAACTCATTTGATTTACGGTTGAAACCAGAATTGAATAATCCCTAAAGACTTTAGAAATTATATAACTTTTACGGAGTATTTATTCAATGAAATTGAAATTATGAATTAATACTTCGTTATTTGTTGATGCATGATGTTGGTGTTTGTGGAATTCTTGTGAACTTCGCAAGGTACGAATGATGTTGTCTGAAAAGTTTCGAGTACATCAATGATGAAAGTGTAAAATCAAACATATATTTGAATAATACACTTGATTTATTATGAAATGGGATTCATTGGATTGAAACAGAGATTGTAGTTAACGATGGTTATGTTGCGGATGAAGGACGTACATTATTGCATATTAGTAATATGAATTAACCGAGTAGTTAAGATTCACACATAATAGCTTAGTACGAAAAGATTTATTATGGTTTAAAATTTTATGTATATAAGATATACATATAAATCCTTCAGTGGAAATGAGTTAATACTTCATAACTCGTTGAGATGACATACTTGTTGTTAATTTATAATGATATCCACGGTGAGTCTTGAAATGGCGGAGCTTGTGATGTTAGAGGTGCTGCTGATTTCTGACGATATTGATGGTACTGTTGATGATGTTGGTAAAACAAGTCTAGCTTGTAATTTGTGCACCATTCTATCAGGGTTTCTACTCTTCCTTCTATCATTTCGGGGCACTCATCTGATTTATGGTTAGGGCTAGAATAGGTAATCTCTAAGACTTTGGAGATTACATAATCGTCGCGGAGTATTTCTTCAATGAAGTTATGAATCAATACTTCATCGTTTTTTGTTGTTGGTATTCCTTGGTATCTACAGAGCATATGTCATTGGTGCTCGTGGGACAGATTATAAAGTTGAGGTTTACGACGCGGTTGTGATTGGGGGTGGTAATGGTACTGTTGGTGTTGATGATGGTGGTACTGGTGATGCTGCTGTTTGTAACCTTTGCACCATATTCTCCAAAGCCATTACCCGAGCGCGAAGCTCGTTGACTTTTTCTATTACACTGGGATGATTGTCGGTTCGGACGAGCAGATAAATAAAATCTAGAATTTGATGTAGTATATAATCATGACGAGATACTCTGGAAATGAGAGAGAAAATGGTGTTTCGGACAGGTTCGCCGGTAAGTGCTTCAGGTTCTTCACCAAGAGGGCAATGTGGTGGATGGAAGGGATCACCTTCTTCTTGTCTCCAATGATTGAGGAGGCTACGAACCCATCTCCAATTCATCCAGAATAGATGTTGGCTGAATGGTTGATCCATTCCAGTCACACTACTTTCGGAGCTTGAGTGGGATTCCATTTCGGAATCCGAGGGACTTGAACTAATGACGAATTCCATTTCGTACGGTTGAATAAAGAATTTTTCGTTATGAAATGATTTTCCAGCTAATGGATGGTATTCTAATTACATAGAATATCTATATATATAGAGCAAAAGATTTCATAGATTACGGAGAAATTTACGGAATATGTCAAGCAAAGTTTACAGTAACAGATACGCTAAGATATGAATTAGCAGATACACTAAGATATGAATTTTGTCTATATACTATTCATGCAATCAATGCAATAAGATGTGTCTAGACTAAGAATGATAAGCAGGCAATTTTCCGACAAAAATGATAAGCAAAAATTTTGACATGCAGACACGGTCGAAGTCCAGACTCACTAATGCATCCTAAAAATGATCAGTTAGACACACAAATGTAGACCTAGTTCGCTAAGACCACCGCTCTGATACCACATATAAAGACCCGTCCTAATCCATAAGGACAAATAAAATAACATATGATTACATTGCGAGGTATTTGACCTCTATATGATACATTTTACAAACGTTGCATTTGTTTTTAAAAGACAACCTTTCATTACATCAAAAGTTGACAGGCATGCATACCATTTCATAATATC
The DNA here is from genome assembly GCF_046630445.1 of Rutidosis leptorrhynchoides. NCBI lineage: Eukaryota > Viridiplantae > Streptophyta > Magnoliopsida > Asterales > Asteraceae > Rutidosis > Rutidosis leptorrhynchoides. Next base: position 463,703,728 of record NC_092335.1, on the reverse strand, counting down.
CAACTTATAAATGACCTAATCTGTCATTTACTTAATAATAATTCTCTATTGAACTCAACGACTTGAATGCAACATCTTTTGAAAAAATGCCATGGATGACTCCAAGTAATATCTTTATAATGAGCAAATGCACAGCGGAAGATTTCTTTCAAACCTGAGAATAAACATGCTTAAAAGTGTCAACCAAAAAATTGGTGAGTTCATTAGTTTATCATAATCAATCATTTTCATCATTTTAATAGACAACAAGATTTTCATTTCTAATAAACATCCCATACATAGAGATAAAATTCATTTATATGGATTGAACACCTGGTAATCGACATTAACAAGATGCATATAGAATATCCCCATCATTCTGGGACTCCCTTTGGACATGATAATTTCGAAGTACTAAAGCAGTTCAAATTCTCTGACTGGGGCTTGTTAGTGCCCATAGATCTATCTTTAGGATTCACGTCAATTAGGGTGTCTGTTCCCTAATTCTTAGATTACAAGACTAAAAGGGGCATATTCGATTTCAATCATTCAACCATATAATGTAGTTTCGATTACTTGTGTCTATTTCGTCAAACATTTATAAAAGCGCATGTATTCTCAGTCCCAAAAATATATATTGCAAAAGTATTTAAAAAGGGAGTAATGAAACTCACAATACTGTAATTCGTAGCAATTATGCATATGACGGCACTATACAAGTGCAGGGGTTGCCTCGGATTCAGGAACCTATATTAAGTATATATATATATATATATATATATATATATATATATATATATATATATATATATATATATATATATATATAATGATCAATATCTTTCTAATAATTAAGATCGAGTCATAGTGTACCACAATCCTAATGCTCGAGACTATCATGCAAAAGTCAACAAAAGTCAATTTGACCCTAAAATGTCTTCCAAAATCTATACATATTTATTATATTACTTAAGTAGTCGTTTTATATATTTAAATATATTTATCAGATTTTATTAGAGTAGAAGTCATTTATTAATAAAAATTTATTTTTAAATTTACATATGATAAAAATATACTTTTATGTATCTTAAGTAATGTAATTTATAAAGTTCATTTAATATTATAACAATATAGCAGAATGTATTATTAATGTAATTATGTTACACGTAGTAAAATATCATTGTATCACATATTTATTTGATAAAATAATATCGATATTAACAATAGTAAATAAAAGTTGTATTATTTTGTAATAATAATAATAATAATTATTATTATTCTACTAATAATAATAACAATATTTGTATTTACTAAAAATGATATCATGATAAAATGATAATTTTTATTAATAATACTAAAATGATAATAATAATGATATTTTATATCAACAACGATATTCCTATAATTTTTGTAAAAATGATAGTTTTAATATTAATAAAAATTTTAATCATAATAATGATGATAAAAATAATAAATTTATGGTTTTGATAAAATTATTAATGATTTTAATGATATTAATAATAATAATAATCATGATAATAATAATAATAATAATAATAATAATAATATTATTATTATTATTATTATTATTATTATTATTATTATTATTATTATTATTATTATTATTATTATTATTATTATTATTATTATTATTATTATTATTATTATTATTGATTATTAAATAATAATAATAATAATAACGATAACGATAATAACGACGATAACGATGACGATAATGATAACGATGACGATAACGATAACGATAACGATAATCATTTTAACAATAATACTTTAAAATTATTGATAATTCAATTGACGATATCGTTTAATCCGTTCATCAAAACCATACGATATCTAAATGAAAAGTTTATAGTTTTTCGCCATCTTTCCAATAACATGCATATCATATCTCTTATCTCAATCGCATATGTAACAAATTCATAATCTATCATAAACTATTTAACGACAATAATAAGTAGACAAGCATGCATAATCATTTATACTCGAGCACTAGTCAGGGATACACTATTAATATATAAAAGTTAAGATATGAGTGCTCACGTATCAATATTGAGATTCAATATTGCAGGAAAAGTACGTAGATGCAACGGAAATGATAAATACTAGTTTGACTTCACGAGCATACCCACGAACTATACCAATAACCTCCATAGTTATAACTCATAATTTCCTTAGCCCTATCCCACTCGAAAAATCCGTCTTGAAACGATTCGCTCATGACCTCGTTGTGGTATTTTTGTAATATTAATACTAATAGTAATAATAAGATTAATAATAATATTAATCTTACTAATAATAATATAAATAGTATTAATATAAATAATAGATGGAGTAATATATCGCTTGATATATGTGTGTGTGTTACAAACCGAACCCGAATGAGATTTATAGAAGTGTTCTGGTTCATCTAGTCATGCGATCGCATGACATATCAATTCATTCCCCATGCGATCACATGGGGACTCCTTACAGCTCACAAAGTTTAACTTCTACCTGCTGACACTCGATTATATATATATATATATATATATATATATATATATATATATATATATATATATATATATATATATATATATATATATATTAATATATTTAATCTAGGTAATTATTTATATATTATATTATATTTACGAGCATGGTAAAAATGTAATTTTTGTTCTAATGACATGGACGTTGTCACTCGACTCATGTCCTGGTTCCGCTTTATAGAACGACGTTTTGTACGCTGAGAAAACTAGCGTTTTATGTTTCGTGATGTGTACCTTTAACAAAAATATAGACTTAATTATCTATAATCTATATTACCCAAAGTATAATCTCTTTATTTGAGTGTTGAGGTCATTTTCTTCTATATATGAACATCTCATTATATATATATATATATATATATATATATATATATATATATATATATATATATATATATATATATATATATATATATATATATATATGTGTATATATATATATATGTATATATATATATATATGTGTGTATATATATATATATATATGTGTGTATATATATATATGTGTGTATATATATATGTATATATATGTGTATATATATATATATATGTATATATATATATATATATATATATACACATACATATAATAGTATTATTTAAACTCAAAACGTTTTATAACTAACTTAATATTAAATTTTATGATATTGAAAAATATATATCCATTTCGAAATATAACTTTGAAATATTTATTTAACCCTACAATATATAGTTTTTCAAAACTAATTATATTTCAAAGTTTATAATTTAAAAATGTTTCAAAATTGTTATTTAGTAATACACTTATCTTCTTGAAATAATAGAATATGTTTATAATGCAAGCTTTAATTAAATTCTTTAAAATTCAGAAACAAGTTATCTTATGAAGTGTTTTAATAATAATAAAGTTCTTTTTAAACTAAAAACATTTTAGTACGTTTGAACTAAATTAAATAAATATGAAAACTTTGTTTTCCAAAACTAAATATATTTAATAATCATTTTACTAGAAAGGTTATAATAGTAGTAGTGGTTATATCGTAAAACGTTTTAGAAAATTAAGATTGAATATACTCTTAATATGTTTCAAGTTTTTAAATTAACATTTGATGGTGAAATGTGATATAAAGTCCAAAGGTTAGATAAACGTATGAAATCATCTTAATATAAATGTCGATATTCAACGTCTAAGTTATTTATCATCCCACGTTCCAACTGTAACAACCCGACTTCATAACCCAAAATGAGCTTCTTCTTCCCCGATTTAAGCTTTCTCACACTTAACCACCCCCTCTCTCTCTCTCTAGAATGAATGGATGATGTTTGGTGGTTGAGAAATGAAGTAATGAGCTCACCAAACTGATCCTAAGGCCTTTAATTCGTCCACCAAGTGAAATTACCAATTTACCCATCTAAAATATTTAAAAACAAAAAGACATGCCTACCAGCCATCCTGGACGGCGTCCAAAATGTTGGACGGCGTCCAGGTCTTCAATCTGGGACGGCGTCCAAACCCAAAAAGGAGACAGGATCTTACAACTCTCCCCCACTTGAACCGGATTGCGACCTCGCAATCCACGCCGCATGACAAGCAGGAAGATAAATCAAGACAAACTCTTCGGGCTCCCAAGTAAACTCGGAACCTTTACTTCACCGCCATTGAACCTTGAAAGTTCTCACCTCTTTATTTCTCAACATTTTCACCTTCTCGTCAAGGATAGCAATCGGTTCCTCGACATATTCTAACTTGTTGTTTAGCTCGAGCTCGTCTAAAGGCATCCATGAGGAATCATCTGCAAGACACTTACGGAGGTGGGAAACATGAAATGTATTATAGATCCCCGCAAGCTCTTCGGGTAATTCCAATCGATATGCAACTTCACCAACACGAGCTGAAACCTTGAACGGCCCAATAAACCGAGGAGCTAACTTTCCCCGTTTTCGAAATCGAATAATACCCTTCCATGGCAAAACCTTAAGCATCACCATATCGCCTTCTTGGAACTCAATCAATCGCCTACGTCTATCGGCATACGACTTTTGCCTATCTTGAGCCTTCTTCAAATGTTCCTGAATCAAATCGATCTTGCTATTTGTCTCTAAAACCAAATCGGTACTCCCGATCTCTCTTTGACCCACTTCTCCCCAACAAACGGGAGTTCAACACCTACGCCCATAAAGCATTTCGTAAGGTGGCATCCCGATACTAGCATGATGACTATTATTGTACGAGAATTCCACCAAAGGCAAATGCTCATCCCAACTACCACCAAAGTCAATGATGCACGCCCGTAACATATCTTCCAAAGTTTGATTCGTACGTTCGGTTTGACCGTCCATTTGAGGATGATACGCCGTGCTCAACTTCAATTGCGTGCCCATATCTTCATGAAACTTTTCCCAAAACCGAGATGTAAAACGGGTATCTCGATCCGAAAAAATAGATATAGGAACCCCATGTCGCGAGACCACTTCCTTGATAACAACTTAGCCAAAGTCTCCGACGATATCGCTTCTTTAATGGGAAGAAACAAAGCGCTTTTTGTCAAACGGTCAACTATAACCCAAATCAAATCGAATTGGGTTCTCGCCGTTTTAGGTAACTTTGTAATGAAATCCATGGTAATGTGTTCCCATTTCCACTTCGGGATTTCTAACGGTTGCAACTTACCATACGGATTTTGGTGTTCGGCTTTTACTTGTAAACACGTGACACATTGCTCAACATACTTCACAACATCACGTTTCATGCCCGGCCACCAATAATCTTTCTTCAAGTCATGATACATTTTTGTCGTGCCCGGATGAATGGAATATTTTGACTTATGTGCTTCATCAAGTAGCACCCGTCGGTAATCACCCATCTTAGGCACCCACACCCTTCCTTGAAAAGACAACAAACCACGCGGGCCCATAGTAATAAACTCCGATTGGCCCACGATTCGCTCCGTATGCTTGTTGTGAACATAAGCCTCTATTTGAATCTCACCTAGCTTTTCAAGAAAATCGTTGGTAATAATCAAACGTAACGACCCCACTTTTATCGCCGGATGTTGACTCTTTCGACTCAACGCATCCGCGACCACATTCGCCTTACCCGGATGATAAAGTATTTCACAATCGTAGTCTTTCACCACATCCATCCACCTACGTTGGCGATAATTCAAATCTCGTTGATTAAAGAGATGTTTCAAACTCTTATGATCCGAATAAATCGTACACTTGACACCATACAAGTAATGGCGCCAAATTTTCAACGCATGCACTACCGCTGCCAACTCAAGATCATGAGTCGGATACCTCGTTTCATGTTCCTTTAATTGTCGAGAGGCATAAGCGATGACTTTATCTCTTTGCATTAGAACACACCCGAGACCATTTAAGGAAGCATCACAATAAACCACCATGTCTTCAACACCTTCCGGTAACACTAACACCGGAGCTTGACACAACTTCTCTTTTAACAATTGAAAAGCAATTTCTTGCTCGTTCTCTCTACCAAACCTCGCATTCTTCCTTGTCAATTTCGTTAACGAAGAAGCGATCTTAGAAAAATCTTGGATAAACCGACGATAATAACCGGCTAATCCGAGAAACCTTCGGATTTTCGTAGGCGTAGTCGGTCGTCCCCAACTCTTCACCGTTTCGATCTTCCCCGGATCTACTTGAATACCGTTTTCATTCACAATATGACCAAGGAATTGAACTTCCCTTAGCCAAAATTCACATTTGGAGAACTTTGCATACAACTTCTCCTTTCGTAGCGTCTTCAATACTTCACGCAAATGATGTTCATGTTCGTTCATACTTTTCGAGTAGACTAGTATGTCGTCAATGAACACTATTACCTACTTGTCCAACATAGGTTGGCACACTCGGTTCATAAGATCCATGAATGCCGCCGGTGCATTCGTAAGACCAAAGGGCATAACTACAAACTCATAATGCCCGTAACGCGTTCGAAAAGCCGTTTTCTCTATGTCTTCCTCACGGACCCGCATTTGGTGATAGCCGGACCGTAGGTCGATCTTAGAGAAATACGTTGCACCTTGAAGTTGATCAAATAAATCGTCAATCCTAGGTAATGGATAACGATTCTTGATCGTCACTTTTTCAACTCACGGTAATCAATGCACATACGCATACTACCATCTTTCTTCTTCACAAATAACACCGGAGCGCCCCATGGCGAAGCACTCGGTCGAATAAAACCCTTCTCGAGCAACTCTTGGGTTTGATTTAACAACTCTTGCATTTCCGTTGGTGCTAAACGATAAGGAGTTTTAGCAATGGGAGTAGCTCCCGGAACCAACTCAATACGAAACTCAACTTGTCTTTCCGCCGGAACACCCGGTAATTCGTCCGGAAAAACGTCTTCGAATTCACTAACAACCGGAATTTCACGAATAGGTGGTGGCTCATTGCGAGTATCAACAACATGAGCAAGGAAAGCCATGCCACCGGTAACAACAAAACGACGTGCCCGTGCAAAAGTGCATATCGGCACCGGTCTCCTTCGCTTATCACCATGAATAATTAACTCTCCCCCACTTAGGGTCTTTACACGAATAAACTTATCATGGCATGCAATATCGGCTCTATAACGATCGAGCCAATCCATACCAACGACAATATCAAAGTCGCCCAAGGTCATTGGAATAAGATCAATTTTAAAGGTTTCGGCCCCAAAAACAACATCACAATTCTCACACACATCAACCACTAGCACCGTCTTGCCATCCGCTATTTCGACTTCTATCAGACGACTTAACTTAGCTAACGGTCTATTAAGTTTAGGCACAAATTTAGGAGACACAAACGACAAATTTGCACCGCTATCGAAAAGAATCCTTGCCGGATTAGAATTAACCATGTAAGTACCTGAGACAACTTCGTGCGATTGTTTGGCTTCATCATTGGTTATCAAGTAGTTGCGACCCCTAGCCGCACCCTCCGCCTTCTCTAACCGCTTCACATTATCATTTCGCAACTCGGGACACTCCGACTTCTTATGCCCCTCTTTGCCGCAATTAAAACAAGTGATTTTGTTTCCGGAACGTGGTTTCGGACACTCACGAGCCATATGACCCGGTTGCCCACAATTGTAGCACGTATAAGAAAACCCACCGGTAGTGCCCTTCTTTGCACTATTGACACTTTCGGCCCCCCTCTTGCTCTTGCTCTTCTTGCTTGAGGCGTTAGAGTAACTAAAACCTTCAAACTTTCTTTTGGAAAACATGAAATCACTCTTTTTTGGAACCTCCGGCTCAAAACCCCGAGCCAACTCGAACAATTCATCAAAAGACTTAGCCATACCCCGACTAATCTTCCCCTTGTACTCATCATTCAAAGTACGGTAGAAATCCTTCATGAGCTTATGATCATCACCAACATATTCCGGGTAAAAACGAGTCTTTGCCAAGAATGTAGACTTAAGAGTAACTAAGTCCATTGAGCCTTGTTGCAAATGGTGCAACTCGTCCCGGATTCTATCGAGATCGGAAGAAGTTCGGTATTCCTTGAAAAACTCCTTCTTAAACTCTTCCCATGTCAAGCCCATACATTGTTCCTCACCATACAAGTTGATTTTATCATCCCACCATAACTTAGCCTCTTCTAGTAGCATGCTAGAGCCATACCTCGCCTTCTTCTCGGGAGGACATTCCGAGGTACGGAAAGCTCCCTCAATATCGGAGATCCAACATGTACTTTTCAAGGGATCTCGCACCCCATTAAACATCGGGGGTTGAGCATCCTTGAAGTTCTTGTAGTGGAAGTCCCACCTTCCTTCGCCTCCTTCACCGCGAGGATAGATATTCCTAGCATCAAGGGCCTCTTCGATAGTGGCCTTCATTCGTTCATTTATCAAATCGGTCACCTGCCCATCGACCGAATCTTGAAAGACCTTTCGGACGTCCGTAAGAAAATCCGCTTTTAACTTTTTAAAGACGGCCTCAACCTTGGCCGAAAACTCGGCGTCCTAGCTTGTACTTCCGTTATCATGATCGGGACCGTTTCTCGTCTTCATTCTATAAAACGAAATAGGTTAAACCACAAAAACGAAAGGACAAATTACATATGTATATACATATATGCCACACTACTCCATCTCGCTCAACAATCGTCGTACATTGCTTGTTTAACACGATTTGCACCCGTAACAACGGTAGCTACTCGTTGTTACGCGAGCACGTCGCATTCACTTGCTAGTACAACGTCTGTCTTGCTTGATGATTGCTAAACACAACACAAAACAATTAGCACAAGGTTAAATCTCATAAACCAAAGCACTAACAATTCCCGATTAGACCCAAAGTCCTACAAGTCCCGCATAAGGCGCTCACACAATAAAGTCTAAGTCTAGGCACCTATCTCAAAGTCGCCTAAATCCCTTAGACCATGCTCTGATACCACTTGTAACTACCCGACTTCATAACCCAAAATGAGCTTCTTCTTCCCCGATTTAAGCTTTCTCACACTTAACCACCCCCTCTCTCTCTCTAGAATGAATGGATGATGTTTGGTGGTTGAGAAATGAAGTAATGAGCTCACCAAACTGATCCTAAGGCCTTTAATTCGTCCACCAAGTGAAATTACCAATTTACCCATCTAAAATATTTAAAAACAAAAAGACATGCCTGCCAGCCATCCTGGACGACATCCAAAATGTTGGACGGCGTCCAGGTCTTCAATCTGGGACGGCGTCCCAAATATTTGGACGGCGTCCAAACCCAAAAAGGAGACAGGATCTTACACCAACTTTAAGATAAAAGTTAAAATAGTTATTTTATTAAAGTCATGAGGAAAAATGTTATAAAGCACAAATTAGAAATCAAACAGAAATGTCCACTGATATTTGTCTAGTACTCGATAATTGGCATTTTGTTCTCACTTGTAAATCACTTTATCATTTTTCGAATATTGTTAAAATGGAAAGATTTCTTAAATCAAAGTGGACCTCTCAACAGAGACACGTAAATCATATCATAATGAATCTGATAATTCAATTATTTGGTATCATCTTTTAATTCTGTTGATAAATACGATCATGTAAAGTATTATACCTAATACCTTGTTTAGGTTATCAAGTTATAATACATATACACATATATACACGTATATATTCTTATTCAATTATAATGGTTCGTGAATCGTCAAAGTCTGGTCAAGGTTAAATGAATGTATGAACAAAATTTAAAATTCTTGAGATTTAAACTTAACCATCTTTACTTATCATGTCGGAATAATATAAAGATTAAAGTTTAAATTTGGTCGAAAATTTCCGGGTTGTCACAAAGTAGACTACGAACCCATCCCCAATTCATCCAGAATAAATGATGGCTAATTGGTTGATCCATTCCGGTTACACTGCTTTCAGAGCTCGAGTGGAAATCTATATTGAAATAACTGTCGGAATCCGAGGAACTTGAACTAGTGACGAGTTCCATTTCGTACGACCGAATAAAGGATTTTTCGATATGAATTGATTTCCGGCTATCGGATGGTATTCTAATTACATAGAATATCTATATATATAGCATAAAGATTTCACAGATTACGGAGAAAATTTAGAAAGCTGTCAGGCAAAGGTAACAGTAACAGATATGCTAAGATATGATTTTTTGTCTATACACTATTCATACAATCAATGCAGTAAGATGTGTCTAGACTAAGAATGGTAAGCAGGTAATTTTTGACACAAAATGATAAGCAAAACTTTTGACATGCAGACACGGTCGAAGTCCAGACCCACTAATGCATCTAAACAACTATCAGTTAGACACACTAATGCAAGACCTGGTTCGCTAAGACCACCGCTCTGATACCAACTGAGAGGGCCCGTTCATACCGAATATAAACGATTCACGATAGTTGATTTCATCGCGAGGTATTTGACCTCTAAATGATACATTTTACAAACATTGCATTCATTTTTAAAAGACAAACTTTCATCACATCAAAAGTTGACAGCATGCATATCATTTCATAATATATCCAAATATAAATGACTTAATAATATTCTTGATGAACTCAATGACTCGAATGCAACGTCTTTTGAAATATGCCATGAATGACTCCATGTAATATCTACAAAATGAGAAAATGCACAGCGGAAGATTTCTTTCATACCTGAGAATAAACATGCTTTTAAGTGTCAACCAAAAGGTTGGTGAGTTCATAGGTTTATCATAAGCAATAAAATTCATCATTTTGATAGACCACAAGAGTTAAATACAGTACACCTATCTCGTGTACAAAACCATTTTTCATAATGCTTAGCAGAGTAGGTTCGTATCCTTTTCTCCCTCGTAGGTTGCCTCGCGATTTTAAAATAACCGTACACATATCTCGTGCACAAAAATAATACACATAACCTGTGTATAAAAATCATTCTCTCTATACATAACATTCAATTTGATTTCATTGCTCAACATGGTAACCGACCTTAACATATAATGCGCAAAAATAATATCCCCAAAACAGAACATCTCGTCTGTATAATATATAAACTTTGAAGTACTAAACACCACGCCCACTAGCTCTTCCGTCTAGTTAACATTCTGGGTGGGGGTGTTAAACCCGGCAGCTACCTTTAGGATTCGCGTGAATTAGGGCCATACCCATTTCTAATTCTTAGGTTACCAAGCAATAATAATCAGGGGAAATATTCACAACAATTAGTGGCAATTATAATGTCCAACTAATTCAATAATAATCCACAGAACTTCTGTCTGTATAATAATTCATTCGAGGAATGTTTTGCTTGTGTCTATCTCGTCAAACATTTATAAAAGCATCTCAGTCCAAAAATATAGATTTCAAAGGCATTTAATAAATCAGTTGTAAAAACAGCGCATGTATTCTCAGTCCCAAAAATATAAAGAGTAAAAGGGAGCAAATGAACTCACAATACGATATTTTGTAGTAAAAATATGCGTACGACGGAACTGAACAATGTAAGGTTGGCCACGGATTCACGAACCTATATCATTCATATATATATATATATATATATATATATATATATATATATATATATATATATATATATATATATATATATATATATATATATATATATATATATATATTAAAACATATACTCGTAATCGAACAATTTCATATATTATAACTTTATATATTATATATTTAATTTATATATATATATATATATATATATATATATATATATATATATATATATATATATATATATATATATATATATATATTAGGGATTAGTTATGATTTATATAGTCATATATATATATATATGTATATTAAAAAAATACCTAATTCGTTATATATGAATATTTATATAAAGATTGTTAATATAATTAATTCATACATATATGTAATATTACTTATAAGTCTATTTTTATATACATAATAACATATAATATTAATAATAGTAAGTAAAAGTTGTATTTAATTATAATGATAATTATAGCATTAATTATAATAATAATTATAATTATAATAAGAATCATAGTTTCTATAATATTAATGATAATAATAATAATAATAATAATAATAATAATAATTATTATTATTATTATTATTATTATTATTATTATTATTATTATTATTATTATTATTATTATTATTATTATTATTATTATTATTATATAGTTGTAGTGATAACAAAATAACAAGTTTTGTAAAAATGATAATAATTTTTAATATTACAATACTAATAATGATAATCATATTAATAATAATACTTTCGTTAATAATAACAATGCTACTAAAAATGATACTAATGCTAATATTTATAATAATAATAAATTGTATTATTTTGATAATAGTTATAATAATAATAATCATATTCATAAAAATGATAATAATACTAAAATGATAAATTACTAATAATAATAATATTACTAATACTTATAATAATAATAGTAATTGTTATAACACTTATAACTATGATAATAATAATAATTATTATTCTAATTCTTATAATAACAATAATAATAACAACAACAATAATAATAATAATTATGGTAATAACAATAATAATAAAAATCATAATAATAATAATAATAATAATAATAATAATAATAATAATAATAATAATAATAAAAGATTTTTGAAATTGAAACTACCTCTTTAAAAATGAATTAAAAAAAAATAGGCCACTGCAGGGCTCGAACCCGTAACCTCCTGATAACCCGTAACACTCAACACCACTCCTCTATCTTTGATTTTCTGATATAACCCGTATACTAAAACTATTTAACTCGTTTAATTCTGTTTTCCCTTATCTTCTTCTTCTGATAAAACTTAGGCGACCAGGGATTAATAATTACCATAACATCGAATTAAGTTTTTTTTTGAATTCTAATTTGAAACAGAAACAATAAGTGATCGATGGAATTTATTTAAAACAGAAATAAATAAATAAAAAATAAACCCGTCAAGAACACATATGAAACTCAAATCTTGATTTTGAAATTCAGACATGTTTAGATGATACTTACAAAATGAAATATGTTTTCAATCACTCATAGAAACTTTAAGAATCGTTAATTTCAACAGAGATAACCTCTAAAACTTCAATTTGATCTTAGAACACCCGGTTGACTTTTTATGTGGAAACTTTGACGCTAAAATTCGTGATTGATAGGAAGAATTGAAACCTGATAATTTACAGATAGATTGAGGGAAGAATTCCTAACCAAACTGCAATATTACTTTTTGAGATTTTATTTGAATTCAAGGTTTCAAAAAAAATATAAAGAAATGGAGGTAAATGATTCCATTTTTTTTTATAAACTTTTTCTGTTTTATTTCTCTCCTTTCCAATTACCAATTTCTGTGATATGTATAAATAATGTGCCAGCGAGATTTATGTAGCAATGGAATCAAATGCAGTTGTTTTGTAGTGGATGTAGTGGTCGACACTTTCCATCAAGAGCAGAGAAGAAAACGAATTAAAGAAGAAAAGAAAATAAAAAATAAATATCAAACAAACTGAGAAATCAATGGGTAACAGATTCTTGTCTTGTATCTGGGATTCGATTCAATTAAGTAGACAAATTAGATAGATTTGATAATGACATCAAACATATTTCTGATCCTAAATCTGATTATGCGATTTTATATGAATATTATTAATAATTAATAATTATAATTATATTAATAATAACTCAATACTAATATTAATAATAATATTATTATAAATAATAATAATAATAACAAAAATAATAAGAGTAATAATAATAAGTCACAATAATAATAATTTTAGTGAATTTGATAATAATAATAATAATAATAATAATAATAATAATAATTATATTAATATTGATAATAATATTTATATATATCAAATTTCATCTTTATTTTCAACATAATGATATTTAATAATAGTAATGATAAACATAAGAATTATAATTTTAAAGATAATAATAACTAACAATTTATTTAAATCATAACCAATTTGTAATTTCAACCTTTCTCATAAAATATTTATAATGAAAATCTATATTATGATAACCCTAAAACTATTAGAATTTATTAATTACATCATAACAATAATAATAATATAATTAATACTAGTATTGATATTAGTATTATTAATAATAATGAAAGTAATAATAATAATATTATGATACTATATCCTTAACTTGTAATTATATCTAATATTTTAATATTTTATATTATTAATTTTGTACTATTGAATAATTATATAATATCTATAACTTTTATATATATTCTAATATACATCTAATAATTATGTATAGAATTCATATATATCTATACATAGATTTATTTTAATAACAACTTCCTTATCTTGTATTTTATTTTACATATTGAGTCCTAATGATTATTTTATATTTTGTTAATCCGAGTTAATACATATATACTTATTTTTATATTTATATTTTTATATATTTATGTATTTATTTTCAACAATTGTTCGTGAATCGTCGGGCATAGTCTGAGGTTAAATGCATCCATGTAAACAGTTCAAAAATTTTGAGACTTGGTTTAACAGGCTTTGCTTATCATGTCAAAACCATATAAGAAATAAGTTTAAATTTGTTCAAAAATTTCCGGGTCGTCACATAGATAAACTTGTCTTCACCTTGGACAAGTATTAATCTCCAAATAAGATTAATCAACTTCCTAAGTCCCTTTAAGGAAGTAGATCACTAAGCTAGCCTATGCTTCTACTAATTGAAGTTACAAGACTTATACACTTTGCAATGATGATCCTAAGATAATACTAGGACATACATTACATTAAGTAAACTCACAAGATAAATGATTTTGATTAGTAAGTTTACAACAACCCAATTCTATATCTATACGATCATAGAATCTTCTCTTGCTTGATCACATTTGAGTAGTAATTGATGCACTTGTGATCACTGGAGATAAGCCTTTGAAATATGCAAGAGGGTCAGCTTCAAATGCTCTTAAATGTTTGCCTTTTATAGTAGGATTCAAAATGTAGCCGTTGACACACGGTTGTCATCACGGTCGACCATGGTGCTACCGTGCGTGCTCCAGTCCAAAATTGGTATCCGTTGTATAGCCGTTTGACTCAAATTTGAACACCACTTTTTGGCACCTTTACTCCTTCTAGCACCTGCAAAAGAAACCAAACATCCTACACAAGTACTATATGCATTAAGTGTGTGAGATTTGGTCTTAATGCATGAAAGTGACTAATCATTAAAAATTGCAAACCCAAAATTCTTGGAGAAGTGTCTTGATTGATATTTTGGGAAATCTCAGTTTGGTCAAGACTTAGTTAGTCACTTTAATGCTCTAGGTTCAATTCTAAAGACTAGTCACTATGTCATTAACTACCTAGTTTCAATTGATCACAAGTCATGTTCTTTTTTAGTTTAGTTTAGAGATTAATTGAATAATGTCTCTATAAGATAATCATGAAATATGTAGAGACATCAAAGTTAAGTCTTAAGTAATCACCCTTTGTTACTTTGACTAGACCACATAGACAATTGGCTGTACTTTCATTGTGAACCATTTTACACTTAATCTATTGGAGTAGGTTAGTTACTTGAATCCTAACTAGTGAGCACCTAGCAAACATATTAATCAAGTTGACAAGTTTATGAGTATTAATCATAATGGCAAGTAGCAAGTAATACTCACATACCAAGAGATAGTTATTCTAGAATCAATCATATAGATACTTGCACAACTTATAAATCGAGCTTTAACAAGTTTAAGTGCAATATAACATATTGCTTGATTAATGTGTAAGCACACATTAATGTCCAACACATGCACAAGAGAAGAGCAATCTCTAGTTAGGACTTGGTGACCATCCTAAATGTATCTAAGTGTGTTTTAGGATTACAAGTCATTTGTAGTTTAACCTTGAGAGCATTGTTCCTCATTTAGCCTTAATTAATCACTAAGTCATTTCTAATAACAATTATTGTTCTAGTGACCTTGGCTTAAGTGTGTTGGTACTTGATGATCATACTAAGAATATCTAGATAAGAATTAAGATCACAAGTTGTTGATTAACACTTATGTGTTATGCCTAATCTTGGTTAATTTGTCATTAAAGTGTCATTAGGCGTAATTAATCACAATTAGTGTTTTTATGACCAAAACTCAATTGAGTATGGAGAAGGTATCTATTCTAAGCATGTAGAGAAAGGTTTCATGAATTATAGATATCGAAAACTAGTCAAACTTTATTTGGTCAAAAACGTTAACAGAGAAAACTGCGGTCGCGCTGCGGTTGACCGTGGTGGCGACCGTGCAACTTGTTTTCACAAAACTGCGTTGCAATTTAGTTTAGGGTTTCACGATTGACTATGAGATCTACCGTACCTTGGCCGTGTGTTTAGCTGAACTTTTAATTTCATTCTTTAACCTATGTTTGACTTGGTCATTTGCAAGATAAAGTATGGATTAGTGACCTTGCGTGTTTTATGTTAAGATTTCAGTCATTACTTGTGCATATGTATGTGTCATCATCAAAACATATTCTTTGGTTAATCATACTTAAGTTTATCATTTAGTGCATTAACCAACATTCAACCAACATTCTCCCCCTTTTTGATGATGACAAACATACAAGTGATGAGGGACATTTTGCTATAAATACGCAAGTGTTAACAATCACTTGTATCCATCTTTCTCCCCCTTTTGTCGAAGCAAAAAGGTTAGCTCCCCCTAGAACTAAGCTCGCCCTTAGAGCAAAACTCCCCCTTAAACTGTGCACATTGGAAAAACATTTATGAAAACATAACAAGCACACATTTTATTCATAGCACGTACTAAGCACAGATAATTCATACATAGATAATTCATGACAGTCAAAATAAGTTCAATTTTCATGATGAGAGGAGTGACCCTTGTCCTTGTCCTCAAGTCGTGATAATCTTCGACCAAGTTTTAGAATGTTTCTAAGAATTACACTGTTTTGTCCCTGTGTCGAGAGAGAACAAAAGTTGGGTGAATTTTCAAGAGGAGGTTCTTGGATATGCTTGGTTAAAGCTTTGCATATTGGATATGAAGAGACTTGAATGGAATGGTGAAACGGAGATGTCATTTCAACATATGCAAAAAGCTTGGTCAGATGGAGACCATACGGAAGTGACACATGGGAATGTTGACTTGCATGTTGCATTCTTGATGCCATGAAGTGTGCAACATTTACTTTCGTGGAGTTCAGAAGACACCATATGAAGGTGACTTCATTTGCATTCAGTCTATCCAGTAGTTCCCCCTTTTCGTACACATTTGCAGTGATGATCTGTTGCCAAAGATCATATGTCGATGCAAGATGTTGACAAAGGAATCCATCCTTTTTGATGTATTCGGGTCTAAGAGTTCCGTTGCACATAATATCTAGTGCATTATTTTTTTTTCCCATTTAGGAAATTCATTAAACGAATTTGGTTCTAGAAATAATGTTCGACCTTCACTCGGAACATCCATAATATTTCCAAATTCTTTAAGCGTTAATGAATGACTTCTTCCATAAAGTGAAAATGAGATTTTCTCATTATTGTGTGAGAATTGAAAATTCTCATAGAATTCATTGATGTGAAGGGGATAGAGTGAACCTCTTAGATTAAGAAAGACATCTCATTTGATGTTTGAGAAGCTTTCAAGAGAGTAGGTAGTAAGATGATGTGTAAGAACTTCTCTCCCTTCAACAATTGATCTCATTGTGAAGAACCTTTGTTTTGCAAAGAGATGTTTGGAGTAGTTGATGGGATTGTGAATTTGTTGAATGTATTTGCTTTAATAGACAAGTGATGAATGGTGTCTAGCAAACTTTAATGGGGTAGGTAGCTAAATTGAGAGCACTTTGTCAGAGATATCAATTTGTCTTTTTTGCAATCTATTGATCATTGAATTTGTGTAAGAGTGCTAGGACAAATTAATTCTGTCAGGTGTTCTGCGGTTGAATTACGGTCGACCGTGGAAGTAGCCGTACAGTGACAGATTTCTATTTTTGTATGGGTATACAAACAAAATCAACTTAAGCACACAATAAAAACAACATTATTAAATATCTTAATTATATTTGTTTAGTGCCAACATTTAAGCACTCCACATAGTACACAGATAAAGATCATTATTCTAGACATACAAGTTATGACCTACTGCAAGAAATTGTTTTCACAAATCCTTTCAACGCCTTTTTGAACCTAGAGTGATTTTCGCTAATCTCTTCCTCTCGCTTCAGAATCCTGTCAATCTTGGTTTTGAAATTCAAATTCTTTAACTCTTGATGTTCCTGTAAGTTCGCCTCCTCATCTTCTATCTCCTCTTCATCCGATTCTTCCTCCGGTTAATAGTTCTCAATCTCTTCAAGATCCTCTTGAAGACTCGATCTTCTTCCACGAGAGGATTCTCCTAGATGACCACTTCGAATGATAGTTGACTTGTCTAGTGGCACGAATGAAGGTTGTTGAACAATAGCATGGGTTACCTTGAGGTAGTTGAATAGAATGTTTAGATGCATTCCATACGGAAGAGATCTAGTTGATTCAGTCATCAGATTGCTCATTCGTGATGCCATCAAAAATGCCACATTAATCTCCATATTTAATTCAATTGTCCACATGACAAAAATTTGGGTAACATGAATGTGAGAGTGGTTCCCCAACCTACAGTAGATGTTGTGGTCAATGATTTTGTTCAAAATATCCAGATCTAATCGGAGACCCTTTCCGGTTAATCCCTTGGATAAGATTTCTGAGTGATTGGCGTTAGGTTTGCAAAGCAAGGTTAATACATCGGTAGCTTGAATAAACTCAGGAAGATGTTCTAGTTTGTGTCGTCTACTGTAGAACTCCATTCCTTCAGTAGGAATACCCATAATTTCACCAAAAGCTTTGAGAGGAAATTCCCACCACCTTTTGTTAAGATGAAATCTTACCATCTTAGTTTCTGTGTTGAAGCTATAGTTGGCATAGAACTCTCTTATCAAATCGGGATATATAGGTCCATTGATTAGTACGAACGAAGCTAGAATCCTTTCAAACAGCTTGTTAATTACTTCAGTGAATGCTTCAAGGCTTATGATTCTTCCTTCTGCTATTGCTCTTGTTTTGAGCCATTTCCTGTTATATGTTGTACGTTATCTCGCATCAGTTGGAGGATTATATCTATTCTCTCCTCCTCTAGATTGAGCATCCCTGGTCCTTGCCATTTTTCTACACAATGATATTTCAAATTAATTCAAAGTGTATAATTCAATTGTAGGCAACGAGTTTTGCAAACTTTAATTATCATCAATACTTAGATATTTTGATGTTAATATTCTTCACATTTTCACTCTTCATTAGTGTCAATAAGTTTGCAACTAGATTAAGATTTTCACAAAGTTCATATGTGTTCTAGACTTTTGAGATTATCATCAACACATGTTTTGACATTCAACATTATTATACTCAATGAAGAGTGAAAATCTAACCTAGATGTATAATGAACCCTAGAATTAGTCATTATTAAATTAACGCATAGATAGGTACTACTACAATTGTTTCCAAGTTGTTCTTCAAGAACAATTTTGATTGTTTGCATCAATTCAAGTTTTGACTCACTCTAGTTAGGGTTTCTTCATAACCCTAATTCATCATACAAACACAATTGAATGCTTGGAAAGCAAGTATTAATCATACCAAAAGTAGGAATTGAGATTGAAGGAATGAGCGTTCTTCTTCATGCGGTCGATCTCTGTGACAACCTGACTTTTTCCGTTACTAACGTTACTTGTCCGTTAAGTATTTAACGGTGATTACTTAGCCTTTATGTGTTTAATTGATTTAAATGCATACTTGATCCTAGTGGATTACTTGAATTAATATGTTATATTAATTTATGAACTTATTTCGGGTAGCGAAATAACTAGAAAACGTTACGATTAAGTTAATCGCCTAGAAAGCATTTCAGTTTACGGAACTCAGAAAAATGACGAAATAATTAATTTCAATAATTATTAACTTTAAGAAAAACTAATTTAATTTATTATTTATTTAATGAATTAAATCCGGTGATTTTGTTTCAATGACTAGTTAACGTTCCGGAGACCCGGTACGGTTAACGGCAATGAAACAGACCACGCGCTTATGAGTAATTTAGCAAAACCGAGCCCAGGACACCCCTTAGAGGGCCATTCGGCCGAACCCGCCCCCATGCACCTTAATGGACTTGTTTTGGACTTTACTTGGGCTACAAGGTGATTAGTTTCCTTAATTAATCCCTAACTTTATCTATAAATAGGAGTTAAACCCCAAACCCTTCTCCTTTTTCTTTTTCTTGGTCGACATCCCCCTTCCCCCTCCATCTCTTGGCCTTCGGCCTTCACAACACCACCACCACCATCAAAAGTCGTTGTTAGATAAAACCTCGTGCATAAACGTTGTTAATCTCGTCATTCTCTACGCGTACGTATAAGAAATTTGATACTTTAAGGTATAAACACTAACCCTAATTTCTATAATTCAGATTTTTATTCAATTACATAGTGTAATCAAGTCTAGTGCTCAATTAATGATGTTTAGTGTTGTCATTTATCGTTTAATTGATCGATTGACGTTGTTTACTTGAAAAACGAATTGGTAATTGTTAGATCTTATATAATTGAGTTGTGGACAGATCATATAATGTGTATAGATGAAAAGGTATCGAAAAACTATTAAATCTGGACTTTGTTTTCGCTTGATTTCGTTATCGTATGCTCAAGCTATGCTTAATCGAAATTTTCGTTAGGGTTTCACATGTAATCCGAATTTTTTGAGTTGCATGCTTTGTGTTTTAGTTTATAAAAAGTGTACTGCTGTATTCCTTATGAAAATTTATGCAATTTGGACTTAAGATTTGCGTCAAAAGGTTATGTAATGCTCCCGATATGTCAACACGAATCGATAAGTGAGCTGAATCTGTTTTCAAATTTACATAAAAATTGCTAGAGTGAACTAGGAATTGATTTAGACTATAACCTTCTGGAATGTGTTATTTTATATGTTTCTTGACATGTTTCATTTGTATGAAAACTTGCAAGTGTAGCGACCCGACAAAATCGTCATTGACGGCGCCGTCTACTTAGGTCCCGTTACGTGATCATAAGTCTTTAAAATAACGTTTAATCAAAGATATGTCGCATTCATTTCAAATGTGAGTGTTTCAAATTTACAAGAATTGTTCAACCAAAAGTTACGTTACTAAGTTAAGTACAATTGAAACCTATGCGACACAATTTTAGATAAAATCAAAAGACGCTCCACGTATGCATGTATACTCGACATCCAAGCAAGTATCAAAAGTAATGAGTGGAAGCATGTATCACAAAACGTTCAATGACCTAAGAAAAACATAGAAATCTGTCAACGAAAACGTTGGTGAAATTATAGGTTTAAGTAAGTAAGTACAAATGAACCACAAGATTTATATCATTGAAATAATAGTTATCCATTCCAAAAATTGTTATCACGAGCACCCAATTATCAAGGCTTAACTTTCCATCCATAGAACCCCATCACAATAGTGTTAGAACATACACTGTTTCTCAAAAATATATTTTATCCGAAGTAACGGTAGCGAACCGTCCGAATTAGGGTTTGTCAAACCCCTATGTGTGATGACCCGGGAATTTCTGACCAAATTTAAACTTAATCTTTATATGATTTTGATACGATAAGGAAAGTCTATTAAACTGAGTCTCATAATGTTTGAACTATTTCCATGAATGCATTTCACTTTTACCATCTCCGACGATTCACGAACCATAGTTGCATATATATATATATATATATATATATATATATATATATATATATATATATATATATATATATATATATATATATATATATATATATAATATATATATATATATATAATAATTTGATATTATAAAATAGAATATAAACATTTGAACTATATATATAAAATAAGATACAAAATAACTAAGTGTAAATTAAAATAAGTTTATATATATATATATATATATATATATATATATATATATATATATATATATATATATATATATATATATATATATATATTGTAATATACATATATATAAGAAATATAAATATTATGTGTTGAAACTTTTAATATATATTTCTATTACGAAATAATATAATATAGTAAATGGATATATAATGGTTATGTATATAAAACATAATTAATGTATTCATATTTACATGTATATAATATGCAAACACAATTACATACTATTATAAGATTATGTAAATATTAAATTTTCAGTATACGTTATTATGAAACTAAATATGATTTCTATTAAATACATATATAGAATATATAAATTTTAACTGTTCAGTAAATGTCAACATATAACATAATCTTACATAAATAATAAATGGTATTATATTAGATTACAAGTTTGAATATATTTAATATATTAAATTTATTAATACTTTCATTATTATTATTAATAACAGATTTGATACATGTAATATGCTATATTATTATTATTATTATTATTATTATTATTATTATTATTATTATTATTATTATTATTATTATTATTATTATTATTATTATTATTATTATTATTATTATTATTATTATTATTATTATTATTTATTAATACTTTTATTATTAATAACAAGTTATGTCATTTTATTAATAATTAAATTATATTTATATTTCAGCATTTTCAAATCAGATAAAAGTCAGTTTTATTAATTATTATTATTATTAATTGTATTATTGTTACTAATATATTAATTATTAATATATTTATTAAATAATAAGATTTAATATATAAAAGGCAGCTATTTAAAATTCAGATATATAAATTACAGATGCAGATAATCACGCGTAATTTATGTCTTTATCAGTATTTATTTTTTTCTGTTAAACTTTCTCTGCCCGTGACTATGTGTTGAGTGACCTCTGCATCGTATATCAATTGAATAACTCAGGTACTTGGGAAAATTACTCGTTCAGTTATCTATCATCAATCTCAAACGTTTTTTTTCTTTCTGTTAACTGATGAATCAATCAGGGTTTATTTTTTTTAAAACTTGATATCTCTGCTATGTAGCTTTTTACTCAATATTCGAAAATCAAATCCATTTTAAAATCTAATAATGCCAAGTTGTTAGGATTCAATTTCTCAAACTATCTGCAAATCTTGAGCCTTCAATTCCGCGTAACGAGATCGAATTTTTGAGTCAAAGTTTGAATTACAAAAAGTCAAATATTTTGTTCATGCGAAATTCGTAATTTTACTGATGTTTCTGTTAAAATTAAGGATTCACAAAGATTATAGAGATGATTTGAAATACGTTTCGTATTATAAACTTTGTCCAAAACACACTCTATTGTAAAATCAATATTTTTTTTGGGTCTGCGACGAACAGCAAGACCAGCAGGACAGTTTTAAAATTTTTTTTTTTACTTTCATTCAATATAAACCTTTGATATTAATTAGTTATTATTATTTTTGAAGTATACAAATTATTATTTTGATAAGTCAAACATTTTGGGTCAATGGATGTGCTGAGTTAAAGAAGAAGATGATAACTGAAAAAGCCGGTTTTAATATTACAGAATTATGCATTAAATCAGAAAAACGGTTACAGCGGGTTGGTTAAGAGAGGTGACGGGTTAGCGAGGGGTCTTGGGTTCGATCCTCAATTGGTGCATTCTTTTAACTTAAGGCTTGTAAAGGTAGTTTTTTTTTTGATTTATTATTTTTACTATTATTAGTATTATTATTATTGTTATTATTATTATTGTTGTTATCATTAATTGTTATTACTATTAATTATTAGCATTATAATTGTTACTAGTATTATAATTGTTGTAAGTATTATAACTATAGTATTATCATTTAATATTAGTATTATTATTATTATTAGGATTGTTATTATTGTTATTGATATTATTAACTAGTATTATTGTTAAAAGTAAGTATTATTATCATCATTATTTCAAATATTATCATTAACTTAATTATTATTAATAGAATGTATTATCATTATTTTGATTATTATTATTAGTGTTATTATGGTTAATTTAATTATTAGCATTACTATAATAATGTAATTACATATTGTTATCATTAAAATGAACATTATTATCATAACTATAATTATTATTATCATTAGCATTAATATTAAGATTATTAATTTTACTACTAATATTATTACAAGTATTATTATTAGAACTATCATAAGATTATTAAAATTATTATTATCATCAAGTATTATATAATATTATCAAAATTATCGTTTTTAAACAAATAAATATTATGTACATAGAACATACTTATTATATATACTACAATCATATTAATATTCCATATAACAACATATAAACAATATTAACATTTCTTAGATAAAAACTTACATACAACAAAATAGGTATTTTAATATTATACTAAATATATATATTTATAAATATAAATATAAACATACTAATCACTTTAAATACATATACAAATAACTATATATAACATATGATTTAAGATATAACATAAAATATATGTTTTAAATGGAATTTAGTATAAATCTTATAACTACAAAATATATATAAATAATATATATTAACAACTGAAATTATGATATTTCAATTATATGTTTTAATAGAAATGCAATTAATATAGGTTCGTGAATCCGAGGCCAACCCTGCATTGTTCAATATCGTAATATGTATTTTTACTACAAAATACAGTATGGTGAGTTTCATTTGCCCTTTTTACTCATTACATTTTTGGGCTGAGAATACATGCAAATGCTTTATTAACTGTTTTACAATATTTATATGCGTGAGTTTCATTAATCCCTTTTTAAATGCTTTTGCAATATATATTTTTGGGACTGAGAATACATGCGCTGTTTTTATAACTGTTTTACGAAATAGACACAAGTAATAGAAACTACATTATATGGTTGAATGATCAAAATCGAATGTGCCCCTTTTTATTAAGTCTGGTAATCTAAGAATTAGGGAACAGACACCCTAATTGACGCGAACTCTAAAGATAGATCTATCGGGCCCAACAAGCCTCATCCAAAGTACCGGATGCTTTAGTGCTTCGAAATTTATATCATGTCCGAAGGAGGATCCCGGAATGATGGGGATATTCTTATATGTATATTGTGAATGTCGGTTACCAGGTGTTCAATCCATATGAATGATTTTTGTCTCTATGCATGGGACGTATGTTTATGAGAAATAGAAATATGAAATCTTGTGGTCTATTAAAATTATGAAATGATTATTTATGATAAACTAATGAACTCACCAACCTTTTGGTTGACACCTGAAAGCATGTTTATTCTCAGGTACGAAAGAAATCTTCCGCTGTGCATTTGCTCATTTTAGAGAAATTACTTGGAGTCATTCATGACATATTTCAAAAGATGTTGCATTCGAGTCGTTGCGTTCATTAAGATTTTATTAAGTCAATTATAGTTAGATATATTATGAAATGGTATGCATGCTGTCAACTTTCGATGTAACGAAAGATTGTCTTTTCAAAAACGAATGCAATGTTTGTAAAATGTATCATATAGAGGTCAAATACCTCGCGATGTAAACAACTGTTGTGAATCGTTTATAATCGATATGGACTTCGTCCGGATGGATTAGGACGAGTCTTCACAATATGGATCCATAAAACATAAGTTCTCTCTTACACCCGGCAAGTGTAACTAATGATAATCGAATTGAGGATTTTGTTCTAAACTCGTATGTAGAATGTTTGTTTTCCTGTACTTGTGTTCACTTAGTAAAAAGAAACGTTTATGTTTTCTCATCCCAAATGTAAGTTCAAAAGAGTAAAAGTGGGACTATGATCTCACCTTGAGTGCAAGCGTATAAAAGTACTTCGCAAGTAAACGTGTGCAAGAACGAATGCTAGTCTTGACCTAAACAAGTAGGTCGTATCAATAACGGTAAACACGATTGGTCAAAGTGTTCAATTAGTCCAATGCCTCGGTACGACTCGATGATTATAGCATGTGAATCAAATTGTCAAGTTTCATGCGAGGTACAAGTATAAAAACATGTTAGAATGGTTGCATAAGTATTTGGTTAAGTTTGATTAAAAGTCAACTTTGGTTGGGTCAAAGTCAACGAAAAAGTCAACACGTTCGGGTCGGGTCCCGAACTATTTTTCTGAGTTTTTATTCATATATAAGCATGTTGGAACAAGTTACATGTGAATCGGAGGTGCGTAGCATAGCAAACATTATTCGAAATTTGACAAAGTAGGTCAGAAGCCAAACACGGCAAATGCCACGCCGCGACCAAAGAGTGCCGCTCCGTGGCAATCAACGTGATCTGATGCCTGGTCTGTTTCAATTTTCCAAGTCCCAAACCAAATTTCATTTAAACACAAAACACAAACCGTAAACCCTTACGACACGTATCTTATATCGTTGGAAAGGTAATTTGACAAGGAACATAACTAAACATGTTTCATCAATCAAAAACATCATTTGAAAATATCTTGTTTCCAAATTTAATGATCAATTAATGCTCATCATTAATGCTTCAATTTCATAAATGCACAATTATGATTCGGGAATTAAATGCACACATGTGATACGCCGTTTCGTAGATAATTACGCATACCATGCAACTAATCATTTAAAAACAACATTGCATAGCATTTGGTGCATCAAAAATCCAATTTACTTCTATCAAACCCTAACTCAAAGTCACAACTTTTGCAATTAAGTTTATGGAGTCTTTCCAAGTCAACCTACACATCAAATTGGAGCTAGTGATACTAGTAACATAATTAAAACATGCACTTATAACATTTAACAACATTCAAGCAACCAAATCACCAAATCAAACACACCAAAATTCAAGTTCATGCTAGTTGCTTAAAATAACGAGATCGAACATATAAATCACATATTCATGTTAGACTTGAGCCATAGACACTAATTAACACTTTTACAAGTAAAAATCATCAAGAACACAAAATCTAGTGAATTTAGAAAACTACCCAAATGAGAAGAAATCGGTATGGATTCGAAGAAGAAGATGCAAGGATTCCAAATATGTAATTTGTTTTGATGTTTGATTGTTAGATTAAAAATGGATGATGAATCTTTGAATTGGTGTTTGAGAGAATATGTTGAAATTATTAAAGAAAAATGGAAATGAAATGGAAAATGAAAGGAGGTGGTAGGTGTTGACTAGTCCAGCTAGTCACACCTTTGATAAATTGGCAAAACTAGTCCCTCGAGTTCGGTTACGGGTGCGTGAATTACCTAAACGAGATAATTTAGAAACGCGTATTAATGGAAGGTGTTATAATTATATATCGGACTTTAGAATAATTAAACGGAAAGTAAACGGAAAAAGTTGGGATGTTACATTACCTACTCCTTAATAGAAATTTCATCCCGAAATTTAAGTAGGTGTGGTCGTCGTTGTTTCTTCCTCGGGATCTTGCGTTTCCGAATCCGCGAATAAATGAGGGTATTTATTTTGCATTTGATCTTGTCTTTCCCAAGTAAACTCGGGTCCCCTTTTGGCGTTCCAACGGACCTTGACAATTGGAATTCGGCTTTGTTTTAACGTTTTGGCGGAGGTGTCCACAATTTTAACCGGTTCTTCCACAAAGTGGAGTTTGTCATCAATAGTAAGTTCATCTAGAGGGATGACGAGTTCAGGTTCGGCGAAACACTTCTTCAAGTTTGATACATGGAAAGTAGGATGAACGGAGCTCAGTTGAGGCGGAAGATCTAAACGATAAGCAACGGTTTCAACACGCTCCAAGATTTCGAAAGGACCAATATACTGCGGATTTAGCTTCCCGCATTTCCCGAAACAGATTACACCTTTCCAAGGTGCGACTTTTAACATTACGCAATCACCAACTTGAAATTCAAGTTCGTTGCGTCATTTGTCGGTATAGCTCTTTTGACGACTTCGGGCATTCCTAAGCCTATCTCGGATTTGAACGATCTTCTCGGTTGTTTCATGAATGAGTTCGGGTCCGGTGATTTGTGTGTCGCCTACTTCGGCCCAACAAAGAGGTGAACGACATTTTTGGCCATATAATGCTTCGAATGGTACGGCGTTAATACTCGTGTGATAACTATTGTTGTAGGATAATTTGGCGAGAGGCAAGTGCTTGTCCCAAGCTTTCCCGAAATCGATAACGCAAGCTCGTAGCATGTCTTCCAAGGTTTGAATTATGCGTTCGCTTTGTCCGTTGGTTTGTGGATGATATGCGGTGCTCATGTCTAAACGCGTTCCCAATACTTCTTGTAAAGTACGCCAAAATCTAGAAACAAAACAGCCATCTCGGTCAGAAATAATCGATAAGGGTACACCGTGACGAGCGACGATCTCTTTAATGTAAATTTGTGCAAGTTTCTCCATTTTGTAGGTTTCCTTCATGGCTAGGAAGTGCGCGGATTTGGTGAGACGGTCAACAATAACCCAAATAGTATCATAACTTCCCACCGTCTTTGGTAGTTTGGTGATAAAATCCATCTTTATCCTTTCCCACTTCCATTGCGGGATTTCGGGTTGTTGAAGTAGTCCGGATGGTCTTTGATGTTCGGCTTTGACTTTTGAGCAAGTTAGGCACTTTCCAACATAAGTAGCAACGTCCCTTTTAATGTTCGGCCACCAATATTGTTCCTTAAGGTCATGGTACATCTTATTGGCACCGGGGTGAATCGAATACCTTGACTTATGCACTTCATCTAAAATAAGGCTTCGTAGGTCCCCACAACTAGGTACTCAAATTCTTCCGGTGAAATATCGGAGTCCGGTTTCTTTAACTTCGAATCGAGAGGTGAGGACGTTCAAGTGTTCGAGAGAGATATTTTCATCCTTGAGAGCCTCGTCTTGGGCTACACGAATTTGACTATTGAGGTTGGTGTGAATGGTGATGTTTAAAGCTCGGACACGAAGAGGCACCGCTCTTTCTTTTCGACTTAAGGCATCGGCTACTACGTTTGCCTTCCCGAGATGGTAACGAAGCTCACAATCATAATCGTTTAAAGTTTTAATCCACCGTCGTTGTCTCATGTTAAGTTGTTTTTGATCGAAGATGTGTTGGAGGCTTTTGTGATCGGTAAAGATGGTACTTTTGGTTCCATAAAAATAGTGTATCCACATTTTAAGTGCAAAGACAACGGCTCCGAGTTCGAGGTCATGTGTCGTGTAGTTCCGTTCATGAATTTTCAATTGTCGAGAGGCATAAGCAATGACTTTCTTTCGTTGCATCAATACACACCCAAAACTATGTTTCGAGGCATCGCAATATACAACAAAATCCTCATTGCCTTCAGGAAGTGACAAGATAGGAGTGGTGGTTAGCTTTGTCTTCAAGATTTGAAACGCGGATTCTTGCTCAGTAGCCCAAATGAATTTCTTTCCCTTGTGAGTTAACGTGGTTAGAGGACGAGCAACCAAGGAGAAGTTTTCGATGAATCTACGATAGTATCCGGCAAGACCCAAAAATTGACGAATGTGAGTAGGAGTAGTAGGAGTCTCCCATTTACTAATGGCTTCAATTTTCGTGGGATCGGCTTTAATACCTTGATCACTTACAACATGACCAAGAAATTGAACTTCCTTCAACCAAAATTCACATTTGGAGAATTTAGCATAGAGTCGTTCTTGTCTTAAGAGTTCAAGCACAAGTTGGAGATGTTGCTCGTGCTCTTCTTCGCTTTTAGGATAGACCAAGATGTCATCGATGAACACAATAACGAATTTACCGAGATATGGTTTGCACACACGGTTCATAAGTTCCATGAACACCGCCGGTGCGTTAAACCAAATGGCATAATAAGAAATTCATAACTACCATAACGAGTCCGGAAAGTGGTTTTGGAGACATCTTCCCCCTTAACCCTTAATTGATGATAACCCGAGCGGAGATCGATTTTCGAATATACACGAGATCCTTGTAGTTGATCAAAGAGGTCATCGATGCGAGGAAGAGGATATCGGTTCTTAACCGTCAATTTATTTAGTTCACGATAGTCGATACACATTCGTAGGGATCCATCTTTCTTTTTAACAAACAAAATCGGAGCGCCCCATGGTGAATGGCTAGGTTGGATAAAACCACGGTCAAGTAGTTCTTGGATTTGACTTTGAAATTCTTGCATTTTAGATGGAGCAAGTCTATACGGTGCACATGCTACGGGTGCGGCTCCCGGAATAAGATCGATTTGGAATTCTACCGGTCGATGAGGTGGAAGACCCGGCAATTCGTCGGGAAATACATCGGAAAAGTCACTAACAATTGGCACATCATCGATATGCTTCTCATCAGACTTGACTTTCTTAACGTGGGCAAGGATCGCAAAACAACCCTTACGGAGTAGTTTTCTAATTTTAAGGCACGAGACGAGTTGAGTCCGGTGCAACTCTTATTGCCATAAACAATCAAGGGTTCACCATTCTCGATAGGAATTCGGATTGCGTTAAGATCACAAAGGATGTAAGATTTTGTTTTTGCTAACCAATTCATACCAATTATTACATCGAAGCTCCCTAGTTCCATAGGTATCAAGTCAATTTCAAATTCCTTACCCAATAAGTTTAACGTACACCGCCGATAATAATTATCGGCACTCAATAGTTTCCCGTTGGCCACTTCAATGGTATAAGTGGTATCTAGTGAAAGTGGTGGAGTGCTAAAAGAATGAGTCAAAGTCTTGGATACAAAACTCTTATCGGCACCCGAATCGAATAAACAAGTAACATAAGTATTGTTGAGAAGAAACGTACCCGTGACTAATTCATTGTCATCTCGGGCTTCCTCGGTGTTGATGTTGAAAGCTCGGTTGCGCGTATTGGGGTTATTGATGTGCGTAGAGGTGTATACGAAATAGTTATATTTTTACTACGAAATACGACGAAATATGATACAAGTTTTAATTAATTTATTTACAAATGGGATATACCTAAACTCTGCTACAACACTATAGGCAGTGTACCTAATCGTAGAGTAGTATAGTTTTTAGTAAGTCCGGTTCATTCCACAGGGAGACGACTTATTTTACACTATATTTTAAACAACTATATTTGTACAAAATATATATTTTTATATATAATAATAATATAAAAGGGGGTTTACCGTTTAATGACCGGTTTGTCGATTTTATATTTTAAGTCACAATTAAAACCTAATGAAAAATATAAATGACGATAATTTAAATGCGATAATTAAAAGTGCAATAAATAAAATGACAGTAAATAAAAGTGCGATGAGATATAAAATAAAGGAATTATGCTTATTTAAACTTCCGTAATCATGATGTTTCACGTGTTGATTTTAGTTTATTACCATGGGTTAATTGTCCTTTGTCCTGGATTATTCGATATGTCCATCTGGTTTTTGTCCATAACAGTCCATCAGTCATAAATATAAAGTGCGAGTGTCCTCGTCAAATTATTCTTATATCCGAAGTCAAATATTCCAACTAATTGGGGACTTAAACTATAATTACACCAATTTTCCTTGTATATAATTCACCCCAGTTTTAATAAGTCCATTGACTATTAATCCATTCCCGTGTCCGGTTAAATGAACGATTATTAGTACTTATAAATATCCCGCACATCGTGTCCGATCGAGTGTATGTGGTTATTTATAGGTACGTCCAATTGTAAATTTTTATATTAAATTAATGAACTATCATTCAATTAAACAAATATAAAGCCCATTAATAGCCCATAGTCCAATTTCCACAAGTGTCGTTCTTTTGTCCAAACCTCAATTATGATACAAAACCCAATTACCCCGTCTTTAATATTTAGTCCAACATCATGATTACTTCGGCTCAAATAAGCATAATAATAACTTAAATACGAGACATTAATTTAAAAAGGAGAACATAACTTACATTGAGTATTTATCGCGTAGTGTTATACGGATAGAACTTCGACTTCAAAACCCATAATTAACCGTTACATTAACTTAAACTAACTAATATAAAACTAAACTAATTTATATTATATATATAAATATTATATATATATATATATTACAGAGATAGAGAGTTTTATTTTTGGTGTAAAAACTCGGCAGAAGCTCGTGCCTTTTATAGGCAAATTCTGATTTTTGGCTGCTCCGCGAGTGCGGAGTTTTGTAGGCAATTTGCTCCGCGAGTGCGGAGTTCCCTGGACCAGCTCACCAACTTTTGGATTTTTACTTGTCGACATATTATAAATATAAATATAATATATAAATAATTTATATAATTATTTAAATATTATATTATATTTATGTGCATAGTTGACTCATAATTTTGGCTCCGTTGTTTCGTACGTTTACGCCTGGTTTATGTCTCAGTTCCGGTTTTTCAATGGTCTTTTCGTATATTTTAATATCTTGTAATTTGCGTTCCGCGACTTGCGTTCTTGTCATTTTTAGACGTTTCTTATCAATAAATTGAATCACTTGGATTGTATCTTGTACATTTGAGCTTTTTGGACGTTTGCGTCTTCAAATCTTCGTTTTCGCCTTTTGTCTTCACACTTATTTATTTAAACGAATATTACTTGAAAATAGAACATTTGCAACTGAAAACTTCACATATTAGAAGGATATTGATACTAAATATATGTTCATTTGGAGCACTAAATCAGTTATCTTTCCTCTTCGGGCATGCATTTCTATAATGGCCCGTTTGGCCACATTCGTAACAAGTGACCGTCTTTGGTGCATTGGGCCCCTTTCGAGCGATGGGGGTGACACTTTTACATTCGTTGGCCTTATGACCAACTCCTTGGCACCGATGGCAAATTAGCTTGCCACATTCACCAAAGTGATGCTTGTTGCATTTGTTGCAAAGAGGTAGGTTTCCGGCATAACCCTTCTTGCCGTCGGAGGTGAAAGGCTTCTTGGCAAAGTTGTTGTTACTTGATTGTGGGGCTTCCCATTTTCTTTTATTGTCACCCGACTTATCCTCAACTTTAGGTGCCGGCACTACAATTTTGTCCATCGTTTCTATCAATTTGCGGGCCATGTTCAAAGCTTCTTGATGATTAGTGGGTTAGGATGACATTACTTCATGTTTGATGCTCTTTGGAAGACCATCCATGTAAAGTTCAAAGCTTAAAGATTCGGGGTTCACAAGGTTTGGGCATATCAAGGCTAGTTCGGAAAATTGTTGATTATAGGCCTTGAGATCGTTTTCGACCGCTTTCAAAGTTCTTATCTCTTGTTCGAGCCTTCGGGTTTCTTCACGAGGGAAATATTCGACGATCATATTTTCCCTTAATTCGGCCCAAGAGAGGGTGTGAGCTTCATCGGTACCCACCGATTGTACATAGGTGTTCCACCATGTAAGGGCGACACCGGCAAAAGTGTGAGTGGAGTATTTGACCTTATCTTGGTCCCGACAACCGCTTATGCTAAAAACGGCCTCCTTTTGTTCGAACCATCGAGTGAGAGTAACCGGTCCCCCGGTCCCATCAAAAGTATGAGGTTTGCACCCCATGAAAGCTTTATAGGAGCATCCCTCATTTGAATTACCGGCTCCATTGTTGTTGTTGTTGTTGTGGTTGTTGTTATTGTTGTTGTTGTTGGATGAATGTCCGACCATGGCCGCATCCACGGCGGTGGCTATCATTCGTTGTAGAGTTTGTTCGGGTGTTTCATGTCGTGGTACACGGCGAGGAGGCATTGTTCCTTCAAAACATAAGAATACCGTTGATTAGTATTTTCAATAATACTAATCATGATATGAAATAAGGATAGAGAGAAAATTTTCCTTGACTTGCCTTAAATTCTTTATGTCATAATGTCGGAACGTTCATATGAGTCACCGTAATATAATCTCAGAAATTATATTACCCTGATTCATATGTGCATTCGACATTATTTCATATAGTCAAGGTGGCTTGTCAATCAAATTAAACAACGTGAGATTAAGATGAAATAAGAGTAGATATGAGTAGAAACGTTCGAGTATAAATGCACAAGTAGTCAAGTAATTCCTACTTCAAGTCTATATGCCGATTGTAGTCTAGACTCACTAATGTACCCTATGACTCGGGGTTGACACCAATGAACTCTAAATCCCTACAACCAACGCTCTGATACCATCTGTAGCGACCCGACAAAATCGTCATTGACGGCGCCGTCTACTTAGGTCCCGTTACGTGGTCATAAGTCTTTAAAATAACGTTTGACCAAAGATATATCGCATTCATTTCAAATGTAAGAGTGTTTCAAAGTTTACAAGAATTGTTCAACCAAAAGTAACGTTACTAAGTTAAGTACAATTGAAACCTATGCGACACAATTTTAGATAAAATCAAAATACGCTCCACGTATGCATGTATACTCGACATCCAAGCAAGTATCAAAAGTAATGAGCGGAAGCATGTATCACAAAACGTTCAAGGACCTGAGAAAAACATATAAATCTGTCAACGAAAACGTTGGTGAAATCATAGGTTTAAGTAAGTAAGTACAAATGAACCACAAGATTTATATCATTGAAATAATAGTTATCCATTCCAAAAATTGTTATCATGAACACCCAATAATCAAGGCTTAACTTTCCATCCATAGAACCCCATCACAATAGTGTTAGAACATACACTGTTTCTCGAAAATATATTTCATCCGAAGCAACGGTAGCGAACCGTCCGAATGAGGGTTTGTCAAATCCATATGGATCCATACAACATAAGTTCTCGCTTACACCCGTCAAGTGTAACTAATGATAATCGAATTGAGGATTTTGTTCTAAACTCGTATGTAGAATGTTTTTTTTCCTGTACTTGTGTTCACTTAGTAAAAAGAAATGTTTATGTTTTCTCATCCCACATGTAAGTTCAAAAGAGTAAAAGTGGGACTATGATCTCACCTTGAGTGCAAGCGTATAAAAGTACTTCGCAAGTAAACGTGTGCAAGAACGAATGCTAGTCTTGATCTAAACAAGTAGGTCGTATCAATAACGGTAAACACGATTGGTCAAAGTGTTCAATTAGTCCTATGGCTCATTACGACTAGATGATTATAGCATGTGAATCGAATTGTCAAGTTTCATACGAGGTACAAGTATAAAAACATGTTAGAATGGTTGCATAAGTATTTGGTTAAGTTTGATTAAAAGTCAACTTTGGTCGGGTCAAAGTCAACGAAAAAGTCAACACGTTCGGGTCGGGTCCTGAACTATTTTTCTGAGGTTTTTATTCATATATAAGCA
Source organism: Rutidosis leptorrhynchoides (assembly GCF_046630445.1). Classification (NCBI taxonomy): domain Eukaryota; kingdom Viridiplantae; phylum Streptophyta; class Magnoliopsida; order Asterales; family Asteraceae; genus Rutidosis; species Rutidosis leptorrhynchoides. The sequence goes on along the minus strand of NC_092335.1, from coordinate 463,668,567 downwards.
TGTTGGAACAAGTTACATGTGAATCGGAGGTGCGTAGCATAGCACACATTTTTTGAAATTTGACAAAGTAGGTCAGAAACCAAACACGGCAAATGCCGCGCCGCGACCAAAGAGTGCCGCGCCGCGGCAATCAACGTGATCTGATGCCTGGTCTGTTTCAATTTTCCAAGTCCCAAATCAAATTTCATTTAAACACAAAACACAAACCGTAAACACTTACGACACGTATCTTATATCGTTGAAAAGGTAATTTGACAAGGAACACAACTAAACACGTTTCATCAATCAAAAACATCATTTGAAAATGTCGAGTTTCCAAATTTAATGATCAATTAATGCTCATCATTAATGCTTCAATTTCATAAATGCACAATTATGATTCGGGAATTAAATGCACACATGTGATACGCCGTTTCGTACATAATTACGCATATAATGCAACTAATCATTTACAAACAACATTGCATAGCATTTGGTGCATCAAAAATCCAATTTACTTCTATCAAACCCTAACTCAAAGTCACAACTTTTGCAATTAAGTTTATGGAGTCTTTCCAAGTCAACCTACACATCAAATTAGAGCTAGTGATACTAGTAACACAATTAAAACATGCACTTATAACCTTTAACAACATTCAAGCAACCAAATCAACAAATCAAACACACCAAAATTCAAGTTCATGCTAGTTGCTTAAAATAATGAGATCGAACATATAAATCACATATTCATGTTAGACTTGAGCCATAGACACTAATTAACACTTTTACAAGTAAAAATCATCAAGAACACAAAATCTAGTGAATTTAGAAAATTATCCAAATGAGAAGAAATTGGTATGGATTCGAAGAGGAAGATGCAAGGATTCCAAATATGTAATTTGTTTTGATGTTTCATTGTTAGATTGAAAATGGATGATGAATCTTTGAATTGGTGTTTGAGAGAATATGTTGAAAGTATTAAAGAAAAATGGAAATGAAATGGAAAATGAAAGGAGGTGGTGGGTGTTGACTAGTCCATCTAGTCACACCTTTGATCAATTGGCGAAACTAGTCCCTCGAGTTCGGTTGCGGGTGCGTGAATTACCTAAACGAGATAATTTAGAAACGCGTATTAACGGAAGGTGTTATAATTATATAACGGACTTTAGAATAATTAAACGGAAAGTAAACAGAAAAAGGCGGGATGTTACAGCAAGAACGTGATTTGCCATGAGATATATGCTCGTCTAAATGATATGTCTGTTTGTTGATTAAAACTGATAGGTCTGTAAAGGTTTGCAAATTTGTACAAATTGGCTTAAGAGATGTCTTTTATTATTTTATCACTAATATTTTAAGATGTATGGAGAAATCTCCAATTGGCCGTTCGTTAAAATCTATTTTCTATATTTTTTGAGAAATGTTACAAAATCGATGCGTATGCTGAAACTGATTTAGTAAACCGTAACTAGACCCCTTCTGATATCTGACTTTTATTTATCGTATGAGGCTTTGGCTGGACTTTTTGGAATTGATTTTAAGTGTAACTATGATCTGGAGTGGTTCATGATTTAGTGATTTATGTGCTATGAGCTATAGTTGGATCTTTCTACGACGTACGAATTTCTAAGGCATGCTTTAAGGTGCGAAAGTGCAATGTGTTTAATTATGACTAGTAAAGTGATACTTGACCTAGGTTTGACTTATTGATCATGTTTGCATGACCTACTGAGATATTTGACTTTAGTTGACCACTTTGACCGAGTTGACTTTTGGTTTGACTTTGGTTGACTTGCTTGGATTAGTTGACTTTTACTTGTTCGTTGAGTCAGTCTGAGCACTAGGACTTTGCGTACACTATGGGTTGACATAGTATAACCTATATGTGTATACTTAAGATGACTTACATGATTAGGTTGCGTTGTTCGGTCGAGAGTGTTCGACTACAGTACGTTTTGCTAAGATATTTCAGGTGCTTTTGCTAAGGTGAGTCTACAGTCCCTTTTTCAGCAATATTTTTGGGATGAGATACATGCTACTTTTGAACTATTTTCTTAAAATATTTTTACAACGATATTACATATTAGGAACGAGTAACTTACCAAGAATATACATATGAGTTCAGATCAAAAATCCCTTAGCTTGATTATATTAGTTACTTTGAAAGCTCGACTTATAGGGACGGTACCGTTAGGTTTGACAGACCTCGCCTAAACATAACAGATGTCTATTTTGTTGTTACTCATACACTTGATCGGTGTATGCAATGATGGGGTAAACTGAAGACGTGGGCTCAGCCTACGCAAAGGTTAAAGCTTCATAATCAAGTGCTCATGATAAGTGTATATTATTATGAAGCTTTTCAGAAATCTCGTGGCCTAACTTACGATGAATGTTACTTAAACATGATGTTTACAAACTTGAAACTGGATATGGTAATGTCTACAAACAGATGAAACGAAAAGAACTTTTTGATGTCACTCATAGTTGAAACTTGACATCTTACAAACAGTTTATTACTTAGCATTTGCTATATGCAAATTTTTGAGATTAAACCTTAGCGGTTTATTCTAGATAAAAGATTTTCGACAAACGATTTATGGAAACTGTTTTATGAAACATATGAGAACTATTTACTCAAACCTGTAGATTCAATCAACTTTATGTTGATCCGTTTTGCATGTTTTATCTCAGGTATTAGTTGCTTCCGCTATAGAAAGTTGCTGTTATATAGAAGTCAAGCCAAGCATTGGGACCAGAGTTAATACGCCGTTAGTGGATTCTGACGGGGTATTATATTTTGTATCAGAGCTTTGGCTATAGGGAACTAGGATACATTAGTGTGCTAACCATAGGGCGCATTAGTGGGTCTAGTCTATAGTAGTGTACTTAGAATGACAGTTATACGCCATGCTTGCACTGTTTGCTCTACTATGCTACCCGTAGGGCTACATATTAGACATCACATGCATATACGCATCTATATCCATAATGATATGGACTTGGACTAGATATATGATATCACGAATCACATACGTACGCACAACGCGACACTTAAGAGCATTAAGTTGACTACGCTATCTTGAACTTATGGAGTGATGTCTAATGGATATGTGAGATAGCGTAATGTAATGACCAGGATTACATTACGGTAACTCATATAGAAGTTCTGACATCGTAAAATATGGAATTGGGAGCAAGTCAAGTAGGTTACTAGGATAAAACACCGTTTAGAACATGAACCGTATAATCTCAAATATGAGTAGAAATTTACACTGTGCGTATTAATTGCTATTATAACCTATAAGAAGCGTGTAATCACGTCACAACTCGTCACTACTTGACACTGTCCATCACCACTGAACACTACTTGACACTACGAAGACACTGCTTGGAACATAGTCATCATCTCATACTACTACTCCTTACTACTCATCGTTGCTAACTACTACACAATGTCGCCTCTCACTGCTAGACACGACTGATCACTACTTTCTCACTGCTTGTCATCACTAGTTACTACTTGATGCCACCCATTACTACTTACCACTACTAAATACTACTCATCACTACTAGCACCTCCACGATTTACTACTAGCTACTATGCATCACGACTCATTTCTTATATATCTTTAGAGGATGACTTCCTTGTAACAGCCTGTGAAATCCGTAGTAGATATTGTCTACTTAACGTCCGACTTTTCTATCATTCAGCCACCCACGGCTTCACGATTTTCATTTCCAATACGGATCAACCGGAAGAGGTATTCACACATTCCCTCATAAAGGGTATTTCGTTTTTCTCCCCCACCGATGTGGGCAAGTCTGATAACTCACCCTGCTTTCAACATCAACTTCAATAAAGTTTGTCACGAATTCGTTCTTACCTAACAATCATAAGGTTTATATACTCTCAACACCTGTGCCGATAGAAGCTTAGTCGCTAAAGAATTCTGTCACAACATTTAGAATCCGGTATCTGCCTTAGACAACGTAAACTCTATGGAACTATCAACTGGGAAGAAAACGCATAAAGATTGATGTCATTAAGGAGGTCTTGCTTTAAGAAGTTTTACACGCCCATCGTAAACGTCTCTCACCCGAAACTCACCTCAAACTTAAATCAACGATTGCTCCTAATCCTTTGCAAATTATAAGTTAAGACCCATACCGTTAAGCTCATAACAACCTCCCGTACCGAACAGTACTTATACCGACGATTGGCAAGCCATTATAATAGAACCTTGTGGTTGGAATGGACTGGTTATATGACGACACAACCGAGGCTGTTGTGACCAGAAGGCCATTCGAATTCCTTTTACCGAAGATGAATCAATGATGGTGTACGGAGAGAAGATCAGTACACCGTTACGTTACATTAATTGCTCGAAGGTCCCAAAGTACATGAGATAAGGATGTCTCGCAATTCTGGCACAGGTGAGCAAAGTTGAATCAGCAGTCAAGAGACTCGAAGATGTCCCAACCGTTAGAAATTGTACTTAAGGTCCTTCCAAGAGAATTACCATGTCTTCCATCGCATAGAGACGTAGAATTTCAGATTGACTTAATGCCGGAAGTGGCGCCTGTAGCACGTGCACTGAATAGACTTGCACCTTCAGAATTTCAAGAGCTGTCTAGTCAGTTACGAGAGCTTTTAGACAAAGGATTCATTCGACCGAGCTCTTCACCATGGAGAGCACCTGTGCTCTTTGTTAGGAAGAAGGATGGATCTATGAAACCTTGTATCAAGAATAGATAGCCGCTACCGAGAATCAATGATCTGTTAGATTAGATCAGTTGCAAAGATCTGGATGTTACTCTAAGATGATCTGAGGTCAGGTTACCATCAAATGAGAGTAAAGGAGACAGATATACCGAAGACAGCGTTTAGGATATGCTATCTACATCACGAGTTCACAGTAATGCCGTTTGGATTGACGAACACACCGGCTGTGTTCATGGATCTCATGAACCGTGTGTGTAAACTATATGTGGAAAAGTTTGTTATCATTTTTATCGCCGATATTCGGGTATATTTAAAGAACGAGTAAGAACATGAACAACATCTCGGTTTAATACTAGTGATGCTCGGGAAGGAGCAGATGTATGCGAAGTTTTCAAAGTGCGACTTTTGGTTACACGAAGTTCAATTTTTGGGTCATATCGTAGGTATCAATGGTATTCACGTTGATACTGCGAAGATAGAAATGGTCAAGAAGTGAGAGACTCCTAAGTCGCCAACGCATGTTCGGCAATTCTTAGGTCTAGCCGGTGATTATAGGAGATTCATGGAGGAATTTTCTACTGTTGCCCGACCGTTAACAACAATGACTCACAAGGCTAAGAAGTATGAATGAACTGAGCTGCATGAGTCCGCATTTCAGTTGTTAAAAGAGAAATTAACTACTGCCCCAATTTTTGTCTTTGCCCGAAGGAACCGAGGACTTCGTGATTTATTGTAATGCTTCACGATGGGGTTTTGGTTGCGTGTTGATGCAACGGAAGAAAGTGATTGCCTATGAATCACGACAATATGAACAGAAGCATACAGCGCACGATTTAGAATACCATGGTCTTTGCATTGAAGATGTGGAGATACTATTTGTATGGTACGAAGTTCACTGTTTTCACGAATCACAAGAGTTTGCAACATATCTTTGACCAAAAACAGCTTAATATGAGGCAGAGACGTTGGATAGAGCTATTGGATGACTACGACTGCGAAATTTGCTATCATCCTGGAAATGCTAATGTAGTTGCAGTTGCCTTAAGTAGGAAGGATAAGGTTAAACCTATCCGAGTTAGAGCATTAAACATGATTGTCCGAACGAATCTTACTTCTCAGATACGTGATGCACAGCTAGAGGCGTTAAAAGAAGAGAACGTTGCTATTGAGTGACTCAGAGGAATGGATAAGAAATTCGATGTTTGAGAAGATGGAACTTGATATTTCATAGATAGAATTTGGGTACCGAAGTTGGCGGATTAAGTGGACTAGTGCTAGATGAAGCACACAAGACGAGGTATTCTATTCACCCTAGATTCGACAAGATGTATCAAGAACTTAAGGCACTGTACTGGTGGCCTAATATGAAAGCAGGTATCTCAACCTATGTTAGTAAGTGCTCAACGTGTGCTTAAGTAGAAGTAGAGCATCGGAAGCCGTCAGCACTGTTGACACAGTCAGAGATTCCTCAGTGGAAATAGGAAAGTATTACCATGGATTTTATTACTAAGTTGCCCAAGACCGTGGGAGGTAATGATACGATTTGGGTTATCATTGATCATCTCACAAAATTAGCTCATTTTCTACCGATTAAGGAAACGGTTAAGATGGAGGGGTTGCCATAGATCTACATAAAGGAAGTAGTTTCTCGACATGGAGTGCGATATCCATTATTTCCGATGGAGACAGCAGATTACGTCTAGATTCTAGAAAGCATTGCAAGAGGCAATGGGAACTCATTTAGATATGAGTACAGCATATCACCTACAGACTGATGGTCAAAGTGAGAGAACCATCCAAACATTAGAAGACATGTTAAGAGTATGTGTTTTTGATTTTGGAAATGGATGGGATAGACATCTACCGTTAGCAGAGTTTTCCTATAACAATAGTTATTGTGCAAGTATAAAGGCAGCGCCTTTCGAAGCACTGTATGGCAGAAAGTGCAGATCACCTATATGTTGGACCGAGTTAGGAGATAGTCAGTTAACTGGTCCTGAGATTGTACACAAAATGACTGAGAGATCGCGCAGATACAAGAGAAACTGAAAACGGCGCGAAGTCGTCAAAAGAGTTACACCAACGTTACAAGGCGAGATTTAGAATTTCAGGTTGGAGATAAGGTTACGCTCAAGATATCACCCCGGAAGGGTGTAGTGCGTTTTGATAAGCGAGGCAAGCTAAGTCCGAGGTATATTGGATCGTTTGAGATTACCGAAGAAATTGGACCGGTAGCGTACATACTAGAGTTATTACAAGAACTCAGCGAAGTTCATGACACTTTTCATGTTTCTAACTTAAAGAAATACTTATCAGACGAAAGTTTGGAAATTCCTTTCGAAAAGATACAAGTTGATAGTTGACTTCATTTTGTAGAGGAACCTATTGAAATTTCAGACCATAAGGTCAAATGTATAAAGCAGAGCAACATACCGATTGTTAAAGATCGGAGGAATGCCTATAGAGGACCAGAATTCACGTGGGAGCGTGAAGACCAGATGAGACAAAAGTATCCGCAACTGTTTCCTAAGGAGACGACTACGACGAACGGGCACTAAAATTTCGGGACGAAATTTTTCATAACAGGTGGGTAATGTAACAACCCGACTTTTTCTGTTACTAACGTTACTTGTCCGTTAAGTATTTAACGGTGATTACTTAGCCTTTATGTATTTAATTGATTTAAATGCATACTTGATCCTAGTGGATTACTTGAATTAATATGTTATATTAATTTATGAACTTAATTCGGGTAGCGAAATAACTAGAAAACGTTACGATTAAGTTAATCGCCTAGAAAGCTTTTCAGTTTACGGAACTCAGAAAAATGACGAAATAATTAATTTCAATAATTATTAACTTTAAGAAAAACTAATTTAATTTATTATTTATTTAATGAATTAAATCCGGTGATTTTGTTTCAACAACTAGTTAACGTTCCGGAGACCCGGTGCGGTTAACGGCAATGAAACGGACCACGCGCTTATGAGTAATTTAGCAAAACCGAGCCCAGGACACCCCTTAGAGGGCCATTCAGCTGAACCCACCCCCATGCACCTTAATAGGCTTGTTTTGGACTTTACTTGGGCTACAAGGTGATTAGTTTCCTTAATTAAGCCCTAACTTTATCTATAAATAGGAGTTAAACCCCAAACCCTTCTCCTTTTTCTTTTTCTTGGTCGAAATCCCCCTTCCCCCTGCCTCTCTTGGCCGTCGGCCTTCACAACACCACCACCACCATCAAAAGTCGTTGTTAGATAAAACCTCGTGCATAAACGTTGTTGCTCTCGTCGTTCTCTACGCGTACGTATAAGCAATTTGATACTTTAAGGTATAAACACTAACCCTAATTTCTATAATTCAGAATTTTATTCAATTACATAGTGTAATCAAGTCTAGTGCTCAATTAATGATGTTTAGTGTTGTCGTTTATCGTTTAATTGATCGATTGACGTTGTTTACTTGAAAAACAAATTGGTAATTGTTAGATCTGATATAATTGAGTTGTGTACAGATCATATAATGTGTATAGATGAAAACCTATCAAAAAACTATTAAATCTGTACTTTGATTTTGCTTGATTTCGTTATTGTATGCTCAAGATATGCTTAATCGAAGTTTTCGTTAGGGTTTCACATGTAATCCGAATTTTCTGAGCTGCATGCTTTGTGTTTTAGTTTATAAAAAGTGTACTACTGTATTCCATATGAAAATTTATGCAATTTGGACTCAAGATTTGCGTCAAAAGGTTATGTAATGCTCCCGATATGTCAAAACGAAGTTTCGTGTCGTTAAGTGAGCTGAATCTGTTTTCAAAGTTACATAAAAATTGCTAGAGTGAACTAGGAATTGATTTAGACTTTAAACTTCTGGAATGTGTTATTGTATATGTTTCTTGACATGTTTCATTTGTATGTGAATTTGCAAGAACGTGATTTGCCATGAGATATATGCTCGTCTAAATGATATGTCTGTTTGTTGATTAAAACTGATAGGTCTGTAAAGGTTTGAAAATATGTACAAATTGGCTTAAGATATGTCTTTGAGTATTTTATCACTAATATTTTGTGATGTCTGGAGAAATCTCCAATTGGCCGTTCATTAAAATCTATTTTCTATATTTTTTGAGAAATGTTACAAAACTGATGCGCATGCTAAAATTGATTTAGTAAACCGTAACTATACCCCTTCTGATATCTGACTTTTATTTATCGTATGAGGCTTTGGTAGAAAATTTTGGAATTGATTTTAAGTGTAGCTATGATCTGAAGTTGATCATGATTTAGTGATTTATGTGCTATGAGCTATAGTTGGATCTTTCTACGACGTACGAATTTCTATGGCATGCTTTAAGGTGCGAAAGTGCAATGCGCTTAATTATGACTTGTAAAGTGATACTTTACCTAGGTTTGACTTATTGATCATGTTTGCATGACCTACTGAAATGTTTGACTTTAGTTGACCACTTTGACCGAGTTGACTTTTGGTTTGACTTTGGTTGACTTTTGTTGACTTGCTTGGATTAGTTGACTTTTACTTGTTCGTTGAGTCAGTCTGAGCACTAGGACTTTGCGTACACTATGGGTTGACATAGTATGACCTATATGTGTATACTTAAGATGACTTACATGATTAGGTTGTGTTGTTCGGTCGAGAGTGTTCGACTACAGTACGTTTTGCTAAGATATTTCAGGTGCTTTTGCTAAGGTGAGTCTACAGTCCCTTTTTCAGCAATATTTTTGGGATGAGATACATGCTACTTTTTAACTATTTTCTAAAACTATTTTTACAACGATATTACATATTAGGCACGAGTAACTTACCAAGAATATACATATGAGTTCAGATCAAAAATCCCTTAGCTTGATTATATTAGTTACTTTGTAAGCTAGACTTATAGGGACGGTACCATTAGGTTTGACAGACCTCACCTAAACATAACAGGCATCTATTTTTTTGTTACTCGTACACTTGATCGGTGTATGCAATGATAGGGTAAACTAAAGACGTGGGATCGGCCTACGCAAAGGTTAAAGCTTTATAATCAAGTGCTCATGATAAGTGTATATTATTACGAAGCTTTTCTGAAATCTCGTGGCCTAACTTACGATGAATGTTACTTAAAACATGATGTTTACAAACTTGAAACTGGACATGGTAATGTCTATAAACAGATGAAACGAAAAGAACTTTTTTATGTCACTCACAGTTGAAAATTGACATCTTACAAACAGTTTATTACTTAGCATTTGCTATATGCAAACTTTTGAGATTAAACCTTAGCGGTTTATTCTAGATAAACGATTTTGAGAAATGATTTTTGACAAACAATTTATGGAAACTGTTTTATGAAATATACGAGAACTATTTACTTAAACCTGTAGATTCACTCAACTTTATGTTGATCCGTTTTGCATGTTTTATCTCAGATATTAGTTGCTTCCGCTGTAGAATATTTTTGTTATATAGAAGTCAAGCCAAGCATTGGGACTAGAGTTAATGCGCTGTTAGTGGATTCTGATGGGGTATTACAATCTCCTCGGTCGTGTGTAAGTGTGTGTGTTTTGAAGTGGGTTGAAAAGAAATAAAATTGAGGGTTTAATTTAATTTAAAACAGAATCACACCACGCACGGTCGACCGTGGTGTTAGTCGGGCATGAATTTGTACACGTACAGGACAGGAATCTGCAGTCAAGTATACGGTCAGCCGTGGTACCGTGGATCCTTCTGATCACTTATTTCTTCACTTCTTATTTCTTCGAGCGCGTTTTGACGATTCTTAGGTTCTATAGAATACTTGAGGACAAGTTTTATTTACCTAACATTGAATGATTACATCCTCCCGATGTTTAATCATCAATGACACGTAATATACTATATCTATTTGTATATATATATATATATATATATATATATATATATATATATATATATATATATATATATATATATATATATATATATTCATATTCATATTCATATTCATATTCATATTCAATCATTCACATAGTATACACAAAACACATCAATATAGTATTTAGTATGCAATACATATTTTCACACAATCCTAAGGCAAATAAGCTTCCTACACTAATCTTTTAAAATCACTTTTCAAAAACAATTTTGCATTTGTAATAAAAACCTTTCATTAATACAAAGTCTTTTTGCGAAGGTTATTCTCATTAGCATTTTGATCATTGATTTTGATTGATTTTAAGATTACCCAATCCTTGACTTATCCCTACCATGGAATTGCTAGCTTGGTCCATTTTTCCCATATTTTCAATTTTCCTAATAATAGACAATGGACTTTGATTACTAGATTTGTGTTTGCTAGAGTCGTGACATATATTCATTTCATGTTTACCTCTTGATGAATCACAAATAGTTATCCTTTCAAGTTTTCTCTTCAAGGCGTCATTTTCATCAATTAAAACTTTGTTAAGTTGTCTAACTTTGTGTAATTCTTTCTCCAAAAGTTTTACTTTGTCACGACTACTATTATACACAAATTTAATAGTCTTGTAATCATTTAACAATTCTTCATAATTAGAAGGATATAATACATGTACCTCATTGCAATCCATGCTTGAGACATCATCTTCTTTGAATGGAGATTCAACCTCTTCTTCACTTTGACCATCTTGATCCAAATCATTCCAATAACTCATGAGGCAAAAGTCTTCATTTCCATTCAACCCTTTTGCTTGAAAATCACCAACCTTTTCCAAATCCTTCTCTATTCTTTTACCCTTTAAACTCCTAGAGTTTAAATCTTCTTGAGAACATAGTGAATCCCAACATTCTTTTGCACTTTCACATGAGATTATCTTTAATCTTTCTTCACTATGAAGAATTCCATAAAGTAGTGAAATTGCATCAAATTGTTTCAAAACATCTTTGTTTTGAAATATTGACTTCACTAGTCTTGAACTAGCTTGTGGTATAAAGTCTCCTACTTTGATTATTCTCCACAAGTAGTAATCCTTGAATTTGAGATAAGACTCAAATCTTAATTTCCACACATCAATATTCATCTTATCAAAGATTGGTGCTTCTTTCACCAATTCTTCCAAGTATCCCATAGTTTGAGTTGATCCGAGAATAGTTGACTCAAGTTTTTGCACAAAACGAATTTTGACACTTTCAAAACCGTTTGTAGAGCAATGATTTGAGCAACCGCTCTGATATCAATTGTAAGTAACTAGAGGGGGGTGAATAGTTACTTGATACGTTTTTAACACTTTTTCGATTGATCACCAATTTCGATTTAACTTTGATCAACCAACTCAACTCAACCTTGATGTGTGTAGTGTATATGTTCAAAATGATAAATGGAGTAATGTAAAGAACATAGACACAAGGATTTATAGTGGTTCGGGTGGATGTTAACTAATCCACCTTAATCCACTCCCCGATTACACTAATCGGGATTTGTTGCTTCACTAAGCACTTTTCTCCAAACCCGGTGGAGATCCGATTTACAAGTCTTCAACTTCTTTGGTAGACAACAAACCTAATCTTTCTATCCCTTTGAAAGATCAACTCCAACCTAGATCAACTTGTCTTCACCTTGCACAAGTATTAATCTCCAAATAAGATTAATCAACTTCCTAAGTCCCTTTAAGGAAGTAGATCACTAAGCTAGCCTATGCTTCTACTAATTGAAGTTACAAGACTTATACACTTTGTAATGATGATCCTAAGACAATACTAGGACATACATTACATTAAGTAAACTCACAAGATAAATGATTTTGATTAGTAAGTTTACAACAACCCAATTCTATATCTATAAGATCATAGAATCTTCTCTTGCTTGATCACATTTTAGTAGTAATTGATGCACTTGTGATCACTGGAGATAAGCCTTTGAAATATGCAAGAGGGTCAGCTTCAAATGCTCTTAAATGTTTGCCTTTTATAGCGGGATTCAAAAAGTAGCCGTTGACACACGGTTGTCATCATGGTCGACCGTGGTGCGATCGTGCATGCTCCAGTCCAAAATTGGTATCCGTTGTATAGCCGTTTGACTCAAATTTAAACACCACATTTTGACACCTTTACTCCTTCTAGCACCTGCAAAAGAAACCAAACATCCTATACAAGTACTATATGCATTAAGTGTATGAGATTTGGTCTTAATGCATGAAAGTTACTAATCATTCCAAAAGTGGCAAACCCAACATTCTTGGAGAAGTGTCTTGATTGATATTTTGGAAAATCTCAGTTTGGTCAAGACTTAGTTAGTCACTTTAATGCTCTTGGTTCAATTCTAAAGACTAGTCACTATGTCATTAACTTCCTAGTTTCAATTAATCACAAGTCATGTTCTTTTTGAGTTTAGTTTAGAGATTAATTGAATAATGTCTCTATAAGATAATCATGAAATATGTAGAGACATCAAAGTTAAGTCTTAAGTAATCACCCTTAGTTACTTAGACTAGACCACATAGACAATTGACTATACTTTCATTGTGAACCATTACACACTTAATCTATTGGAGTAGGTTAGTTACTTGAATCCTAACTAGTGAGCACATAGTAAACATATTAATCAAGTTGACAAGTTTATGAGTATTAATTATATTGGCAAGTAGCAAGTAATACTCACATAGCAAGAGATAGTTATTCTAGAATCAATCATATAGATACTTGCACAACTTATAATTCGAGCTTTAACAAGTTTAAGTGCAATATAACATATTGCTTGATTAATGTGTAAGCACACATTAATGTCCAACACATGCACAAGGGAAGAGCAATCTCTAGTTGGAACTTGGTGACCATCATAAATGTATCTAAGTGTGTTTTAGGATTACAAGTCATTTCCAGTATAACCTTGAGAGCATTGTTTCTCATTTAGCCTTAATTAATCACTAAGTCATTTCTAATAACAATTATTGTTCTAGTGACCTTGACTACTGCTGCATCAAAGTGAAGAGATTTTAAAGCATAGTTTTGTTTTTCAAGTTTAGAAATTTCATCTTTCAAAATCTTAATTTCATCATATTTGCATTTAAGTTTTTCAATTAAAGATTTAATTTCAGTTTTGAAATCATCTTCACGTTTGGTGCCTCTGCTTAAGTCAATTCTCAGGTATTCAAACATTTCAGCTTTTTCATCATCAGTATAAGTTCAAAAATTATCAACCTTATACAGGATTTCAGATTTTCATTGAGGTGAATCTCTTTTCTGATTAGCTTCCCTCATATCAGTTAAAAATGTACTACCACTTTCTTTCTCTACCAACTCCTCTACTTCTCTGGCCATTAAACTTGAATTTTTACCAGAAGCATAACCAGCACAATCTTCATCAGTTTCACTATCAGAAGGTGAAGATGAGCAGGTTTCATCCCAATCATGATGTTCAGCAACTAGCACCTTTTCTGGTTTATTCACCTTCTTATCAGTCTTTAAACTTTCCTTCATTTGGGCCTTCATTGCCTTGTACTTGTTCTTGTACTTTTCAGCTTTTGAAAACGTGTTAGCATGTGAGGAAGATTTTCTGGACATGCACTCAGCTGCAAAGTGTACTACCTTCCCACAATTATAACACTCAGGTTGTGGGCCCTTGACTGACTTACTACTATACCTAGCATTTGGTTTCTTACTCACTTTGTATGGCATGCTGGTTCTACTACGATTGAATTTTTTGAACTACCTAGCCAGCAAAGACATACCTTCACCAAAACCTTTCATATCATTATCATCACTGCTTTCATCAGACCCAGTACCACTACCCTCATCATCTTCATCTGCCTCTTCTTCTGCCATCAACTTTTGAACCAGTAAAGCCTTTTGAGCTTTCTTTTTAGCAGAAGCAACAAGAGTAGTATCATCTGACTTCGTAGATTTTGAAGTGGTGGGGGCAGACTTAAAGTTTTCTTTCAAATTAAGCTCTAAGTTTGGCCTCTGCCTTCTCATAGTTTCAAAGTGTACCATACAGAGATGACATGTTAAATTTCTTTAAAGTCTGAGTGGTTCTTAATGGGTCAGTAACAAGTTTCCATTTAGCAGGCAGTGAGTCAATGAATTTGTTGACTTGTTCAAAATCAGTATATGTGATTTTCAAGGTAAGCAAGTCAGCAACTAAAGAATTAAACCTAATGAAGGTTTGTTTAGGGGTCTCACTCTTGTAAGCAAAGAATATTTCATATTCTCTTTTTAAAGCGATAATCTTAGTTTGCCTAACTTCATCCATACCTTCATATGTAACATCAAGATAGTCTAACATAGCTTTAGCATTCAGTTTTCCCTTAATCAGTATGAAGAAGTGGTTAGGTAATGTGATAGCTATCAAGGTTCTAATCTTAGGGTCAAGTCCAACACGATGTTTGTCCTCATCCACCCATCTAGATTGGGGAAGAAAAACTTCTCTATCAGGAATAACATGAGTGTCTGCTATAGCAGGAACACTATTAAGTGTTTCAGTAGGGATGAATGGACCATCAGTAGCAATGTCAGGCATGAGTGGTGAAATGCCCTGTTCATATCGATTATAAACGTTACATAATAATTGATTTCATTGCGAGGTATTTGACCTCTATATGATACATTTTACAAACATTTCATTCGTTTTTAAAAGACAAACTTTCATTACATTGAAAGTTGACGGCATGCATACCATTTCATAATATATCCAACTATAATTGACTTAATAATAATCTTGATGAACTCAACGACTCGAATGCAACATCTTTTGAAATATGTCATGAATGACTCCAAGTAATATATTTAAAATGAGCAAATGCACAACGAAAGATTTCTTTAATACCTGAGAATAAACATACTTTCAAGTGTCAACCAAAAGGCTGGTGAGTTCATTAGTTTATCATAAACAATCATTTCCATAATTTTTAATAGACCACAAGATTTCATATTTCAATTTCTCATAAACATCATGCATGCATATAGCCATCTGCATAAAAATCATTCATATGGATTGAACACCTGGTAACCGACATTAACCATAATGCATAGAATATCCCCACAGACATCGACGTCTGTATAATAATAATCTCGATGTACTAAAGCCATCCATAGACATGAATGGGGGTTGTTAGGCCCAATAGATCAATCTTTAGGATTCGCGTCAATTAGGGGTCATTTCCCTAATTCTTAGATTACCAGACTTGAAGGGCGATATTTGATTTCGATAATCCAACCATAGAATGTAATTTTTGAGTACTTGTGTCTATTTCGTCAAACATTTATAAAAGCAGCGCATGTATTCTCAGTCCCAAAAATATATATTGCAAAAGCATTTAAAAAGGGAGCAAATGAAACTCACGATATGATATTTTGTAGTAAAAATATGCATACGACTGAACTGAACAATTTGCAGGGTTGGCCTCGGATTCACGAGCCTAAATCATTTATATATATGTTAACACATATAATCGTAATCGAACAAATTTATATATTATATCTTAAGTAATATATTTTATATATTTAATTTTTGTATATATTTCAAATGAGTCATATTTATATAGTTATATTAATATCTACATAAAAAAATGTTAATATGATTAATACATACTTATATGTAATATTACTAAAAGTATATTTTTATATACATAATATTTATTTGGTAACATAATATCAATAACAGTAATAAAATTTGTATTTGATTATAATGACAATAATAATAATAATAATAATAATAATAATAATAATAATAATAATAATAATAATAATAATAATAATAATAATAATAATAATAATAATAATAATAATAATAATAATAATAATAATAATAATAATAGGAGAAATAATTACTACCTTAAAAGCTTTCTCAAAAATAATGACCTAGACAAGGCTCGAACCCCCGACCTCTCGAAACCTGACAACACTCCTAAACCATCCATCTGCCTTTTGTTTTTCTGATTTAACTTCTAGCTCAATTCTTTTTAACCCGATTAGCAGCAGCCTGCTTGCATAGTGGGTTATAGCCCAACAGGAGTATTTGGATTTCGGCCCACTGCAGTTTACCAAGCCCAATCCCATTTATGTTTATTTGGGCCAAGTTAAATTGATGAGTGAGGGTGATGATCCAGTTCGGACCAAAAATTAAAGCAGCCACCAAAATCAGAATAAAGGGTTTCGTGGAATGTAGCAGCGAAGGAAAAATAAAATACGATAAATCAAGCTTCGATTTATCCTCATCTTCATGATCATAATCGATTATTCCTAGATCATCAAATCATCATCTTCCTATATAATCGTAACCCATTATCATAACTATCATCATCGTCTTAAATCGTGATATCATTATCAACATCACCACATCTTCATCATCATCAATACCATTATCGTCTCTCATTATCACCATCTTAATTACGTTTATCAATATCAATATTTATTATTAATGTTTACTATTTCATGTATCAATTACCAAATATTATATAATCATCATAATCATCTTCAAGATCATGTTAACATCATCATCACTCATCTTATCATCATGTATTACGTATCATTCCCTTGCCATCATTTTATTTTAACAGAAAGAAAGAAAGGAATTATCTGGATCACAGCCTAACAGAAAAAGGATTACGGCCCACTAGTGCACCAAGGATTATGGCCCAACTGTGGCCCGTTAAATAACTCGACAGATCATAAGCTCAAGTTGTAGCCATCGTGAAATATGAATTGTTTTGACAGAAAGAATAGAACGAGTAGTGGTAGCACATCGACACATACAATTGGTTGTTTTTGATATTGTGTGTTGTTTTTGATAACTTTGGCCCACAACAGAAAAATAATGCAAAACATCAAGTGGAGATTTGTAATATGCATTTAAAGCAGCTGGACCTTTATTATTTTATGTGGGGTTTGGTAGAAAAAGGAAAACATAAAGAAAAAGGTAAGTGTAGCATCATTATCTTTATCAATACTTTGTAAACATATTGTGAATCATAGAGAAAAAGACAGACTCAGCTGCAACAGCTTTGATGGTATGGGTTTCGTTGATTAAGCAGGATAGCAGCAATTATCGAATGGAAACAGAAAAAAAATATAAGTGTAGTAGCAGAAATTTTAGGATCGAAGGTGTTGTTTTGGGTTGATTTGTGTTGTGGTTTTTCTCGATAGAAAAATAGAAACAGCTTGTAGCAAAATGGGTTTCAGTTTATATGGGTTCAATGGGTGTAATTCATATTCGAAAACAGAAGCAAGCAAGACAGGTTATTTGAATTGGTGGTTTGATTGCGATGGATTTAAATTAGTGGTGGTTCAATAAAAAAAAGAACGTAAACAATAAGTGGGTTTGTGTTGTGGTGCTGGTTATCAAAACAGGAAACAGAAAAGAACACGCAGGTGTTTTGTTGGGTGTTCTTCGAATAACCTCAAAACAGTAGTAGTAATAGCGTGGTTCGTGGGTTGATGAAAGTGGTGGTGATAAGGTAACCGTAACAGAAACATAAGATGGTAACGAATAATGTAATGTTTGGTCAAATTTCAGATTTCAACTTACTGTTCATCGTCCTTGTTTATCATCTTCGTTATCATTATTTTCATGTGACAGTTGGCAGCAACAATAGCTGTACTTGTAGCATAGTATGGTTTTTGGGTAGTGTTTGGTGATGGAATTGTCAAGAGGAAGAGAGGGAAAGAAATGGTTCTCGGTGATGGTTGAGGTGATAACCAATGATCGATAGAAGTTCATGGTGGTGAGGATCAAGGTGGTGTATGTGTGTATGTATCTATATAGATAAAGAGTTCGTGAAGGTTTGCAAAAGAAAGAAGTGATGAGAGCGATGATCAAGTATATGTGTGCATGCATATGTACCAAAAGTATATTTATAATATAAGTTAGATTGAAAGTTCAAACATACAGTAACAAATGAAATAAATCACGGATGCATGAATCAGCGAAAGTGGGAAAAGGACATGAAACAGAATTCATTATTTAACAATCACAATTCCATTATTTACACACAATTGTTCGTGAATCGTCGAGCATAGTCAAAGGCTAACTGATTACATGAATATAGTTCCAAAATTTTTTTTTTTTGAGACTCAACATTACCGACTTTGCTTATCGTGTCGAAATCATATAAAGATTAAGTTTAAATTTGGTCGGAAATTTCTGGGTCGTCACAAGGGGGTCAATAGACTCAAGATGAAGCAGGAACCTAGCTTTTCAGGTTTCATACTCATCTTTATCAAATTTAGGTGGTCTATTGGATGACCCATTTTCAAGGTAAGTTGAGTTTGTGTATGCAGCCATGAGAGAATTCAGATCCAAGATATGAGATTATCAAGACTGATGCTCTGATACCAGTTGTTGGTCCCTTGAATAACAACAGGAGTATTGTAGAGGGGGTGAATACAATTTTTTTGATTATCTTAACAGTATAACAGTTTAGTATTCATGCAATTAATTTAAATAAGAGTCAAAGGTAATTTTTAACGGTTATTCTTTATTAATATGAATCACAAAGAATTACAACTGTTCTTGGCGGAATAACAGTTGGTTGATGCATATTATACCTAAGATATAGCTATCGAGGATATCTTAAGCTATTACACATTTGGACTCAAAATAAATATACCCACACCACTAGTTGTTACAGAAGTGAATACTTCTATTTATAGTAATCCTTTTATCCGTGTAATTGATCCATTGTCCATTGGTACATAGGATGTCAGTACTTGTGGGGACAATTGTATTAGAGAGCATACTCTCCTCTTTCCTCTTTGGTACATAGGAACACTTCAATTCAGTTTGGCACCAATATTTGAATAAACAAATAGAATGTTGGGTTCCTTAGGGATTGAAAAAGTATTACACATGTTTGCACATGCGTTAAACTTCTACATTCCCACGTGGTTTTGTAAGGTCACTTGTCAGCCGCCGACGCGTGTCCTTTTCTGTTCAGCTTTGTCTTTGACTTCTGTTGAATAGTACAATTGATGTAGACCACTCAAGAAACTACTATGCTTGTAATGGAGCATAGATGTCTTCGTGTAGTATGCTGCTTACCAGCTATGCTGGTTCTTCTATGCTGAGTCACTTGATCTTCATGATTTGTTGGGCACTCATCATGTGCTAATTGAAGACTACTGTCTATCTTTTGATGGTAGACTAGGCAGCATACAAAATACTCGACACAACAACATTTGCTGTCTATACATAAATAAACCTATGCTGGCTGCACATAACATTTAAGTGTACATAATTACTGTTTTGTCATAATTAAATCCTTAATTACTTTGGGGACTCAACAGTTTTACATACTGGCAGACCGTATGGCAAGCCAGATGGCAAAGCGTATGGCCAGCCTTGGTGAGCTGTTTTCATTGGATTGTAACTTGATTTCCTTGGTCGTAACTTGATTTCTCGTCTTTCACCGTTTTCTCTCTAGAATCTTCTTTTTAGCTCTGATTCTCTTGATTTTTTTTTGCACCCGCTTCGTAATCACTTGATTTTCAATTTCTTCTAACAAAGCGAGTATTTTGGTGATAAAGCTTGAAACTATATTGTTTTTGGGCCTCAATAACGGGGTGAAAACGTGACTTTTTAGCCGATATCAAATATCTCACACTTTGACTTTGCTTCTCCTCAAGCAAACTTCTCATTTTTACTTTAAGAAATCTTTTCGGAGTTTCCTTTCTATTAGCCTAAGCGGTTTGATTTTTATTATTAGAGCGAAAAATAAGGTAAGTTATCTATGTCGGGTTGAAACTATCTGTGCAATCATGCCAGGAGGTTAAATGACTTAGGCTAGCTTTCAGGGGTCACTCAAATCACACAAGTGTTTTAGGGTTCCCTATAGATATAAGAAATGAATTCGCTCATAGCCAGTCATGTTTCCCCATCGTCATAGGGTTGATAAAGACTCAAATCCTTGCTACTAATGTGAAAACGGTAATAACCATAGCTTCTAGATCATTTGTCATTTTGGAATGATGGAAAGAAATTTTGGAGTGGTGGTGAAGTTGTTTTAAGGGGGTGAGAAAAGGTCGTATAGTCTTTTTAAAGACTTTTATTCTGAATTTCGGAAATGTAAAATAGATAGGAGTGCTGATATTTTTGAGAAGCACTTTTGACTTTTTCTCCTTTTGGATTGATAGGTATTTGTGGTCAAGTTCTTCCTCGGCGTTTCTTTTTATAAGTTCTGCTCCTTTTCTCAAAACTTTGAAAATACACAATTATTTTTTTATTTTTTAATATTATTATTATTATTATTTTTAAGATTTTATCTCAAGAAACTTTCTCTTGGTAAACTTTTTGCGAGACCTTTGCCGTGATACTTGAGAGGTTTATAACATCGGGTTTTTTCGGAAGGAATCTCATTTTCTGGTTTTTCGATGATAGAAATGATGGGTTGATGTGGTAGAAGTGGTGGAAGGTGTGAAAGGTTTCTTTTGACAAATCTCTTCTGATTATACACGAATCACATTTCGTTACTTGGAAATGCAGATCTATAGCAATTTCTGATTCTGAGTACAGACATCGACACTCTCAACGAAAAATAGTGAAGCATTAAAGATGAATGCTTATATGGTCTTATTTGGGGTGCCTCACCATAATCAATTTAGGTCGATAATGCCTGGTCATGCAATGCTCTATTAGAGATTCGGTTCATCCCAACAAGATTTCTACCTCACTTAAGTCTTAATTTTATTTACAAATGTTTTAGGTTTTCGAAAGTACTTTTTTGGAAAGGCTTTCTTTTTTAAAAAATTTTGAAATTTGGCTCAAGAACTCGGAATCTTTGTAATAGGGTTATTTAATACAGCATAAAAAGATTATACCAACATCCCACACTTAGACGAACATTGTCCCCAATGTTCCTAGTATATCCCACACTTAGGAGTTTTAGCTAAAGATTTTGGGAATATTTGCCTAGTGTTTATTTGGATTGGAATCCCACACTTAGTGATAAGTTAGGATGTGGCATAATTTAAATTGGAGCTAGTAACGGGTTGAAAGGAGTACTCCAATGGATAGTCGTGATTGCTTGTGAAGAAACTGGCTGGCTTGTGAAGACAGGTTGTTTCAGCAATCTTGGAAGTTACGTCCTTTATTGATCGGCTAATTTGTCATCCTTTATTCTTCTACTATACTTTATTGCACAGGTTGCCTCCCGAGAAGCGCTTTTGTTTAAGGTCGTTGGCTCGACCATAATGATGCCTAAACAGCAGACATTCCCTCTGGTAATTGTAATGGTGGTCTTCTTGAGGGAATGTGAGTCTTGGTTGATAAATTCATAGAAAGTGCCAGACCAAGAGTTGTAGTAGATCCGGTACTTTTCTTGAAGATCTTCTGAAGGAGAGATAATGTGTGATTTCAGCTCGTGACAAATCTTGAAGTCCGATGAGAATATGATCTACGGCTCTGCTAATTGATCCATGAATGTCGATCATCGAGACAGTGCTTGTGGTGATTATTTCTATGACGGGATGTTCATTTCAGAGGTCTTCAAATAGTGTCAAAAATTGTATCTTCAGTATCTCAAAATCTTCTAAACGGTAATCTTCACAGTAGGAGTCTGTAGCTTTGCACAAATTTGTTAAGAGGCGAAGCTGAAAAGAAGTGAAAATCAATCCTGACCCAAGAATTAGTGTCACCGTCTTGGAATATATTTCTTGCCATCCACCTTTGAATGTAAAATTATGATCAGTGGATTCGTGGAAGATACGTGTTATCTGCTTCGTAACATAAGTGGCAATGTTGACTCGGTCTCGTTCTATATGTGAAAACGGATTGTTGCGTCTTCCTTCTTCCACTACTACGTCTCGTAACTCCTTAATTATCTGATCAGTGTGGTGATCAATTGTTACTTAAATCACTAGTCTGTCTGGTGTGCTTTCGAAATTATCTCTTTCCAAAAGAGTGAAGAGGCTGTGAATATCTTCGATCATTTACAAATCAAAGTGATAGGTCGGGCGTCCGATGGAAAGATCCTTGTGCTTCCGGATGAGAGTCGGTAATGCTCGCTGGATTACTGAGAACGGAAGTGCAGATCCGACTAAGGCGTTGTAAACCTTAGAGTAAATGATCTTCTGATCTTGACAAAATCTTGTCTCGAGAATAGTGTGAAGCACTGAATTATGCTCTCGTTGCCTTTCTTCATGTTAGATATGATCGTGAAGAGTATTAATAAAGTCTTGAATGTGTTCTTCTAAGATTTCAACTTTATTGTCTTCTCTTGATAGATAGAGGTTGTATTCATCTTCGATAGCCTTGATCTATTCCTTTAAATGCGGTGTAAAATCAATTGTTGATTTACGGATGGCTTTGAGAATATCTTCAAATTCATCGATGTCATTGATGAAGGTTATCATGTCGGCAAGATTAGATATGACCGGAATCTAATCTGAAGAAGAGTCCGGCTCCTCTTGATCTAGTGCGGGTGGAGAATGCGAATCATCCAGAATATCTTCATTTTGCTCTTCCTCGTCATCATCGGTATAGCTTTATTATGTGGATGTATCTGATGAACGGGCTTCTTCAGTATTCTGGTGCTTTACTTCAACACTGACAGGGTCAATCTCTATATCTTTAACTTCGACCTTAGCAGTTTTCTTCTTGAAACGAATAATTAAATTTTGATCCTCTGTCTCTAGCCTCATTAATTCTTCGTGACGCTTATGATTGGCTTCCAAGCTTAGAGAATGTACTATCACAGTTTCTTTTATGTCTCTCATTTCCTCTTCCTCCTCAGATTCTTCCTCTTCCTCTATTTCTTTACCTGAGATCCTCTTCTTCCATTTTTGAGTCATCATCAAACTGTGATTCGACACCCATTTCGATCTCATTGGCTGTTGGTGGGGACTCATCATCGGAAGTGATCCATCAGGTGGAAATAGCAAACATCTCTGCATGTCCAGAAAGAGCGGTAGGTCGGTCAATTTTGACGGTAACGCTCTCCCCATGTGATTGCAAGATCAAGGTTTGATTGTACACATCAATGACAGTCCTAGCTATGTTCATGAAAGGTCTCCCTAATACTATCGGTGTTTGTAGGTCTTCCTTGATGTCCATCACTACGAAATCCATAGGATACAAGAATTTTTCGACTTTCACCAAGACGTTCTCAACTATGCCCTTAGGATATCGACCTGTGTGATCGAAAAGTTGGATTGTCATTTTAGTTGGTGATAAGTCTCCTAACTCTAATCTCTTGTTGAGAGAGTAGGAAATTAGGTTGATACTTACTCCTAAATCTGCTAGCGCATGAATGGTTCCAGATTGGTAGATTAAACACGGGAAAATGAATCGGCCTATATCTCCTAGTTTCTTTGGTACAGAGTTTGTGAGTAATGCCGAGCATTCTTCACTCAGTGGAATTTTTTTGGAATCTGGTATCCTTTCCTGTGTAGAGAGAAGCCTTCGGATGCATCTCTTCTGGTTGGAAACTTTGGACATGGTGTCCAGGAATCATCTGTCAAGTTTGTAAGTATCAAGCTTGGATGCTTCTTCTAGTAGCCTTCCAGGATAAGGTACGCGAACTGGAGTTTCAGTGGGTAGCTTCTGAGTATATGTCGATTTGTTCTTGAGCCTAGCTGACCTTCTCTGTGGTTCTTCCTTTGCGATGTCATTCTTAAGCTTGGTTTGTTTAGAAGGACGGAAATATTTGGTTAGGAATTTAGTAGCCATCTTCGTCCATGACGTGATGGAATCTTTTTCCAATCCTTCAAACCATGTTGTGCATGATGAGTGAGAGAATAGGAGAACAAGTATAGCCAGACTATATCTTGTCCTATCCCTGGCTGTTTGTAGGAGTTCGAAAGAGATATGAATTTATCAAGGTGAGAGTTGGGATCGTCATTCGGTAGTCCATGAAATTGACAACCATTTTGGATGAGCTGTATAATGTGATGTTTTAACTCGAACGAGTGTCCTTAAATCTCTGGGAATCTGATTGGTCCTCCTCGACCTTCAATCGAGGGTTTGGTATTTTCTACTAGAGTAACGCGTAACGCCATTTGATTTCTGATTCGTTCTTCTTTGCGTGCTTTTGAGATTATTGCGTCTGGATCAGGTACGAATTACAACGGCCCTGGTCTACATCGGGTGTGGGTCATACACTGAGTATGCCTTTTTGTTTTAAATTTTAGGCAGATAATCTAAGTTACCTAATTTAATTTAAAGTAATCTTAATCTAAGGTAATCTAAGGTAATTATCCTAAGTTTAAATATGTTTTTGGTTCTTGCTACTAATTCCCTAGTATTTTGATAACAGAGATTCGCACGAAATATTCAACAAACCAAGTGGCCAGGCCGACTACGGAGAGGCAGGATCCTTTTGGTTCTAATGTAATTGGAGACTGTTCGGAAAATCCAACAACCAAGTCCGTGTATAATTGTCTTTCTTAGACACCACTAAATGCTTGCAAATAGGTTTGATAGAAGCAGTATTGCCTGATACCAGTTCCCCGGCAGCGGCGCCAAAAACTCACTCCTCCCTGATATGACTGAAACGGACGGT
Organism: Rutidosis leptorrhynchoides; assembly: GCF_046630445.1. Classification (NCBI taxonomy): domain Eukaryota; kingdom Viridiplantae; phylum Streptophyta; class Magnoliopsida; order Asterales; family Asteraceae; genus Rutidosis; species Rutidosis leptorrhynchoides. Next base: position 463,643,418 of record NC_092335.1, on the reverse strand, counting down.
TTTATTTATGCGGTGTCGTTAGGCCGCAAGGCGTCATAAGTAGCTATCGAGGGAGGGAGCAATAGTTTTAAATTTATATTTAGCGGGGCCTAAATCGTACTACTCCTTATTATGGTAAGGAAAGTTTGACATAGGGTCAAATTTTTAAGATATCAGTAGAATCGAACCTATAATTAAAGCTTAAGATAATCCTAAAGTAGAGGAGTAGTGGTATATTACCTAATTTTGGGTTTTCTAGTTTATAAGATAAAATAAAGTAAATGCGATAAAATTTGTAATTCAGATAAGGTTAAAGCAAGTGCATACTATGGTTTCGTCAGTTACTTTGTCGAGATTATGGAATGTTGGCTCATGAATAGGTAGTGACCTTGTATTCATTACACTAGTCCTAAACACCTCTGTCATAAGACATGTCACTGGGTAATGCGTTAGGCTTGAAGATTCTGAATAGACAGCAACGTCCTTACCCTCGATGCCTGTGCAGTCTGACTACAGGCATACACGTTCAGATGGCTCATCCAATTGAGCGACTCGGTTGGGTGACGTATTAACATTCCACAAAGGTCTAAACTTTCTTAAGCATAATAGAATATAGGGTATGCCATATCCGAGAGACGTGATGTGTTTCGATGCTTTCATTAATAATTGGGCTAAAAAGATAGTTAGTCCCTTGAAAAGAGTTCAACCATAAAGAACACCATGGACAAGTCAAATTTAACTTCCATGAAAATGATCGGTTATCCTAACAGTCCAATCCTTTATGTGTTTAAACAAACAGTTCTTTAAATAAATAAGAATCCATCAAACGGGGTGCAATGCTTGAGACCGCATTATGGTGAAGTGTACTAATCAGCACTGACCGGGTTCCATGGCCTTACTTAGCAGAGGTACAGCTTACAACAACCGTTGTGCTTCAGCATGCACATACAAAGTTTATATGCTTGGTGACTACACTAGCATGGTCTAGGACCGACAATGTACTATGGGTCTAGTTAGATATTTCACTACGAAAGAGTCCTCAGTCGGAATCCAAGGCTCGGTAGACTTACTACAACCGGTGTGCCTCATTCAAACTTGCGTTGTATCCGATAGACTTCTCTTACCAAGGGGTGACACAGATAGTGTACTCTGAATCGGGATTCGCGACTTTCCAATAACAGAGCCGATAACTACGTTCTATTAGTTGGAAAAGTGATTGAGTTTAAAGCATAATCGGAAAGCATCTAGACAACATACACAAACCATAATATTATTTCGGCATTATAACTGACTATATCAAAGCATACACTAAAGATAACTACTCGCTAATCATGGCAACAATATCACAAGGCATAATAATGAAATACATTATATAAAGGCAAAGGATAGAAGTACCAGTAGATTAAACGAGTGCGAATACAAAAGTGACAACTTCAAACTCCAGACCGCTCCTAATACAATCTTTGGCGTTCTTCTCCGGGTACTAAGTTTCCTGCACAGAGTCGAAGACCTTAAAAGTATGACTAATATTTTAGAAAGAGAAAGAGAGAAGTGAATTGAAGTGTGTGTAAAAATGGATGACAAAAGCTCCTTAAATAGGCTTGACTTTTGCATGCATACGGCTGGCAGGCCGTATGGCATGCCGTATGGCCAGGCAAGCCGTTTTGCATGCCCGTTTGCCAAGGCCGTATGGCAGGACGTTTTACATACTGTCAGGCCGTATGGCAAACCGAATGTCAAGCCGTATGGCCTGCCCTGGTCAGCTATTTTCACTGGATCGTAAATTGATTTTTTTGATCGTTACTTAGTTTCTCTTCTTTCACCGTTTTCGCTCTAGAATATTTGTTTTAGCTCTGATTCTCTTGATTCTTTTTGCACCAGCTTCGTAATCACTTAATCTTCAATTTCTTCTGACAAAGCGAGTATTTTGGCGATAAATCTTGGAACTTTATTGTTTTTGGGCCTCAATACCGGGGTGTAAACATGACTTTTTAGACAATATCAATCCCCAAGCTCACGAAATATCAGTTGGGCAATTGGATGATGATATGTACCATGTTCTATTTAGGGATCAAAGGTGGATGGTGATTAAAGGTGGTCAGGTAATTGCTCGCGGGTGTAAGACGGGTATCAAGTATATGGTTGATATTCCTTCTGATGAATTGCTAGGTGGAATCGTAAGTGCCGAAATCTTAGCGGGCTAATGCTTTCTGGTATTATTGAGGGGTCTTGTTTGAGTGAGAGCTCGAGGGAAGTCGAAACTAGTGGAGTTTCGGGTCGAATTGGCTATAATAGAATCTTCGTTACTTCAAGTGGATCTTCTCCAATGAAAACTTTGTTACGACTGACCGAAGAAGATGAACAAGAGATTTTTCTAGGAGTCACGGTTAATAATACATCAGTACAGTGAGAGTTGGCTCTGGGTGAAAAATTGGGTTTGTAAAATGTCGTGCGCACATATATGGTCTGTGTTGAAATGGTGATAGAAAAGGCGGTAAGGTGGATGATTAAGTGCGCGGTCGCATTCTCTTGCAAGGTTATAATCGTTAATGTCCATGTCTTTTTTCTACAAGAGAGTTTATTCTTTGTTGGAAAGATGAATTGGGTGGATGGTATAATGTACGGGTGGATTGCTTGGGCAATGGGGTTGCTAGAGTCGGGTTGAGCTCCGACCCTTTATCTCCTAAACCAAGGAGATATGTGCTGTATCCAAAGAAAGGTTCTTGGTCCTAAGCTAGTAGCATAGATTAGATTATAGCTCAGCGGTATTTTTTTAGTGTCGAAAGACTTCACTTACTCGTAGGTTAACGAGTAAAGTGTGGGGCGATTCGGCTGTCTCATCCGGCGGTATCAAAAAGAGTCGTGATCAGCGGGTCGGGTGTTATTGTGGGAAGAATCGGGTAGAAGATGTGTGTTGTTTAACATATCCTTCAAGTGAGATTTTGTTGGGTGTGGAGTCGAGTTAAATAAAGAATTACAGTTGGGCAGAATCTCGTGACCGGAGTTCTTAACTTCGCAGTCGCGAAGTTAGGGTCACGACAGGATCTATGTTGTATGTTGTGGTGCTCGCGAAAGCGGAAACCTAAAGCAGGTTAGCTGGAAACATGTGGCTCGCGATTGTGAGACCTAAGGTCACGACCGCAAGGTTGCTTCAGACTGGAGTTCGAGTTTGTTTAGGTTTCCAAGTCCTGCTGCGATTCTAACTCGTTTTCCACTATAAATACTCATCATATGTAACATGTAATGTACACCTACGAATTTTAATAAAGAAATCTTTTTGGTTGACGGTGGATGAAAGCAATCACATTGATTGCATAAAACCACGTTATATTCTCACGTTTTTACGTTCTTTCATTCGTTTTCAAAATTACTTAGTTTGATCCGTTTATTGCCAGTGGGTTTGAAAATATAGTGTTATCAAATCTTGTTAAAGCTCACTCATACGTTCCTAACATATCTATGATCTGCTCATGGGCAAATAACATGATATTGCATATTGAATCACCTTGAGTCCCGTATGAAAATTTCTTCATACATGTCCCCATCCATGAGACACACTTCTCGACTGAGAGAAACGTGCTGATCTAAATCACCACAGTTGTTCCCGGAAACCAACAATATATCTCAGATCAAACTTGTAATAAAATTCTAATTTCTGGTTGAGACTCGAAAACTCACAATTGGCAAAATATTAAACATAGATAATTTTAAAAAGAAAAACTTCATAAACTAAGATCCTTGGTTGTGAAAACCAACTACAAATTTGATAAGAATGTCACAAAGCATTTGTAGCTCACATTAACACTTTTAACTTGATAGACCCAACTAAAAATTTCTCAAAAAAAGTTCCTCTCCAAATATCACTTTCTTTTTTAGATTCCAAATTACCAAGATAATTGTCAGATAGACAAAATTTCCAAAATGGTCCCCGCGTTTGTCCTTTTTTACCCTTTTCATCCATATTTTCTAAAAACTGCAATTTTTATCCTTAATAGCGTATAATGTGTCCCAATTTGGTCATTGCGTTAACAGATGGTTAAATTGCTCGTTAGTGTAAGCTCATGCAACTTGATTATAAACTGATTCATATTCTAATGTATAATGTATTCTTCATACTAATCCTATGTGTGATACTTTGTTCTATTCATGTTCCTTTTATTACTCTGCGATTAATCTAAGACATAAGCAATTTCAATAGCCGAGCATCATGGTTGGATTTCGAAAAAAAATTATTAATGAAAGCTTACACTTCGAGCACAACAATAGAACATTCGACCTGGATTCTATGATGTCAACGAGGTATGAATACTCGACGGACTACAAGAAACACAATACACATTCATTCTGAATTATGATCGAAGGTTGATTTAGAAAAGTTTTGTATGGGTACAGAACAAAGACAAACTGAATTAGGTCTCCCATTATACTGTGTATATATCACGCCCCCAGATAGGGTCTGGGTGAAATGTGACTTAATATCAAATAAACCAACATATTATAATATGAGAACAATACTATATGAATAAAACAAACTTTATTGAGTACGCAGCGGAAAATAGAATGTCGTTAGGATCAAGAAACTTTATTGAGAACAATACTATATGAATAAAACAATATGATGCTACTTGGACTTAGGATCAAGAACTATCGCATTTATTATTCTTGCTTGATCAATCAGCACCTGAGACAAAACATGCTAAAGTGTCAACCAAAAATGGGTGAGTGAAATCATAGGTTTAACAAATATGTTTGACCGTTGTTTTAGACCACAAGATTTTTGTTTATAAAGTTGATCTCGCAGATCAAAAAGTTATGCCAGTTCGTGATATTTAGACTAAACGTTTAAAGTTTTCCCCAATGACAAGTTGTTCTGTCCTTGTCTGTTTAATTTCATTATCAAGTAATACAAAGACTTAGTCAAATGTATCGGGGACGTTACTCCCGATATGCCTACCCCCAATAATTAAGAATGCATTTAACGAGCAATTAAAAATATCACTGTAGGGACTTTGCAGGACATAGCCAGGTATAGCATAGTTTAACAATTGTTACTTGTGTCTAAATTGTAAATAGTAAAAGTAGCATGTGTCTCACCCCAGTAAGTTAAAATAAATTGCTAGCAATAAAGAGTGGGGCTATGAGTTCACTTTAGTAAGTAGGAGAGAGTTTGTTATTCCTTGGAATAGAAGAGTTGGATGAATGTGAGCAGAAAGTCAACCTAATGACATTTAAGAGTAGTTAAATGTTTTACCCAAGTTTAAGTTAAGTATGCAAGTGTTAAGTATAGTTTGTTTTACTAAGTTCCCATTTTTAGTAAGTTTCCACTTTTAGCATGTTTCCATTTTTAGCAAGTTAGTGTTGAACACTAGTGAGTTGTTCTTAATAAGTACACCACTTATTAAGTGTGCAAGTGAGCGTATGATTACTATAGTCTGGTTTGATATTGTGCACCATACCCAAACATCTATGCCACCGTCGAGTCACCAGAATGATCTATTGTTACCGGTTGGCCCAGGATTTCTTGACCAAAATCTAAGTTTGGCATTCGGAATCCACAAGCGTCCCTTAATGGTACCAAGGATCATCCTAGGCCTTAAGTAGCGTTGACGTTCGAGTAAATTCACAATATCGTGTATGTTTTAATCTTATAACATAAGTGTTATAATATAAATAGTACCCTATAAGTGTTAGTAGTTGATGTCGTAGCGTGGGGTTACGAAATATACTATATTTTTAATACGGAATGCTACAAAATTTAACAAGTTTTAATTAAATATTTACAAAATGGATATACCAAAACCTTGCTACAACACAATAGGCATTGTACCTAGTCGCGGAGTAGTATAGTTTTTAGTAAGTTCGGTTCGTTCCACAGGGAGACGGGCTTATGAAACACTTATTTTTATATAATTATATTTGTACAAAAATATATAAATATATATATAATAATATATAAAAGTGGGGGTTTTACCGTTTAATGACCGGTTTGTCGATTTATATTTTAAGCGAAGCGTATAGTAAATGACGATATTTAAATAACAATATAAAATAAATAACAATAATTGAAATGACAATAAATAAAAGTACGAGAAAAAATGAAATAAAATATATTATGCTTATTTAAACTTCCGTAACCATGATGTTTGACGTTTTGATTTTAATTTATTGTCCTGGGCTAATTGTCCTTTGTCCTGGATGTATTTGAAACCTATCTGGTTTTTGTCCATAATAGTTCATCGGTCATAATTATAAACTGCTCGGCAAAATTAACCTTATACCCGAAGTCAAATATTCCAACTAACTGGGGATTCGAACTGTAACAAGGTCTTAATACTTTGCTTAATGAATACACCAGGTTATCGACTGTGTGTAAACCAAGGTTTTAATACTTTGTTAACAATTACACCAATTACCCTTGAATGTAATCCACCCCTGTTTTAATGAGTCCATTGACTATTAATCCATCCCCGTGTCCGGTCAAATGAACAATAATTCGTACTTATAAATATCCCGCCCATCGTGTCCGATTAAGCGTATGTGGTTATATATAGATACTTCAAATCATAACCTTTATATTAAATTAACGAGGTATCGTTAATTTAATATAAAGCCCATTAATAGCCCATAGTCTAATTTCCACAAGTGTCGTTCTTTTGTCCAAACCCCAATTATGGTACAAAACCCAATTACCCCATCTTTAATATTTAGCTCAACATCATGATTACTTCGGCTCAAATAAGCATAATAATAACTTAAGTACGAGACATTAATTTAAAAAGGAGAACATAGCTTACATTGATTATTTATCGCGTAGTGTTACACGGACAGAATTTCGACTTCAAAAACCCGTAAAATAACCTTTACATAACCCGAACTAATCTAATATAACACTAATCTATACTATATATATATATATATATATATATATATATATTTATTATCTTATGGAGTATTATTATTATTATTTGTGTGTGTGGTGTGTTAAAAACGAGTAGAAAACTGGCCTTTTATAGAACCTGAGCTGAATCTGATCCTCATGCGACTCGCATGGGAAATAGGCATAAATCCATGCGAGTCGCATGGCTATGCTGGACAGCTCACATACGTTTGTCACATAGCTTTGCCGACATAATATAAAATAAATATAAATATATAAATAATTAATATAATTATTTATATATTATATTTTATTCTTGTGCATAGTAGACTAGATATTTTTGGTTCGTTGCGTCGGGCGTTTCTTCTTGGCTCGGGTCCCGGTTCCGGATTTTCGGACGTCTTCGCGTATTATTTTATATCGTGTACTTTGCGTTCCGCAACTTGTACTCTTGTCATTTTTAGACGTCCTTCATAAATATTTTGAACCTTTTTGATTGAATCTTGTACATTTGAGCATTTTGGACCTTTTTGTCTTCAAATCTTCGTTTACGCCTTTTGTCTTCGCACTTATTAAATATAAACGAATATTACTTTAATATGGAACAATTACAACTAAAATCTTGTCTTTCTTGGGGGATAATGCTATGAAATATATGTTCCTTTTTAACCTTATCAGTAGTAGTATATGTGTGTAAGTAGTAGTATGTAGTATAGTATAAGTAGTATTAAGTAAATGATTAGTAGTATTAGGATTTATTAGTTAAGTAGTATTAGTAGTTAGGGTTAAGTAGTAAGTAGTAGTATTAATTAATTATGTTTAATTAATTAAAGTACTATTAATGATTAGGGTTTATGAAAGTAATGATTAGGTAATGATTATTAGGGTTATATAATTAATGTTTAGGGTTTAAGTTGTATTAGGGTTTTATTTTGTTTAATGTTTATGTATATATATGTCATGTGTATGTATATATATATATATATATATATATATATATATATATATATATATATATATATATATATATAACCGTATATGTATATATATGTATATGTTTATATTTTTTTTTTTTACATGTATATGTATATATATATATATATAATATGTAGATATCTAATAACATAAACATGATTAGTTTTAGGGTTTTGAGGATCTAAATCTCTTTTTTTTTTATTAAAACCGTAGGTATGCATGTATATGTATATTTATATTTTTTTTACATGAACAATATGAATGTTAAGATCATGCACGAAATATGATTATGAATATAAACATGAATTAAAAGAAAGATTTAAAAGTTTTAAGATTTTGGATCATACCTTGTTAATGATGATGAAGATTAACAAGAAACAAGAAGAAAGCTTGGTGATGAAGATCAAATAACCCAAATAATGAAGAACACGCTTGAAGATCTTGATGAACACGAAGAACAAGCTTGAAGATCACTTGAAGATGGTGGTGGTGTGGTGGTGGTGTTCTTGGCCGAATACCACAAGAGAGGGAGAGGGAGAGATTGTTTTTGAGAGAGGATTTTGGTGTGATTTGTGAATGAGAAACTAGGAGTCTATGGGTGTTTATATAGTGCAAGTATTAGAGTGTTAGTCAACATAAGAATGTTCTAATTAATGATTTTATTTTATTTTATAATTCTTTTAGTCAACAATAGGTGGTACTAGTTTATATTTTTTTCATATATATATTTTATTTTTTTAGTCAACATAAGGATGTAATTGTTTAAGATTCTTTAGTCTCATTATTATTGTTATTATTATTATTATTATTATTATTATTATTATTATTATTATTATTATTATTATTATTATTATTATTATTATTATTATTATTATTATTTTACATTTACTACATGATAAGTATTATTTTATTTTTACTAATTCATGACTTGTATTTATTTTTATTTTTTTATTTAGTTCACAATTGTTTTATTATTTATATAAATGTCACTTTTTATTTATTACTTATAGATTAATAGTTATAATATTACGGAAATGCATAAATTTTAATTAGCAGTGAGTGTCGACTAAAAGTTTATTATTTGGTCAATGTTAAATCGATTGTGTATATAACAACCTTTAAATAATTAATACGTATAGTCAGACTTTAAACCCTAGGGTCAATTTAGTAATTTCAGAAGTCGAAAAGTGAGGGTTGCTATAGTACCTCCCCGTTAATAAAAACTTTGTCCCGAAGTTTTAGGTAGACTTCTCGGATGCATCAGCGTTTGAGAAGAGATGGGGATATTTCCGTATCATTTGGTCTTTGCGTTCCCAGGTATATTCGGGGCCTCTACACGAATTCCAACAGACTTTAATGATAGGTATGCTGCTTTTACGCGTTTGTTTGACCTCTCCTTCCATGATTTCTATAGGTTCTTCAACGAAGTGCATTTTCTTATCAATGCGGATATCATCCAAAGGAATAACAAGTGTGTCATCAGCAAGACACCTTTTAAGATTCAAGACATGAAACACATCATGTACTTGGCTAAGTTCAGTTGGTGGTTCTAATCGGTACACCACGGGACTGACTCTTTGAGTGATCGTGAAAGGTCTAACATATCGTGGACTAAGTTTACTTCATTTACCGAAGCGGACAACACCTTTCCAAGGGGATACTTTCAAGATGACTTTATCTCCAACTTGTAATTCTATATCCTTCAACTTCTTATCGGCATAGCTCTTTTGTCGGCTGCGGGCAGTTTCTAATCGTTGCTTAATCTGGACGATCTTTTCGGTGGTTTCATGAATAATTTCAGGACCAGTTAAATGTCTGTCCTCTAATTCATCCCAGCACAATGGGGATCTACATTTCCGTCCGTATAAGGCTTCAAAAGGTGCAACCTTAATACTTGAATGATAACTGTTGTTGTAGGAAAATTCAGCTAAAGGTAGATGTCTATCCCAACCTTTGCCGAAATCGATTGCACAAGCATGTAGCATATCTTCCATGGTTTGAATGGTTCGTTCACTTTGACCATCAGTTTGCGGATGATAAGCTGTACTCATGTCGAGTTGAGTTCAAGAGCAGACTGCAAAGTTTTCCAGAATCTAGAAACGAATCGACTGTCGCGATCAGAAATAATTGAGATAGGAACTCCATGACGTGAGACAATTTCTTTAATATAGAGTTGTGATAATTTCTCCATCTTGTTGGTTTCCTTGATCGGTAAGAAATGTGCAGATTTAGTAAGACGATCAACTATGACCCAAATAGTATCATTACCGTTTGAAGTCTTAGGCAACTTAGTAACGAAATTCATAGTGATACATTCCCACTTCCACTGTGGGATATCGGGTTGTGTCAACAGACCAGAAGGCTTTTGATGTTCAGCCTTGACTTTCAGACAAGTGAGACACTTACTAACATACGTAGCAATGTTGGCTTTCATGTTAGGCCACCAGTAAAATTCCTTCACATCGTGATACATCTTACTGGAACCGGGATGAATAGAGTACCTAATCTTATGAGCTTCATCCAAGACTAGTTCACGGAGATTACCGGAGCGAGGAACCCAAATTCTTTTACCAAAGTACCGTGTACCATTGGCTTGAAATGTCCCATTCATATTGATTATAAATGTTCCATATTAATTGATTTCGTCGCGAGGTTGAAGGTGTTGACGCATCTTCTGGAAATAAGTGCGGGTATTTCTTCTTTATCTGGTCTTCACGTTCCCAGGTGAACTCAGGTCCTCTATGAGCATTCCATCGAACCTTAACAATTGGTATCTTGTTTTGTTTAAGCCTTTTAACCTCACGATCCATTATTTTAACGGGTTCTTCGATGAATTGAAGTTTTTCATTGATTTGGATTTCGTCTAGAGGAATAGTGAGATCTTCTTTAGCAAAACATTTCTTCAAATTCGAGACGTGGAAAGTATTATGTACAGCCGCGAATTGTTGAGGTAACTCAAGTCGGTAAGCTACTGGTCCGACAAGATCTATAATCTTGAATGGCCCGATGTATCTTGGATTTAGTTTCCCCTTTTTACCAAATCGAACAACACCTTTCCAAGGTGAAACCTTAAGCATGATCATCTCTCCAATTTCAAATTCTATATCTTTTCTTTTAATGTCCGCGTAGCTCTTTTGTCGACTTTGGGCGGTTTTTAACCATTGTTGAATCTGGATGATCTTCTCGGTAGTTTCTTGAATTATCTCTGGACCCATAATTTGTCTATCCCCAACTTCACTCCAACAAATCGGAGACCTGCACTTTCTACCATAAAGTGCCTCAAACGGTGCCATCTCAATACTCGAGTGGTAACTGTTGTTGTAGGAAAACTCTGCTAACGGTAGGTGTCGATCCCAACTGTTTCCAAAATCAATAACACATGCTCGTAGCATGTCTTCAAGCGTTTGTATCGTCCTTTCGCTCTGCCCATCAGTCTGTGGATGATAGGCAGTACTCATGTTTAGACGAGTTCCTAATGCTTGCTGTAATGTCTGCCAAAACCTTGAAACAAATCTACCATCCCTATCAGAGATAATAGAGATTAGTATTCCATGTCTGGAGACAACTTCTTTCAAGTATAATCATGCCAACTTCTCCATTTTGACATCTTCTCTAATTGGCAGAAAATGTGCTGATTTAGTGAGACGATCGACTATTACCCAAATAGTATCATAACCACTTGCAGTCCTTGGCAATTTAGTAATGAAATCCATGGTAATGTTTTTCCATTTCCATTCTGGGATTTAAGGTCGCTGAAGTAGACCTAATGGTTTCTGATGTTCAGCTTTGACCTTAGAACACGTCAAACATTCTCCTATGTATTTAGCAATATCGGTTTTCATACCCGACCACCAAAAGTGTTTCTTGAGATCTTTGCACATCTTCCCCGCTCCGGGATGTATTGAATATCTGGTTTTATGTGCTTCCTTAAGTTCCATTTCTCTCACATCTCCAAACTTTGGCACCCAAATTCTTTCAGCTCTATATCGGGTTCTGTCTTCCCGAATATTAAGGTGTTTCTTCAATCCTTTGGGTATTTCATTCTTCAAATTCCCTTCTCTTACAACTCCCTGCTGTGCCTCCTTTATTTGAGTAGTAAGGTTAGTACGAATAATTATATTCATAGCTTTTACCCGCATAGGTTCTCTGTCCTTTCTACTCAAAGCATCGGCTACCACATTCGCCTTCCCCGGATGGTAACGAATCTCGAAATCGTAATCATTCAATAACTCAATCCACCAACGCTGCCTCATGTTTAGTTGTTTCTGATCAAATATGTGTTGGAGACTTTTGTGATCGGTATATATAATACTTTTGACCCCATATAAGTAGTGCCTCCAAGTCTTTAATTCAAAAACAATCGCGCCTAATTTCAAATCATGCGTCGTATAATTCTGCTCGTGAATCTTCAATTGTCTATACGCATAAGCAATTACCTTTGTTCTTTGCATTAATACACAATCGAGGCCTTGCTTTGAGGCGTCACAATATATCACAAAATCATCATTCCCTTCAGGCAATGACAATATAGGTGCCGTAGTTAACTTTTTCTTCAACAATTGAAATGCTTTCTCCTGCTCATCCTTCCATTTAAATTTCTTCCCTTTATGTGTTAATGCAGTCAAGGGTTTTACTATTTTGGAAAAATCTTTAATGAATCTTCTGTAGTAACCAGCCAATCTAAAAAATGACGTATATGCTTCGGAGTTTTCGGGGTTTTCCACTTTTCAACGGTTTCAATCTTTGCCGGATCCACCTGAATACCTTCTTTGTTCACTATGTGGACGAGGAATTGAACTTCTTTCAACCAAAATGCACACTTTGAAAACTTAGCGTACAATTTTTCCTTCCTCGAAAATTCTAACACCTTTCTCAAATGCTCACCATGCTCTTGATCATTCTTTGAGTAAATAAGTATGTCATCGATGAAGACAATGACAAATTTGTCAAGATATGGCCCACACACTCAGTTTATGAGGTCCATGAACACAGCTGGTGCGTTAGTCAATCCAAACGGCATAACCATAAACTCATAATGACCGTAACGCGTCCTAAAAGCAGTCTTTGGAATATCATCCTCCTTCACCCGCATTTGATGATACCCAGAACGTAAATCAATCTTCGAATAAACTGACGAACCTTGTAGTTGATCAATTAAGTTGTCGATTCTCGGTAGTGGGTAACGGTTCTTGATGGTAAGTTTGTTCAACTCTCGGTGGTCGATACAAAACCTGAATGTACCATCCTTCTTTTTGACAAACAAAACAGGAGCTCCCCATGGTGATGTGCTTGGTCGTATGAAACCACGCTCTAAAAGTTCTTGTAATTGGCTTTGGAGTTCCTTCATTTCGCTAGGTGCGAGTCTGTATGGAGCACGAGCTATTGGTGTAGCTCCTGGTACAAGGTCTATCTGAAATTCAACGGATCGATGTGGAAGTAGTCCCGGTAATTCTTTCGGAAATACATCGGGAAATTCTTTTGCTACGGGAACATCATTGATGTTCTTTTCTTCGGGTTTGACTTTCTCGACATGTGCTAGCACAGCATAGCAACCTTTTCTTATTAGCTTTTGCGCCTTCAAATTACTAATAAGATTTAGCTTCGCGTTGCTCTTTTCTTCGTACACCATTAAGGGTTTTCCTTCTTCTCGTACAATGCGAATTGCATTTTTGTAACATACGATCTCTGCTCTCTCCTTTTTCAACCAGTCTATGCCAATTATCACATCAAAACTCCCTAACTCTACTGGTATCAAATCAATCTTAAACGTTTCGCAAACCAGTTTAATTTCTCGATTCTGACATATTTTATCTGCTGAAATTAATTTACCGTTTGCTAATTCGAGTAAAAACTTGTTATCCAAAGGCGTCAATGGAACTTAATTTAGCACAAAAATCTCTACTCATATAGCTTCTATCCGTACCCGAATCAAATAAAACATAAGCAAATTTATTGTCAATAAGAAACGTACCGGTAACAAGCTCCGGGTCTTCCTGCACTTCAACCGCATTAATGTTGAAGACTCTTCCTCGGCCTTGCCCATTATTATCCGCCTGATTTGGACACATATTTTTATAATGGCCCTTCTTCTCGTATCCGAAATAAGTAATGTCGGCATAACTTGTTCCGGCATTATTTGTTCCCTTAGTCATTGATCCGTAGATTTCGCACTTTGTCGCACCATGGCCCTTCCTTTTACACTTAGTACACACTGCTGTACAGAGCCAATTCGGATGGTATCCTTCACACCTCTGGCATGGTTTCTGCCTCTTGTTGTTATTGAAATGGTTGTTGTTGCGATTGTTATTATTGTTGGGATGGTGGTTGTAATGATTATTGTTGTTGGGATAGTTGTTGTTGCGGTTGTTGTTGCGAAATTTGGTGCGATTAAAGTTGTGATTGTTGTGTTGATTGTTAAAATTGTGACCCTTGTCACTGGTTTCTTCCCACTTTCTCTTGACTTGTTTTGAGTTGGCTTCTTCGGCCGCCTGCTCTTTAATTCTTTCCTCAATCTTATTTATGAGTTTATAAGCCATTCGAATCGCCTTTTGTATGGAGGCGGGCTCGTGTGAGCTCACATCTTCTTGAATCCTTTCTGGTAACCCTTTCACAAATGCGTAGATTTTCCCTTCTTCATCTTCGAACGCTCCCGGACACAATAGGCACAACTCTGTTTTAATGACCTGTCCTAATCCATCTGGACGAATACATTACATTTGTTTACATCACGAGGTACTTGACTTCTATATGATACATTTTACAAAAATTGCATTCGTTTTTTAAAAAGACAAACTTTCATTACATCGAAAGTTGGCGACATGCATATCATTTCATAATATATCCAACTATAATTGTCGGCTGCGGGCAGTTTCTAATCGTTGCTTAATCTAGATGATCTTTTCGGTGGTTTCATGAATAATTTCAGGACCAGTTAAATGTCTGTCCTCTAATTCATCCCAGCACAATGGGGATCTACATTTTCGTCCTTATAAGGCTTCAAAAGGTGCAACCTTAATACTTGAATGATAACTGTTGTTGTAGGAAAATTTAGCTAAAGGTAGATGTCTATCCCAACCTTTGCCGAAATCGATTTCACAAGCATGTAGCATATCTTCCATGGTTTGAATGGTTCGTTCACTTTGACCATCAGTTTGCGGATGATAGGCTGTACTCATGTCGAGTTGAGTTCAAGAGCAGACTGCAAAGTTTTCCAGAATCTAGAAACGAATCTACTGTCGCGATCAGAAATAATTGAGATAGGAACTCCATGACGTGAGACAATTTCTTTAATATAGAGTTGTGATAATTTCTCCATCTTGTTGGTTTCCTTGATCGTTAAGAAATGTGCAGATTTAGTAAGACGATCAACTATGACCCAAATAGTATCGTTACCGTTTGAAGTCTTAGGCAACTTAGTAACGAAATCCATAGTGATACATTCCCACTTCCACTGTGGGATATCGGGTTGTGTCAACATACCAGAAGGCTTTTGATGTTCAGCCTTGACTTTCAGACAAGTGAGACACTTACTAACATACGTAGCAATGTTGGCTTTCATGTTAGGCCACCAGTAAAATTCCTTCACATCGTGATACATCTTACTGGAACCGGGATGAATATAGTACCTAATCTTATTAGCTTCATCCAAGACTAGTTCACGGAGATTACCGAAGCGAGGAACCCAAATTCTTTTACCAAAGTACCGTGTACCATTGGCTTGAAATGTCCCGTTCATATTGATTATAAACGTTCCATATTAATTGATTTCATCGCGAGGTTTTGACCTCTATATGAGACGTTTTTCAAAGACTGCATTCATTTTTAAAAAAACCATAACCTTTATTTTATCGATAAAGGTTAAAAAACATTACGTTGATTATCAAATAATGATAATCTAAAATATACCGTTTACACACGACCATTACATAATGGTTTACAATAAGAATATATTACATCAAAAATAAGTTTCTTGAATGCAGTTTTTACACAATATCATACAAGCATGGACTCCAAATCTTGTCCTTATTTTAGTATGCAATAGCGGAAGCTCTTAATAATCACCTGAGAATAAACATGCTTAAAACGTCAACAAAAATGTTGGTGAGTTATAGGTTTAACCTATATATTATCAAATCATAATAATAAAACACAAGATTTCATTTTTATAACACATCTCATATCATGCATTTCGCAAACTGCATAGAGATAAAAATCATTCATATGTTGAACACCTGGTAACCGACATTTACTTAATGCATAGATGATGATGTAGCGTGAGGGTAGTACGAAATAGTATTATTTTTAATACAAAATACTACAAAATATGACACAAGTTTTATTAATTTACGGATGGGATATACCTAAACCTTGCTACAACACTATAGGCAGTGTACCTAATCGTAGAGTAGTGTAGTTTTTAGTAAGTCCGGTTCGTTCCACAGGGAGCTGGTGAAGTTAACGCTATATTATTAAGTTTATTTGTAAAAATATATATATAAATAAGTAGTAGTATTATTATAAAATGGGGGTTTTACCGTTTAATGACCGGTTTGTCGATTTTAAGCGTAAAAATAAATGACAAAAATTAAAGTGCGTAAAATAAATTGCGATAAATAAAATGACAGAAAATAAAATTGCGAGTAATAAAATGACAGTAAATAAAGATACGATGAGAAATATAATAAAAGAATTATGCTTATTTAAACTTCCGTAATCATGATGTTTGACGTGTTGATTTTAATTTATTACCATGGGTTAATTGTCCTTTGTCCTGGTTTATTTGATACGTCTATCTGGTTTTTGTCCATAATAGTTCATCGGTCATAAATATAAAGTGCAAGTATCCTTGTCAAATTACCCTTATACCCGAAGTCAAATATTCCAACTGATTAAGGATTTAAACTGTGACGCAGTTATCACTTCTGTCAACAATTACACCAGTTATCACTGTATGTAATCCACCCCTGTTTTAATTAGTTTATGAATATTAATTCATCCACTTGATCAGAATGAATAATCAATTACCCAACCCAATTGATTAATTAAATGATTATAACAGATTCCATATGAACATCACTAAATAGGACAACCATAATCATTATTAATTATTAGGTTAATTAATTTGAAGATAGGTTCGACAGACTCCAATGAGTTGTCACTCAATTAGACAATACCCCCCATCTATTAATAGTCAATAGTTCAATTTCCACAAGTGTCGGTCTTTTGCCCAAACCTTAATTATGGTACAAAGCCCAATAACCCCTTCTTAATATTTTAGCCCAACATCACGATTACTTCGGCTCAAATAAGCATAATAATAACTTAGTTACGAGACATTAATGTAAAAAGGTTGAACATAACTTACAATGATTAAAAATAGCGTAGCGTTACACGGACAGAATTTCGACTTACACACTCAAATGATCTCTATCATAAATCTTATTATTATCATAATTTAAACTTAAAATTAAGATTATTGTTATATCTTATTACATTAACATTATGATAGAGATATAGAATATAGATATTGATAATTGATATTGATAATTGATTGAAGAAAAAAAAGATCGGAGAAAAAATTCTCTCCTCCATCGTTACAATCGTTCGTTCCTTTTATAGGCTAAATTGTAAATTGAATTTTCATTGACGACCCCTGAACTATGCTCAATTAACAACTTTTTATTATTTAATATTATTCTTATTATGAATTATTTAAATATTATATTTTATTCTTGTGCATAGTTGACTCGTAATTTTTACACCGTTGCGTCGAGCGTTGAGAGTTGGTTCATGTCCTGGTTTCGGATTTTCGAACGTCCTTTCGTATAATTTAATATCTTGTACTTTGCGTTTTGTAACTTGTACTCTTGTCATTTTTAGACGTTCTTCATCAATAAATTGAACCTTTTGAATTGTATCTTGTACATTTGAGCTTTTTGGACCTTTTGGTCTTTCAAATCTTCGTTTTTGTCTTTAAATCTTCATTTTCGAGCGATTTGCGTCTTTCGTCTTCGCACTTATTTATTTAACTATTACAACTAAAAATAAGGAAATTACATTTAAAAACTTTACATATTGGAACGATATTGCTACTAAATATATGTTCATTTGGAGCACTATCAAATATCCCCACACTTGAGCGTTGCTTGTCCTCAAGCAATACAGAACTTGAAATAAAAACATATATGAATCACTTTTTTATTCATCACATTTTGTACATCAGTGATTTTGATATAGCGGTATAAACAATGACAGTAATGATGGTTAAAGGTGGGTGTGTCATCCACAGTTGCCTCGGGTTTAGGTCAACGACACTGGCAATCAAATAGCCGATTTACTTTCGGTTTCCAAAGCAAAGTGCACATTTGAAAGGCGGTTTACAGTCCCACATGACTATAAAAATTTAGATCCTTTAAGGAAATTGGATCTTTATGAAAACATTTGATCTTTTGAAAATTCAAGCTAGATTTTACCCTAGACAAGTTTTCTGATTTGATCCACCATTGGTGTTGCAAAATATATTTGTGGATCAATATTTTGGCTAAAAACATTTAGGTTCGTGTAATCCACTGCTATCCCGGTATCGGAAAGCACACATCCAGTTTACTTGTTCCGTATATTACCTTTCGGCAAACTACCGTCCGGTTGTAAAGGAAAGCGATGAACAAGAAACTGTTAAGGCAATGTCCCGTGACATGCAGATGATTATGGTCTTTTAACATGTCGGATGCTAGAACTATCCTTGGTAGGAGCGATAGTAAAGATCATCCTATGATTTTTCGGTCTGGCACAAGGTCCTGTCTCCGACCATGCTATGCAACCACCGTTCTTACGGTTGACACCCGATTTGGTTCAGGTGACCTAATGAATTCCAGGTGAATTCCTAGGATTTTACGTTCAATGGTAATGAACGCATTGAAAATGGATTTTCAGAAAACAAATCGGTTTGCAATTTTGATCAAAATATTTTCTCGTTCAAGCTCGAGTTTAGATATCATTGAATTCCATGAGTTTGAATTCTCAATCTTTAAGGTCAATCTCTAGGATTGAGTAATATCAGTCTTAAAAGCTGATTTTTAATCTTTAAGGAGATTATCCTTTCTGGGGATCTGATTCATTAGTCTTATCAAGCTAATTTGCACGGTGCCCCCCCATTATACGAGATAAATCCTTCTCATGGTTAGGATAAATCTGACCACTTGGCGACCCTGTTTGATGCTGAGGTCCGTGGATTTCCTGCTGATTTTAGAGATGACTTTTCTAGATTTTTCGTCAACCTACAGCTGGTCTGGACGACAACTTCATGACCTAAATCAAGAAGCGCGTGTCTTTTTCGGAAGACTTTACTTCCTTTTAATGATGGAATTGATTCATCGTGTAGATCCATCTTTCTTACAGTAAATCGGGTAAAACTGATTAAAATCGTCCAAAGCAAAAGTACCTGCAATAATCTTGTACAAAAATATGTGATATATGTTTTAAATTGAATAACTTGGTACATTCTTCCCACACTTAGTTTCTTTCTTTGCCTTTTTATTTTCTTCTATTTCATTTTAAATGAATTCAAGCATTTTAGGGTGTTTCTCAATTTATGTCCTTTTCGAGGTAACGATAATTTCGGTATTAACACCTAGTTTTCATCGTTCATAAATATGTATAAACATGATTTTAAATTCATTTAGTTGAAAATTTTTCAAATTTTCACAAAATTTGGCAAATAAACTAAGTGCAAACCCGAGAGAATTTATAACCCTTCCCCACACTTGAGATCATGCAATGCCCTCATTTGCATGAAATCAGACTATAATTATAAATTCATGAGGGTGATTAGTGTAGAAAAGTGATTAAAAATACCCAGTTTGTAAGCATATTATTTTACATCACATTTGATATTTTGCTTCTTGTCGTCAAAATCAGTAGCTATTGCTGAACTTAATGTTAGTCTTTGAAAGTGCGTTGTTCTACCCTGTTTTGTACATAAGATAAAATACAAACATATATATACATATTTTTGAAGTTGGGTATATTACCCCACGTTCAAAAATTTATAAAGTCTAATATCTTTTTGTCATACTTTAGATCAATAAAATTAAAAATAATGATAACAAAATTTGCCGTCCCACCCTCGGGTAAAGCAATTTCGGTTCAATGACCTACTGTTCAACTTACGACGAATTTTAAAAATCATATTTTTAACTTAAAGAAATAAAGTAAATTTTGTTTTTTTAAAATCACAATAAAACATAAATTAAAATGCATATTAATTTCAAATAAAACCTAAAAAAAAATAAAAAAAATTCAGAATGGAGGGAGAAAACTAGTTCTTTAGTGTCTGCTAGCGGAAAAGACCAATCGGATTCCATTCTCGGAACTACACGAGAACAGAACAACTAACTCTCGACAACATTTTCCTTTTAGAACATTTGAATCTCCCCACACTTAGGTAGTTGTGGTGTCGAAATTGTGATTAACTTCATCGTCAATTTCTTTTGGTCCATAATCAACTTGCCTATCTGTGACTTTTTCTTTAAGCCAGTGCCCGGCTTCTTCCGTAATATCCCAAAATTCAACTAGTTTTGCCTTTTCTTTAGGCGACAGATTGGATACTAACCGGTTACATAACTTAAAGTTCCCCTTACTTCTAGCATCGATAGCCCGTTTAAAAAGTTTCTTCATTGAACTGTTAATAACGGGGTCATTTAATTTTGTATCAACAACGGGGTTCTTTATTATCAAGTCATCATTAGATTTTACTTCATTTTCCCCACACTTAGGCGTTTTATTATTGCTAAGCACTACCGTTGGAGTTGGTAAAACAACATGGTTATTACCAATCGTTTTTACTTGTTCAACGGTTTTAGTTGGTGGAGATTTAGACTTTCGAATCATAAAGGTGATTGATTTGTTACCACTTTTAAGTGTCATTCTTCCATTTCCTACATCAAATAACGCCCCGGTGGACGCAAAGAATGGTCGACCTAAAATTAGAGGAACGTTTGGGTCCTCTTCTATGTCAATGACAATAAATTCGACTAGAAAGGTTAAATTGCCTACTTGAACGGGTAGGTTGTCAGCAATTCCAACTGGGTGCTTAATGGTTTGATCAAAGAGTCGAACACTCATATCCGTTGGACTTAACTTACCTACACCTAATCTCTTATATAAGGAAAGAGGCATAACACTTACACTTGCACCTAAATCTGCTAGTGCATCATACATGACACAATCACTAAGTAGACAAGGAACAATAAATTCACCCGGATCACCTACCCTAGGTGGAGGTTTTGGTGGAACTGTCTTCACCGGGTTTATATTTACGGCTTTTGTTTCTTGCACTTTCTTATTCTTTTTCTTCTTCTTCTTTCCAGAGGTATCACAATCTTTATTACCTATCACTTGCTCATACTCAACTCCTTTTCTTGGAAACGGGATGGGTGGTTTGTATGGTGCCACCACTGGCTTTACATACTCGGGTGGTGGTGGTGTAACTTCTTCATTGTTACTCTCATCTAAAACCTTCCCATCTTCTGATGCTGGTTTTTCAGAATTCGTTGACACCATATTAACATTCTCATTCCGAGGATTTACTTCAGTATTACTCGGTAGCTTTCCTTGTTCCCTCTCACTCATCATGCTAGCAAGAGTACCTACGTGTTTTTCTAGATTCAAAATGGAAGCTTGTTGAGTTCTTAATGACTGATCAAACCTCTCGTTCGTTTGGGTTTGAGATGTAATGAATTGTGTTTGAGATTCAATCAGCTTTGCCATCATTTCTTCTAGATTTGGCTTTTTCTCTTCGGGTTGTTGTGGTGGTTTATACAAGCTAGGTCTTTGTTGATTGAAAGTGTTGTTTTGAGTTGGTTGGTTATTCGGACCTTGTTGGTTATACCAGTTATTTTCGGGTCCTTTTGGATTGTAAAGAATGTTTTGATTTCGATTTAAGTTTAGCCTTGGCGGTTGATAATTATTTTGATAATTATTTCCCGGCCTTTGGTTCATATAGGAAACATTCTCTCGTTGTTCCATCGTTGGTTCAATGTGACAATCTTTCAATAAGTGTGGTCCACCGCATTGCTCACAACTGATTCGTATTGCGTGAATATCTTTATTCATCTTTTCCATTCGTCTTTCGAAAGCATCTATTTTTGCGGAAACGGAATCAAAGTCAGGGCTAGAATCGGCTCTAGCCGCTTTAGATGATCGAAAGATATCTTTTTCTTGGTGCCACTCATGCGAGTGGGAGGCTGTGTTATCAATAATTTTGTAAGCTTCAGTTGCGGTTTTCTTCATAATGGATCCACCAGCGGTTATGTCGATGTCTTTTCGTGTGGCGATGTCTACGCCTTTATAGAAGATTTGTACTATTTGAAAAGTATCTAATCCGTGTTGAGGACATCCTCTCAACATCCTTCCGAATCTTGTCCACGCCTCATATAATGTTTCATTTGGCTTTTGCGTGAACGTAACAATTTCTCCTTGAAGTCTCACGGCTTTGGATGCCGGAAAGAATCGTTTAAGAAATTTTTCAACTAAAACATCCCATGTGTCAATCGCCCCTTCAGGTAACGATTCTAACCAATCTTTGGCTTCTCCCTTTAAAGTCCAGGGAAATAACATGAGATAGATTTGTTCGTCTTTCACTTCTCGGATTTTGAATAGTGTACAGATCCTATTAAACGTACGAAGATGTTCGTTTGGGTCTTCATTCGGCGTACCACTATATTGGCACTGATTAGTTACCATGTGTAGAATTTGTCCTTTAATTTCATAATCTGGAGCATTAACTTCTGGTTTAATAATGGCGTGACCTTGGCCAGTGCGCTTAGCTCTCATTCGTTCTTCCATACTTAGAGGTTCTAGATTTTCCATGATTGGATTTGTTGTATCCGAATCACTAGAGGATTCTGATTTAATGGTTTCTTTCCTCAACAATCTCTGTTTGAATGATTGGTGGTTCCGGAGGAAAGTTTAATGGTTCGGGATCTACAAACCGTTCCTGAATATTCTCCGGATTCTCAATTGTGAGGTTTGTTTCAAAAACTGGATTATCGGAAATTTGAGTTTGAGGATTTGGTCAACTTGATGACGATTCTAAAGAAAAATCAACGGCGGCGATATTCGTTAAACGATGTCTTGATCGAGTTACAGGTGGTGAACGTACAAAAGGTGGTGAACGTCTTGCTCGGTGCATTCACTGAATATCCTATTAGTTTTAAAAAGGAAAGAAAAATTATAATAAGTTATCCAACCAATAGACTTTTCTGATTTTGCCCACGTTTCGAATAGCCAAAAGATGCAGCAGAGGGGCAGGATTCGTTTGGTCTCAATATAATTGAGGACTGTTTGGCTCCAATAACCCGGTCCACGTACAAATCCAACTATTACTACGAACCAGAAAATTTTGATGTCTAACAATTTAACCACTTAAAATAAATTTTCGTAATTTTAAGAAATTTAGAGAAGAAGTAGAAAAAAATTCTAAGTCCTAAAAACTAGAATGGCGAGAAATAAGAAAGAAATAGATTGCGCGTCGAAAAATGTCGAAAAATAAAAGGTCGAAAAATAGGCGTCGAAAAATAAAAATAAGAAAGTAGTGCGAAATACGGCGTCGTAAAATTCTAAAGCACCTAAAACTTAGTCTAAGGAATAAGCACTTAAGGGATTTTACGGCAAAGCCTAAAAATTCTAGAAGTAAAAATAACTATGGCAAAACTAAACTTAATACTAAAAGTTGCGACTATAGTCTAAAAATCTAAAGGTAATAAAACTAAAAAAACATTTTTTTTTATAGACAAAATTTTAAAAATATATATATTTTTTTTTTAATAATTTTTTTTTTTTTTTTTTTTTTTTTTTACGTTTTTTTTTTTTTTTTTTTTTTTTTTTTACGTTTTTTTTTTTTTTTTTTTTTTACGTTTTTTTTTTTTTTTACGTTTTTTTTTTTTTTTTTTTTTTTTTTTTTTTTTTTTTTTTTTTTTTCGTTTTTTTTTTTTTAAATTTTTAAAAAAAAACGATTTTTTTTTTTTTTTTTTTTTTTTTTTTAAAAACGAAATTTTTTTTTTACAAATTAATAATTTTTTTTTTATAATTATAATTTTTTTTTTTTTTTAAAACTTTTTTTTTTTTAATTCATTTACTATTCATGAATAGTAAATGAAAATAAATTAATTAATTTACTATTCACATGAAAGCGACATGATAGCAATTATTAATTATAAGTTACATAATATACCCCTGAAGTATTTAATAAATACGACTTTTTTTTTTAAATTTTACGTAAACTTTTATTCTTAAATATTTTTATATTATTATATTCTATTTCAATATTATTATATTATTATATTCTATTTCAATATTATTATATTATTATATTTTATTTCAATATTATTATAATTAAAAATATAGCGTTTTAGCGCTCCCCGGCAGCGGCGCCAAAAACTTGATGATGTAGCGTGAGGGTAGTACGAAATAGTATTATTTTTAATACAAAATACTACAAAATATGACACAAGTTTTATTAATTTACGGATGGGATATACCTAAACCTTGCTACAACACTATAGGCAGTGTACCTAATCGTAGAGTAGTGTAGTTTTTAGTAAGTCCGGTTCGTTCCACAGGGAGCTGGTGAAGTTAACGCTATATTATTAAGTTTATTTGTAAAAATATATATATAAATAAGTAGTAGTATTATTATAAAATGGGGGTTTTACCGTTTAATGACCGGTTTGTCGATTTTAAGCGTAAAAATAAATGACAAAAATTAAAGTGCGTAAAATAAATTGCGATAAATAAAATGACAGAAAATAAAATTGCGAGTAATAAAATGACAGTAAATAAAGATACGATGAGAAATATAATAAAAGAATTATGCTTATTTAAACTTCCGTAATCATGATGTTTGACGTGTTGATTTTAATTTATTACCATGGGTTAATTGTCCTTTGTCCTGGTTTATTTGATACGTCTATCTGGTTTTTGTCCATAATAGTTCATCGGTCATAAATATAAAGTGCAAGTATCCTTGTCAAATTACCCTTATACCCGAAGTCAAATATTCCAACTGATTAAGGATTTAAACTGTGACGCAGTTATCACTTCTGTCAACAATTACACCAGTTATCACTGTATGTAATCCACCCCTGTTTTAATTAGTTTATGAATATTAATTCATCCACTTGATCAGAATGAATAATCAATTACCCAACCCAATTGATTAATTAAATGATTATAACAGATTCCATATGAACATCACTAAATAGGACAACCATAATCATTATTAATTATTAGGTTAATTAATTTGAAGATAGGTTCGACAGACTCCAATGAGTTGTCACTCAATTAGACAATACCCCCCATCTATTAATAGTCAATAGTTCAATTTCCACAAGTGTCGGTCTTTTGCCCAAACCTTAATTATGGTACAAAGCCCAATAACCCCTTCTTAATATTTTAGCCCAACATCACGATTACTTCGGCTCAAATAAGCATAATAATAACTTAGTTACGAGACATTAATGTAAAAAGGTTGAACATAACTTACAATGATTAAAAATAGCGTAGCGTTACACGGACAGAATTTCGACTTACACACTCAAATGATCTCTATCATAAATCTTATTATTATCATAATTTAAACTTAAAATTAAGATTATTGTTATATCTTATTACATTAACATTATGATAGAGATATAGAATATAGATATTGATAATTGATATTGATAATTGATTGAAGAAAAAAAAGATCGGAGAAAAAATTCTCTCCTCCATCGTTACAATCGTTCGTTCCTTTTATAGGCTAAATTGTAAATTGAATTTTCATTGACGACCCCTGAACTATGCTCAATTAACAACTTTTTATTATTTAATATTATTCTTATTATGAATTATTTAAATATTATATTTTATTCTTGTGCATAGTTGACTCGTAATTTTTACACCGTTGCGTCGAGCGTTGAGAGTTGGTTCATGTCCTGGTTTCGGATTTTCGAACGTCCTTTCGTATAATTTAATATCTTGTACTTTGCGTTTTGTAACTTGTACTCTTGTCATTTTTAGACGTTCTTCATCAATAAATTGAACCTTTTGAATTGTATCTTGTACATTTGAGCTTTTTGGACCTTTTGGTCTTTCAAATCTTCGTTTTTGTCTTTAAATCTTCATTTTCGAGCGATTTGCGTCTTTCGTCTTCGCACTTATTTATTTAACTATTACAACTAAAAATAAGGAAATTACATTTAAAAACTTTACATATTGGAACGATATTGCTACTAAATATATGTTCATTTGGAGCACTATCAATAGAATATCCCCAAAACAGAACCTCTCGTCTGTATAATAATCTCGAAGTACTAAACCATCCATAACCTGAATGGGGGTTGTTAAGCCCAATAGATCTATCTTTAGGATTCGCGTCAATTAGGGGCCATTTCCCTAACTCTTAGGTTACCAGACTTGAAGGTCGATATTCGGTTTAATAATCCAACCATAGAATGTAGTTTTGCGTACTTGTGTCTATTTTGTAAAACATTTATAAAGCTGCATGTATTCTCATCCCAAAAAAATTATTAGATTGTAAAAGTGGGACTATAACTCACTTTCACAGATTTTTCCTTCGTTGGAAATAAGACTTGGCCAATGGTCGATTTACTAACTTATAACAAATATGTACATATATATCAAAGTATGATTTAAATATATTCACAACATTTTTTATTACGTTTTTATGATTTAAGTTTGTTAAGTTAGCAGTCCTCGTTAGTAACCTACAACTAGTTGTCCACAGTTTGATGTACTGAAATAAATCAATATATATATTATCTCTAACCAATCTACGACCCAGTGTATACAAGTCCCAGGCTAGATCACAACTCAAAGTATATATATTATTTTGGAATCAACCTCAACCCTGTATAGCTAACTCAAACATTACTGCATATAGAGTGTCTATGGTTGTTCTGAAATATATATATATATGGGTCGATATGATATGTCAAAACATTGTATACGTGTCTTTGGTATTCCAAGATTACATAATATGTATAATACAATATAAATTAGTTAGGATATGTTTAGTCTAGAGTTGTTACAAAATTTTCGTAGCTAAAACTAGCAAATTTATCCAATTTTGTTTTACCCGTCATTTCTTCGTTTCAAATCCGTTTTGAGTGATTCAAGTTGCTATGGTTTCATAATGAACTGAAATTTATGAAAATAAACAGAAAAATTATAAGTTTATAGTTGGAAATACAGGTTACAAGTCATTTTTTAAAGAGGTAGTCATTTCCGTCGAAAGAACGACATCTTGATGACCATTTTGAAAAACATACTTCCACTTTGAGTTTAACCATGATTTTTGGATATAGTTTCATGTTCATAAGAAAAATCATTTTCCCAGAAGAACAACTTTTAAATCAAAGTTTATCATAGTCTTTAATTATCAAACCCAAAACAGCCCGCGGTGTTACTACAACGGCGTATGTCCGGTTTTACGGTGTTTTTCGTGTTTTCAGGTTTTAAATCATTAAGTTAGCATATCATATAGATATAGAACATGTGTTTAGTTGATTTTAAAAGTCAAGTTAGAAGGATTAACTTTATTTGCGAACAAGTTTAGAATTAACTAAACTATGTTCTAGTGATTACATTTTCAAATCTTCGAATAAGATAGTTTTATATATATGAATCGAATGATATTATGAACATCATTACTACCTCAAGTTTAGTAGGTAAACCTACTGGAATTGACAAAAATTGATCTAGCTTCAAAGGATTCTTAGATAGCTTGAAAGTTCTTGAAGTAGAATCATGACACGAAAACAAGTTCAAGTAAGATTATCACTCGAAATAAGATTGTTATAGTTATAGAAATTGAACCAAAGTTTGAATATGAGTATTACCTTGAATTAGAAAAATATCTTACTGTAAATAAGAATGATTTCTTGAGATTGGATGATCACTTGAAATGGATTAGAAAGCTTGGAAGTAGACTTGCAAACTTGAGAGTATTCTTGATTTTATGAAACTAGAACTTATAGAATTTATGAAGAACACTTAGAACTTGAAGATAGAACTTGAGAGAGATCAATTAGATGAAAAAAATTGAAGAATGAAAGTGTTTGTAGGTGTTTTTGGTCGTTGGTATATGGATTAGATATAAAGGATGTGTAAGTTTGTTTTCATGTAAATAATTCATGAATGATTTATAATATTTTTTATAATTTTGTGAGATATTTCATGCTAGTTGCCAAATGATGGTTCCCACATATTTAATAACTCACATGGGCTGCTAAGAAGCTGATCATTTAAGTGTATATACCAATAGTATATACATCTAGAAGCTGTGTATTGTACGAGTACGAATACGGGTGCATACGAGTAGAATTGTTGATGAAAATGAATGAGGATGTAATTATAAGCATTTTTATTAAGTAGAAGTACTTTGATATGTGTCTTGAAGTCTTTCAAAAGTGTACAAATACATCTTAATAAACTACATGTATACACATTTTAACTGAGTCGTTAAGTCATCGTTAGTCGTTACATGTAAGTGTTGTTTTGAAACCTTTAAGTTAACGATCTCATTTAATGTTGTTAACTCATTGTTTATTATATCTAATGAGATCTTAAATTATTACATTATAATGATATTATGATGTATGAATATATCTTAATATGATAAATATACATTAAAATGTCATTACAACGATAATCGTTACATATATGTCTCGTTTCGAAATCCTTAAGTTAGTAGTCTTGTTTTTACATATGTAGTTCATTGTTAACACACTTAATGATATACTTAATTATAATTTTATCATGTTAAACATAGTGTATCTATATCTTAATAGGATTCATATGTATTTAGTGAGACGTTGTTATAACGATAATCGTTATATATATCGTTTCGAGTTTCTTAATTCAATAATCTCATTTTTATGTATATCACTCATTGTTAATACACTTCGTAAGATACTTACTTATCATAATATCATGTTAACTATATATATATCTGTATATATGTCATCATATAGTTTTTACAAGTTTTAACATTCGTGAATCGCCGGCCAAGTTGGGTGGTCAATTGTTTACATGAAACTCATTTTAATTAATCAAGTCTTAACAAGTTTGATTGATTAACATGTTGGAAACATTTAATCATGCAAATATAGTTTTCATTTAATATATAATCATGGAAAAGTTCGGGTCACTACATGGCTTTCACTTGGAGTTGGTTCTCGAAACCAATAGGTCCTTCACCTTCGATAAGTGTTGGTTTAATAGCTTCAAGTTGAGCTTCACAGATTCGTGATATAAGAATTGATTTGATTTTCAGGTTTAAAGCGCGAACATGTCTA
Source organism: Rutidosis leptorrhynchoides (assembly GCF_046630445.1). NCBI lineage: Eukaryota > Viridiplantae > Streptophyta > Magnoliopsida > Asterales > Asteraceae > Rutidosis > Rutidosis leptorrhynchoides. The sequence goes on along the minus strand of NC_092335.1, from coordinate 463,614,231 downwards.
ATATTGTCTTTTCGACTAAGGGCATCGGCAACTACATTCGCCTTGCCTGGATGATATCGAAGTTCACAATCGTAGTTATTTAATAACTCAATCCAATGCCTTTGCCTCATGTTTAATTGCTTTTGGTCAAAGATATGCTGAAGACTTTTATGATCGGTATACACCGTGATTCTAACTCCATAGAGGTAATGTCTCCACATCTTTAATGCAAATACCACGGCCTAACTCAAGGTCATGTGTGGTATAGTTCTTCTCATGTTTCTTCAACTGTCTAGATGAATAGGCAATAACCTTTTCACGTTGCATTAAAACACAACCAAAGCCTTGCTTTGAGGCATCGCAGTAAACAACAAAGTCATCAGTACCTTCAGGTAAAGAGAAAATCAGGGCTGTAGTCAATTTTTCCTTCAGAATCTTGAAAGCAGATTCCTGTTCTTCAGACCACTCAAACTTCTTCCCTTTGTAAGTTAACTTTGTAAGGGGTTTAGCAAGGAGGGAAAAATCTTTTATGAATCTTCGATAATAACCGGCAAGTCCCAAAAATTGACGAATATGCTTCGCAGTCCTTGGTATCTCCCAGTTCTGAATAGCAATAATCTTAGCTGGATCGACATGTATTTCGTTACTATCAACAACATGTCCGAGGAATTGTACGGTCTTGAGCTAAAACTCGCACTTTGAAAACTTAGCGTAGAGTTGTTCCTTTCGTAAGAGTTCGAGAATTATGCGCAAATGCTGCTCATGTTCTTTCTCACTTTTTGAGTAGATTAAAATGTCTTTAATGAAAACAATGACAAATTTGTCAATATATGGTTTGCAAACATGATTCATAAGATCCATGAACACGGCAGGAGCATTAGTTAAGCCAAAAGGCATGACACAAAATTCATAATGCCCATAACGAGTACGAAAAGCAGTCTTAGGAATATCGGATTCCTTGACCCTAAGTTAGTGATAACCGGACCTCAATCAATCTTTGAATAAACACTCGACCCTTGAAGTTGGTCAAATAGATCATCAATACGTGGTAATGGATAACGGTTCTTGATAGTAAGGTTATTGAGTTCGCGATAATCAACACACATCCTTAGCGTACCATCTTTCTTTTTAATGAATAGAATAGGAGCTCCTCATGGAGACGAGCTTGGACGAATGAAACCTTTATCTAATAGTTCTTGGAGTTGATTAGAAAGTTCCTTCATTTCGGAAGGTGCTAAACGGTATGGTGCTTTAGCAACAGGAGCAGCACCGGGAGACAATTCAATCTGAAATTCGACTTGTTGAGGAGGTGGAAGACCAGGAAGATCTTCAGGAAACACATCGGGATAATATCTAACCACCGGCACGTCATCAATAAGCTTTTCCTGGGCTAATATCGCGGGATAAACTTTCATAAGGTATTTACGGGTTTTGATGCAAGAAATGATGTTGAGCTTGGAATCACTCTTGTCGCCTTGAATGACTAGAGTCTCCCCATTTCCCAACGGAATGTTAACGGTCTTATCAAAACACAAGATTGCAGCATGTAATGGTTGTAACCAATTCATTCCAACTACGACATCAAAACTTCCTAGCTCGACCGGCAAAAGGTCTATCTTAAATTCTTTGTTGGCTAAGATTAGGTTGCAGTTTTTATAGATTTTATCGACTTTCATGATCTTTCCATTGGCTACTTCTACTAATCGTTTAGTTTCTAAGGGTTGAGGCTTTTCAGTGAATAAGGTGCAGAATTCACTAGACACGTAACTCTTATCAGCGCCCGTATCGAATAAAATAGTTACGTAACAATTATTAACAAGATATGTACCCGTGATGACCTCATCTTCTTCTCGGGCTTCAGCAGCAGTAATAACAAATGCACGGCCCTTTGCAGCAGTAGTGTTGGCTCCAGTAGCGGGAGTATCTTTCTTCTTAGGGCAATTTGGACTAATGTGTCCCTTTTCCCCACATGTGTAACAAGTAGGAGGAGCTTTAGCAGGAACAACAGCTTTTTCTTTCAGGGGAGTCTTACAAGTCTTAGCTACATGTCCCACCTTCTTACATAAAGAACAAGTAGCTGTGCACCGCCCTGGGTGGTGCCTCTCACAACGAACATAAAAAGGATAGGTACCTCTATAATTCGTCCTTGTACTATCCGCAGGCTTCTTACTAACATTCTGTGTCGAACCTTGAGATGGTTCAAATTTCCTCTTACCATCACTACTCTTAGTGTCAAGTTGCTTACTAGCCAAAGCTCTTCTTCTTTTGGCCATCATCAGATTTTGAGCCATGAGAATCACGGCATCAAGGGTAACTTTCTCAGCAGTGATGACATTTCCCTGAACATCCTCAGGGAGACCTTCAATATACCTTTCGATCTTTCTCGACTCCGTAGGAAACATTTTGGGACACAAGGTAGAAAGCTCAAGAAAATTATTAGTGTAGCTTTCTATGTCAGTACCCTTAACTTTGAGTTCCTAGAACTCGGCTTCAAGCTTTTGAACGTAACTCCTAGGACAAAACTTATTAACCATCATGCCTTTAAGTTCATCCCATGGGGTTGCATTGGCATTATTGATTCCCACAGACTTAGCATGAGCAGTCCACCAAGTCAGAGCATTGCCAGCTAATGAACTAGTGGCATATCTAACTCGGTCATTGTCCCCGCAGTTGCAGAAATGGAAGATGGACTCTAGTTTCTCAAACCAACGGACTAGTTTAACGGTCTCTTCACTTCCCTTGAAAGTGGGAGGGTTGCAGTTCGTAAAGTCCTTGTAAGAACAAGGTTTTGGTTGATTGTTAGCATGACTAGCTTGGACGTTGCCTTGGGCGGCAGCAAGTAACTATTGAAATTGCTCAGTAGTCAACACAATGTTGTTAATGGTAGGTGCATCTGGACGAACCATGATGTCACTACATAGAAGTGAACATAAGTTTGATAAGTTGACAAGTTATAAGTTTGAGCAATTACAAGTATGAATAAAATAAAGTATGGTTATCACATGATATAAATGAAACACTTTATATTATTAGAAACAAGGCATTAAATAAGCCATTTTAATACACGATTTGAAAATAGAAATAGTTTAAGGCATAGCCTTTACATAGATGGAAAATAGGAAAAATAACTAGGAAATATTAAGATTGAAGTAGTCTTCATATTTCTTCTTCTCGTCTTCAACCTTCTTCATAAACTCCTCAACTTTCTCGTTCTTCGCCTTTTGTTTCTCATAGAGATACTCGAGGTTATCATAGAGGTAAGTAACACGGTTGTTGACTGTGTTGTTGTTGTAATCCTTTAGAGCAAGCTGCTTATCAACTCGACTCCTCCCCATTTTCATCTAGAAATCAGCATCCTCCTTGAGATAAGCAAGTGACTGCTTTCCCCAGCGGGTGTTGCGTTCTTCCTCATACCTCAACATCGTTAACTCTTTTCTTAGCTTAGCATTCTCTGCCACCAGTTTCTTAACTTATCGATCTTTCTCGTACATTCGAGCCTCAACTCTCGCCACATGGCGAAGCAAACCTTCCAAGTTCCTTTCGGTAGTCTTTTAACAAGTTCATTATCTCATACTTAGCATCAATATCACAAGAAGGAGATCGGGCTCTTTTTCTGGATGGACCAGTTTCCTCAGGACGTTTCCCCTTGTCTTCAGTTCTCAGGGTTGGGTACTGATCGGGAGAATTAGGTAAAGTATTCGGACTATAGTTTGGTGAACGAGGACCACCAAAGCCATAAGGTGGACTTTGGACTGGTCTTTCAATGGAAGACCTTTCAGTATCTTTTTCGATTGGCTTGAAAAGAGTCATTTTGTTCGCTTGATGAAAATTAGACATCCTAACATTAGGAAAGAGATTTCGATTAGATGAATGTTAAAGCAATGTTTAAGATTATAAGGAAATCCTAAGTGCTTTAAGTCTAAGGCAGGAAAGGTTATAGTTTCCTGGATTGCTAAGGCACCCTAGCTAGCAAGTAAGGCACACATAAAAATGCAATCCTGGTTCTCTATAATGGTCTGGTTATGCTCTGATACCAATCTATCACACCCCCAGATAGGGTCTGGGTGAAATGTGACTTAATATCAAATAAACTAACATATTATAATACAAGAACAATACTATATGAATAAAACAAACTTTATTGAGTACGCAGCGGAAAATAGAATGTCGTTACAAGAATTGAAATTACAATAAAGTAAATGTTTCAAATGCAAGAATAATAAATGCGATAGTTCTTGATCCTAAGTCCAAGTAGCATCACATAAGCATTAGGTAAGTAAACTTGATCAATCAGCACCTGAGACAAAACATGCTAAAGTGTCAACCAAAAATGGTTGAGTGAAATCATAGGTTTAACAAATATGTTTGACCGTTATTTTAGACCACAAGATTTTTGTTTATAAAGTTGATCTCACAGATTCAAATGTTATGCCAGTTCGTGATATTTAGACTAACCGTTTAAAGTTTTCCCCAATGACAAATTGTTCTGTCCTTGTTGGTTTAATTTCATTATCAAGTAATACAAAGACTTAGTCAAATGTATCGGGGACGTTACTCCCGATAGGCCTACCCCCAATAATTAAGAATGCATTTAACGAGCAATTAAAAATATCACTGTAGGGACTTTGCAGGACATAGCCAGGTATAGCATAGTTTAACAGTTGGTACTTGTGTCTAAATTGTAAATAGTAAAAGTAGCATGTGTCTCACTGTGATGACCCGGAAATTTCTGACCAAATTTAAATTTAATGATTAACGTTTCCGACGCGATAAGCAAAGTCTGTAAAATCGAATCCAAAATTTTTGAACTATTCAAGTACCCTTCGGTTGTTCTCAACGATTCACGAACCACTATATGTAAATAGATACATATATATACTAAAACTTGAAAGCGTAACAAAGTATTAATTGTATGATATTGTGCATTAAACTTATTGGTTTATATATCTATTTGAATATATATGATAAGTTGGAATATTAAATTTATGAATAACTTGCGACGTATATTTAAAACGTGTTTATGAATGTTGAAAATATATTAACTTGGTCATAAAATGATTTGTTATTATATATTTATTAACAAATAGCGAGACAATGATTTATAAAAGTAAATGACCAAAACACTCGAAAGTTTAAGATACACTTTGAATGATATAGTTTATTAATAATTTAAGACTATATTTTGACAAAGGTACGAGTCACGAAACGTAAAGTGCAAGTTTTCTAAGCGTACGAAAATGCGTTCGAGAAACCGGAACCGGGACATGAGTCGAGTGATAACGTACGAGTCATCTGAACGAAAATTACAAGACAACTATGCACGTGAATATAATATAATATATAATTAATTAATATAAATTAAATATATTATATATATTATATAATAATATGTCGACGAGGAAAATAACAAAACATGTGTGATCTGGCAGACCACCCCATGCGATCGCATGGGAAATGGCCTGGAAAGCCATGCGATCGCATGGCCACTAGGGACAGACCACACTATAAATGCTCGATCAATTCTGCTCGTTACACACACATATACCCCTCTGTAATATTATTATTATTATTATTATTATTATTATTATATTATTATTATTATTATTATTATTATTATTATTATTATTATTATTATTATTATTATTATTATTATTATTATTAAGATTAATATTATTATTAATCTTATTATTATTAGTAGAATTTGTATTATTATTAGTATTATACATAAAATACTACGACGAGGTTATGTCCAAACGATTCCAAAAATGGTTTTCGAGTGAGTCAAAGCTAAGGAAATTATGGGTTATAGCTATGGAGGTTATGGGTATTGTTCGGGAGTATTGCTTGTGAGTCAAACTAATGTTTATCATCTCCGTTGCATCTACGTATTTTCCTGCAATATTGAATCACAATATTGATACGTGGGCATTCATATCTTATCTTTTATATATTAAATAGTGTATACATGTCTAGTGCTCGAGTATATATGTTTATGCATGCTAGTATGCTAAATTTCGTCGTTAAATAGTTTATGATGAATCACGAATTAAATACATATATTACTGATAAAAGGTATATGATATGCATGTTTTTGGAAAGCTAGCGAAAAATCAATAACTTTTCATTTAGATATCGTATGATTTTGATGAACGAATTAAAAGATATGATCAACTGAATTATGATTGACTTTAATTGAATTGCTTTTGAATCTGCAATTGATATTTAAACAACTTGTTTATAAGATTGATAAATTGGATTTTCAAATATTACTGATCGAGTAATTGAATTCTTACATAAGGCACGTCTCGTTTTGTTGAACAATTGTCAAAATTGATTGTTTTATCATATTTTAAAGTCTTATAAAAACTATAGTTTAATTTTACAAGTATTGGGAAACTATGTGAAATGTTAAAATGTTTCGATTGCCATGATCATTCAACTATAGTGTTGAGTCAGATTAACTTTTTGAAACGACTTTTGATAACTTTTGTATGTCGATCTCGAGCATTAGGATTGTGATACACTATGACCTGACCTAGTTTGATAGACAATTATTGACCAACATATGTTCTCTAGGTTGAGATCTACGGTTATTTGATATTCCAAGTTTCGGTCACATTTCGGTGAACGACTTTATGTGCTGCTAAGGTGAGTTTCATTTGCTCCCTTTTTAAATGCTTTTGCAATATATATTTTTGGGCTGAGAATACATGCACTTTATTTTAAACGCAATGGATACAAGTACATACTAAATTCTACACCGAGTTTGAACCAAAAATCCCTTAGCTTTGGTAACTAGTAACTGCCGGTTATAAGAACTGGTGGGCGCGAGTAGTTATATATGGATCCATAGGGCTTGACATCCCCGTCTGTTCCAGGTATAGAAACCCTAGCCTGAACTATAAAACAGACGTATACTATTTAAGGTTAGTACACGTTGGTTTGCGTGTATTGTACATGTTGGTTGCATGTATGTTAAAACAGGGATACTTATTGTATAGACGTTAAAGCTTAGTTACCAGGGTGCTCAATTTCGTAGAATATTTTGATAAACATTTTGGATGAAACAACTGAAATCTTGTGATCCACCTTTATATACAGATTATGCGCAACATTAAAACTATGAACTCACCAACCTTTGTGTTGACACTTGAAAACATGTTTATTCTCAGGTTCCTAGAAGTCTTCCGCTGTTTGCTTATGTGATACAAGTTATGTGCATGGAATCATACATGATTTATTCGAGAAAATGTTGCATTCACAAAATCATCACCATGTATCTTATTTTGACTGCATTATCAACGGATGTAGTATTGTAAATTATTAATTACAGTAATTGTCTATATGTAGAAATCATCCAACGTCAAAAACCTTGGAATTTGATATTCAATTATGGTGTGCCTTTTCAAAAGAATGCAATGTTTACAAAACGTATCATGTAGAGGTCAGTACCTCACTGTGAAATCGATGAATGATGTATTCGTCCAAAGGGATTTGGAAGGATCATCACAGTTGCTATCAGAGCGTTGGTCCTAGCGAACCAGGTCTTACATGAGTGTGTCTAACTGATAGTTGTTAAGATACATTAGTAAGTCTGGACTTCGACCGTGTCTGCATGTTAAAAGTTTTGCTTATCATTTCTTGTCGGAAATTACATGTTTATCATTCTTAAGTCTAGACACGTTTTCCTGCATTTATTGCATAAATAGTTTATAGACAAAAATTCATATCTTAGCGTATCTGTTACTGTAAACTTTTCCTGACATCTTCCGAAAAATTCTCCGTGATTTATGGAATTTGGTATTATATATACATATGTAAATTATGTATTGAAGAATACCAAACAAAGTTCTATAATCTAATTCATATCAAAAATCATCTCCCTAATTATACAAGATGGATCCCTTATCTAGTTCAAATTCCTTAAACTCCGACAGCTATTCCGATATGGATATTCACCTGAGTTCCGAAGACAGTGTAACCAGAATGAATCAACCAATCAGCCATCACCTATTCTGGATGAATTGGGGATGGGTTCGTAGCTTACTTAATCATTAGAGACAAGAAGAAGGCGATCCCTTCCATCCACCACATTGCCCTCTTGGCGAAGAATCTGAAGCACTTACCGGCGAACCTGTTCGTAATACCATTTTCTCTCTCATCTCCAGAGTATCTCTTCATGATTATATACTCTCTCAAATTCTAGATCTTATTCATCCATTCATCCGAACCGCCAATCATCCCGGTATAGTAGAAGAAGTCAACGAGCTTCGCGCTCGGGTAGTGGCTTTGGAGAATATGGTGCAAAGGTTACAAGCACCAGCAGCATCACCGGCATCAACAGTACCACCGACAATGACACCAACAGTACCATTACCACCACCAACAACATCCACACCGCAAGTCTCAACATCACAATATGTACCTCGAACATCAATGTCATACGCACCATAGATGACAAGGAGTACCAACAATAATAACCGATGAAGTATTGATTCATAACTTCATTGGAGAAATATTCTGCGGCGATTATGTAATCTCTAAAGTCTTAGATATAATCAATTACAGCCGTAACCGTAAATCAGATGAGTGGACCGAAATGATAGAAAGAATAGTAGAAACCCTGACCGGAATGGTGCACAATTTACAAGCTAGACTTGTTTTACCAGCAGCATCAACAGTATCATCAGTATCACCAACACCGGCAAAACCTGTAGCACTACAAGTTCCGCCAATTCTATAATCACCAACATCATCAAAATCAACAACGCATATATTGTATCAATGAGTTATGAAGTATTAACTCATTTCCCCTGAAGAAATTATATGTATATTTTATATATATGTGAAATTTGAAATCAAAATAAATCTTTTAGTACTAAGCTATTAAATGTGAATCATAACTGGTAGGTACTACTCGGTTAGTTCATGTTACTAATATGCTATACATCCTTCGTTAATGACTTAACAATCGTTAACTATAATCTCTGCTTCGACTTAATAGATTCCATTTCATAATAAATCAAGTGTATTATTCAAATACATGATTGATTTTACACTTTCATTTTCGATGTACTTGAAACTTTCCAGAAAACATCATTCATACCTTGCAAAGTTAGCAAGAGTTCCATAAGCACCAACATGATTCACTAAGGAAATATCAATAAAACTGAATAAAGAAGTATTGATTACATTAGTGAAATACTCCACGAAGATTATGAAATCTTTAATGTTTTAGAGATTATTCATTTCTAATCCAGCCGAAAATTAAATGAGCTTAATATGATATTAACTCATTAAATCTGTATTACATCTGAAGAAAATATTTATACATATATTTTCATAAGGACTGTAGTAAAATTCTTCTGTACAAAATATTACTTGTGAAATTTTTAACGGGTAGGTAATACCCGGGAAATATATAAGTTCACAATTAATATGTTACACTATACATTCTTCGATTTTGATTCAAAAATTATTGACTATACCCACTACTTTCACAACGCTATACATTCGTTCATAGAAATCTGTACAACCATTCTTATTCAAATTCAATTACATATTCTGACAGAACAGAATTCAAGTCAAGATTTAACAAGTGACATCATTCTTAGATCTCTACATCTTTCAAAGCTATACTTTGACTTCAAAACTGTGAAAGATCCTTTAGCATTGTTATTACCGAAAATAGTCTTGCAATCCTTTTCAAAGTATCCAGTTTTATCACATTTCCAACCAGTCAACTTCGACTTTTCAGATTAACCTTATTGTAACTATTGACATATACGTTCTTGTTACCGGGGAACCTTTCATGTTCCACCACATTAGCAGTAAACTTACCAGCAACTTCATTACTCATTGGTTTAAGTCTCTCCGAAAAACCATTATAATTGTTCATTGAAACCCTATCATGTACTCATCCACATCTTGTAACAATAATTGCCATACCAACTACCGGGAATTAGCAATCAGTATTTCGAATTTCACAGTAATTCTACGCCAACAGTTATATACATATAATGTCTATCTCCTAGACTTACTTACTTCGAACGTGAAGTTTCTGAAAAACACCCCAAACTGCGAAACTAGTTCTCCGAATTTTGGAAAAAATGCTGATGAAGCAGCAAAAACTGTAAACGACTTTAAACAGTCGAAAGTTTGATGATAAAGAGTAGTGTGTGGGAAAAGCACAGAAAAAGAGAAAATTTGGTACTGGAAAACGAATTGAGCAAACCATGAAGGAGGCTGTGGACAAATCACAAAGACTAAACCTTCCTTCAAAGAATCCAAATTATTCAGTGTCTGCTAAAGTCATTAACGAATACCTTGCTTCTGACTCTAAACCATTACGAACAAATCTTCTTCATCATCCTTCAATATTAGAAATTCTAAGATATTATCGTATCTTTCATTATAAATATCTTCGATATTCCTGAAGATATTTTCACAACTATTCTTATCTGAAATCATTTATCTCTTAGCGCTATCTGCATTACATCATAAAAGAAACTATTTTAGTTTTCACAACTATTCTTATTTCGAAAAATGGATGTTTTTGAAGTAGTGTTGGGAATTGAAGCATGAGTTAGTATAATATAATGACACTTGATCAACGTGATTATATTACAGTAAGCCATGCTGAGTTTCTAATGGAACGTGATAAAGGTTCACAGATCATACCCTCATCATGAACCATGTTACATAACTCTTTCATTATATATAATCTCTAAATATATCAAGAAAATATTATTCTTGATGATTCGGTCTTTTTCGGATATTCTGGTAATTTGACAAATCAAGATCGTGCCATTACAATTTCTTTCTTAGAACATTGACTATGTTCATTCCGAAATGCATAGCTACGAATTCTGGACCATTATCCGCTTGACTTAAGGTCGGGAAGAGAAAACAATAGCATGAAGCTCCGAAATATAATGGAGAATAAAAAAGCCCGATAAAAACTCCGAAATTACAAACCGTGTATATCAATGCGTATAGCAATATAAAGACACGGGATAATGAAAAACACTATATCCCCAAGGTAATAGTAGAAGAAAATAACCTCCTCTAGTGGCAGATGAAAAAGAAGAATGAAGGATACGATAGCCAAAAAAATATCAAGAATCAGAACTGGATTAAGCATTTTCATAAACTATTAAGAAGTATGAAATAAGGAAGAATATTATAGGAGTGGTGAAAATAAATGAAACGAAAAAGGTCAATTTATAGCGAAATGTCAGACATAGCAATCGAGGCAGATTATTCATTTAAATCAAAGGAAATCATAATTTCCTTAAATCCCGAAGAATCAAATCTTATTTAGATTATGAAGATTCTCTATTCCTTAAAATCCAGAAATCAATCGTTACTACGTCAAGAGTTAAAACGAATCTCTTTTATGATAATTTCTCTCATACGCTTCGAGTAATCGAATTGTTTTATCCATATTATTCAACGGTGATAAAATTCTATTTATCAACTCATATTCGTCATGAAAACATTTTTATTGTTAGCCATGAAGACCTCACTCAAATTTCGGGACGAAATTTCTTTAACGGGTAGGTACTGTGATGACCCGAAAATTTCTGACCAAATTTAAATTTAATGATTAACATTTCTGACACGATAAGCAAAGTCTGTAAAACCGACTCCACAATTTTTGAACTATTCAAGTACCCTTCGGTTGTTCTCAATGATTCACGAACCACTATATGTAAATAGATACATATATATACTAAAACTTGAAAGCGTAACAAAGTATTAATTGTATGATATTGTGCATTAAACTTATTGGTTTATATATCTATTTGAATATATACGATAAGTTAGAATATTAAATTTATGAATAACTTGCGACGTATATTTAAAACGTGTTTATGAATGTTGAAAATATATTAACTTGGTCATAAAACGATTTGTTATTATATATTTATTAACAAATAGCGAGACAATGATTTATAAAAGTAAATGACCAAAACACTCGAAAGTTTAAGATACACTTTGAATGATATAATTTATTGATAATTTAAGACTATATTTTGACAAAGGTACGAGTCACGAAATGTAAAGTGCAAGTTTTCTAAGCGTACAAAAATGCGTTCGAGAAACTGGAACCGGGACATGAGTCGAGTGATAACGTACGAGTCATCTGAATGAAAATTACAAGACAACTATGCACGTGAATATAATATAATATATAATTAATTAATATATATTATATAATAATATGTCGACGAGGAAAATAACAAAACATGTGTGATCTGGCAAACCACCCCATGCGATCGCATGGGAAATGGCCTGGAAAGCCATGCGATCTCATGGCCACTAGGGACAGACCACACTATAAATGCTCGATCATTTCTGCTCGTTACACACACATATACCCCTCTGTAATATTATTATTATTTATTTATTATTATTATTATTATTATTATTATTATTATATTATTATTATTATTATTATTATTATTATATTATTATTATTATTATTATTATTATTATTATTATTATTATTATTATTATTATTATTATTATTATTATTAAGATTAATATTATTATTAATCTTATTATTATTAGTAGAATTTGTATTATTATTAGTATTATACATAAAATACTACGACGAGGTTATGTCCAAACGATTCCAAAAATGGTTTTCGAGTGAGTCAAAGCTAAGGAAATTATGGGTTATAGCTATGGAGGTTATGGGTATTGTTCGAGAGTATTGCTTGTGAGTCAAACTAATGTTTATCATCTCCGTTGCGTCTACGTATTTTCCTGCAATATTGAATCACAATATTGATACGTGAGAATTCATATCTTATCTTTTATATATTAAATAGTGTATACATGTCTAGTGCTCGAGTATATATGTTTATGCATGCTAGTATGCTAAATTTCGTCGTTAAACAGTTTATGATGAATCACGAATTAAATACATATATTACTGATAAAAGGTATATGATATGTATGTTTTTGGAAAGCTGACGAAAAATCAATAACTTTTCATTTAGATATCGTATGATTTCGATGAACGAATTAAAAGATATGATCAATTGAATTATGATTGACTTTAATTGAATTGCTTTTGAATCTGCAATTGATGTTTAAACAACTTGTTTATAAGATTGATAAATTGGATTTTCAAATATTACTGATCGAGTAAATGAATTCTTACATAAGGCACATCTCGTTTTGTTGAACAATTGTCAAAATTGATTGTTTTATCATATTTTAAAGTCTTATAAAAACTATAGTTTAATTTTACAAGTATTGGGAAACTATGTGAAATGTTAAAATGTTTCGATTGCCATGATCATTCAACTATAGTATTGAGTCAGATTAACTTTTTGAAAAGACTTTTGATAACTTTTGTATGTCGATCTCGAGCATTAGGATTGTGATACACTATGACCTGACCTAGTTTGATAGACAATTATTGACCAACATATGTTCTCTAGGTTGAGATTTACGGTTATTTGGTATTTCAAGTTTCGGTCACATTTCGGTGAACGACTTTATGTGCTGCTAAGGTGAGTTTCATTTGCTCCCTTTTTAAATGGTTTTGCAATATATATTTTTGGGCTGAGAATACATGCACTTTATTTTAAACGCAATGGATACAAGTACATACTAAATTCTACACCGAGTTTGAACCAAAAATCCCTTAGCTTTGGTAACTAGTAACTGCCGGTAATAAGAACTGGTGGGCGCGAGTAGTTATATATGGATCCATAGTATAACAACCCTCATTTTTCCGCTCTGAAGTGACTAAAATGCCCTTAGGGTTTCATTGTTGTTTCGTACATTATTATTAGGGTTGTTATCCGAACATAATAAATGAAGTAATTAATACTCGTAATTAATGAACAAAACCCTAACCCTAATATTAAAATTAATAATATAAACTATATGTAATAAATTAAATGTGACATTTGTATAAATTAAAAACTAATGAGAACTAAGTAAAATTTAATAAAATACATGAACAAAAATGTAAATGAATAAATACAACTCATTTAAAATAAAAGTAACAATTTAAAAAAAAAAAATTATCACATAAGAATCAGCCAAAAAAAAAAATTGAAATTAAATAAATCCGAAATTTATAAATAAAATAAATAATTAGAGTTTTAAATTTTATCTTAAACTTATTTTATCCAAATCTTATTTGATCCCTATCCTAACCTTATTCCAACTTCTAATTCCTATCCTAATCACTTTCATCCTAATCTTTTAAGGAGTTCTAGTTGTATCATAACTCCAACTAATGGCCTATAAAAAGAGCCCTCACCTCATGATTTAACTCATTCACTCACCTCACAAATTTTTGCTCGTCGACTGTACCTACTACCAATTGCTCTTCATAAAATGCGTAAGCATTCAAATTTTCATGTGTTAAATTTTTAGTACGTATTTGATTATATTAATTTATGAATCCTTTTGTTCATTAATTTATCGCATGTTGTCCTACAGTTCCCATTCCAAACTTTTGTTTTTGCTTAATTACTTCAACTTAATATTTATTCTTAGTAAAAAAAATAATTGTTTTTGTGAAACAAAATTTGTCCACTGAATTGATTTATAATCATAATTAATTACGTAGTAGTAAAAAGAAGATGAATTTTTGGTCTCTGTTTCGATACGTAAAATTTAATAACGATGTTCTTAATTTATATAAGCTACGTATATAGTCATTTAATTATCAACTGTTCTACAAAACTAATATATAAATAAAGATATGAATATTCTAGTAAATATTATGTCCAGTTAATGATAGTGAATATAAGTTTATATTAGGAAGTAGTATGATTTTATAAATTATATTTTCAGTCCCCAAACTATTTGTTATTTTAAATTTAATAAAGAGTTCAAATAAATTGTTTTATTTCGATATCTGTTGTTCTACGATTTACAAATTCACAAATTACTTCAAAGTTACGTATGCAGTCCCTGAAGTGTGTATCATGTTACAATAACCGAATAAAAAAACAGAAATTTAAGTGATGCTTTGGTTCGGTACACTCAACGGACAACATATATAAATTTTGTAAGTTAACTTTTCAGTCGGTTTATGCTATTAGAATAGTTAATTGAATACTAATATACTTATTGGTGATATCTAGTAATTAGGAAATTAAAACAATGAAAATATGGATAAAAAAAAGATATCGAAATTATGTGTACATACATATGTCGACGGGAAGATATTTATTAATTTATGTTTAACCTAGTCCATGACTTGTGATTAATGCTTAAAAATAATAATCATATTATTAGTGTTAACTCTTCTGAATTTTATTAAACTTTTTAGACTAACAAATATAGTTACTTTAAGACATGATCCTAACATATGTTAACTAAAATACATTACAACACTGACAATAAGAAAATCTTAATAAAAATGATTCTATAATACATTTTATAATGTAGAAAATATTTACATATAAATATTTAAATAGAAACCTACTGTAACTGGAAATCTTCTAAAAGTAAAAACTTTCTAAAATAACAGTCACTGTTAATATAGTTTGCTATATTAATAAACAAACTTTATGTCTATTAGACATTAACTAATTGAACATTACATCTCTAGGTTGAGATCTCCGCTTACACACTCCATTCTTACTACTTGCGTGGAATACCTATTTGCTAATAAGGTGAACTTCATAGCCCCTCTTTTTACTATTTCTTAACTGATTTATAAACTTTTGGGGTGAGACACATGCTTGCTTTTAAACTGTTTTACACTTAGACACGAGTACTCAAACTTTCTTTTGATTAGTTCAAACTGTTGCTAACATGCTTTGATTCATGCTTAATCCCTACCATGATATCGTTAATTGCTACGTATAAAGGCAAGCTTAGTTATTGTGATAGCGCTATTGAGGGTGACGTCTCTATCCGGATGACCGCTGGTCAATGGATACATAATAACGATGAACGACACGAACGTGATGTGTTTAGGGTAACTAATGGTTAGTATCGATATCATATACACCAGCACTACTTCCGAACTGATTAAACCGCTTACTTAAATCTTGGGGTCTAAAACTTGTTATAATTATTAAACCTATGTTGTTCACTCAACCTTTTTGGTTGACACTTTAAGCATGTTTTGTCTCAGATGAAGATTGCTAAAGATTATTTACTTTTTGGACTTTGCTGCTTTTGGAGTCCGCATATATACATTCATATTATTGCATTAGACATTAAAGTATACAATTGTAATGACTTAGTGCTTTTCGCTATTTTAATACATTGGTTTATATTAAAAACATCTCATATAGAGTCGTTCTCGTTTATACATACTTGTGTTGTGATATTGTGAAGTCATATTACCCCGGCCCATTTTGGGGGTATGACAGAGTGGTATTAGAGCAAGGTTGTTATAGAGAACCAGGATGGCATTTATGTGTGCCTTATGTGTTAGTTAGGTGCCTTAGCAATCTATAGGACTATAACCTTTCCTGCCTTAGCTTGAAGTGTAATCCTCATATCTTTGATTGCCTTACTATGCCCCTTTATATCCCTACCGTCATAGTTTGCCTTAGAATCTAGTTAGTACTCCTTCTCTAGGATGTCTAGTCATCACCCAATCACCGTTTTGGACACCGAAGGATCCGACACTAAAGGATCTATCCGCACACCCAATTACTCACTTGTTTCACCACCATTATTACTAACTAACCCATACTACCTTTTCTCATCCATTGGTGTTGCTACCTAGTGCACTATAAACTCTTCAACTAATACTATTTTTGTGTATTGAAGATCAATAGCAACCCGTGGTGCTAACGCTCTTCCAAATGTCACTTTGACTCCCACACAATTTCAACAACTGCTTGCTGCCGCCCAAGGAAACAACCAAGGAAACCCACCTACATCATGCACCTACAAGGAGTTTATGAACTGTAAGCCTCCATCCTTCAATGGGAATGAGGAAGCAGTTGAGCTAACTCATTGGTTCGAAAAACTCGAATCAATCTTTCGCATCTGTAACTGCGCGGAGGTCGACCGAGTGAAGTATGCCACTCATACACTAAGTGGTCTTGCTTTGACTTGGTGGAACGCTTATGCCCAAACTGTAGGGCTAGATGCTGCTAATGCTATTCCATGGGCTGTTGTGAAAAGAATGATGACGGATAAGTTTTGCCCAAGGAACCAAATTCAAAAGCTAGAGGTTGAGTTTTGGGAATTAAAGGTTAATGGTACCAATATTGAAGCTTATACCAACAGATTTATAGAGTTGGTTTCATTGTGCCCGGACATGGTGCCCACTGAACAAAAGAAGATTGAGCGATACATAGAAGGTCTTCCTGACGAGATTCAAGGAAATGTTATTGCTGCTAGTAAAGAAACCTTAGATGCGGTGATACTTATGGCTCAAAACTTGATGATGGCTAAGAGGAGAAAGGTCGCGGCTAATAAACAAGCCGGGGCTAAGACTAGTGAAGGCAAAAGGAAGAATGAGCCTACTCAGGAATCAAACCTTGGTTCGAATAAGAAGGTTGCTGAAAATTCAAGAGGAGGTTATTTAGGGAACCAACCTTATTGTAATCGTTGTGAGAAACACCATTCTGGGTGGTGCAAGGCTGAGTGCACTAAGTGTAAGAAGATTGGTCATATAGCCAAGACTTGTAGGGTTGCAGTTCCTTCGACTAATACACCTGCAAGAAAAGCCAACGCAGTCGTTCCTACATGCTATGACTGTGGAGAAAAAGGGTATTATCGCAACCAGTGTCCAAAGAAAAAGGATAACACAGGAAATGCTAAAGGTCGAGCGTTTGGGATGACTGCCGAGGAAGCTCGGGATAATGAGGAAGAAGGGGAAGAGGCACAATGAAGAGTTTTTGACAACTACAAGAGTCAATTAAATTTTCATAGTATTCTTTGTGTTACCGTTTAGTACTTCTATAGTTTGAAAGATTTCGTTAAGTTTCTGTAATACTCTAGTTATTTTCTTTTAATGAATGATGTTATTTTCTTTTCCTTCACTTTCCATTGAATCATTCACCTTGATGAAGATGCATATTGACTAGATGACATAGTAGTAACCTTATGGAGTGATAAAAGTATGATTTAGAATAATATAATGACACTTGATCAACGTCATTATACTATGATAAGTCATACAGAAATCCTAATGGATCATGATGGGAATAAGATTTGATCAACCTTAAGACCATTGTGTACTATTACATACTCCTTATCACTATATTGTCAACTAAAAATATCAACCCTAGATGTTATATATCCTTTACTTGTAAAACTATCCACGCCCGGTGCTGTACCTATTGCATAGGTACCATACCTCTTAGCTCCATCCGAAAGGAATGAATTATCTAACCAACTCCAAGAACTTTTGGAGAAAGGTTTCATTTGTCATAGCTTGCCTCTGTGAGGAGCACCCGTTCTATTTGTTAAAAAGAAAGATGGCACGTTGAGGGTATGTACTGATTACCGAGAACTCAACCATCAAGAACCGTTATCCACTCCCGCGCATTGATGACCTGTTTGACCAACTGCAAGGGGTAAAGTATTTATTCGAAGATTGATTTTAGTTCGGGTTATCATCAATTGAGAGTCAAGGAAACCGATGTTTCTAAGACTACTTCCCTAACTCGTTATAAACATTATGAGTTTCTTGTCATGTCTTTTGGTTTTACCAATACTCCTGCTGTATTCATGGATCTTATGAACCTTGTATGCAAACCTTATCTTGATAAATTCGTGATAGTCTTCATTGATGACATCTTAAACTATTCAAAGAGCGAGAGAGAGCATGAGCAACCTCTGCGATTTATTCTAGAGCTCTTAAAGAACGAACAAATGTATGCCAAGTTTTCCAAGTGTGAACTTTGGCTACAAATCGTACAATTCTTGAGACATGTAGTTAATAGTTGAAGGAATACACATCGATCGTATAAAAATCACCATTAATCATAAATTTTCAAGAACTAGTCATGGATGAAGTCCATAGGGCTAGATATTCTAACACCTAGACTCTTTTAGCTGGAATTTCATATGATATCAACTCTCACTCAAGTAGATCCCCACTGTAATTAAGTATAGACTTTGCTGATTTTTAGTCAGCACTTCCTGTTAATTAAAGTTCATACATTTCACATAACGAATCTTAATAAGTGTCTTGTTGACGATAAACTCGTTATTCCCTTGAATGATCTTCGCATTAATTTCACGTCATCGAAAAACCTATAGAAGTTATGGATCGTGAGGTTAAACGTTTGAAATAAAGCTCTATTCCTGCTGTTAAGATCCGTTGGAATTCACGAAGAGGCCCTGAGTATACCTAGGAACGTGAAGACCAAATGAAGAGGAAATATCTACATCTATTCTCAACCGCTGATGCATTTGAGAAGTCTTTTTGAAACTTCGGGACGAAGTTTAAATTAACGGGGAGGTACTATAACAACCCTCATTTTTCCGCTCTGAAGTGACTAAAATGCCCTTAGGGTTTCATTGTTGTTTCGTACATTATTATTAGGGTTGTTATCCGAACATAATAAATGAAGTAATTAATACTCGTAATTAATGAACTAAACCCTAACCCTAATATTAAAATTAATAATATAAACTATATGTAATAAATTAAATGTGACATTTGTATAAATTAAAAACTAATGAGAACTAAGTAAAATTTAATAAAATACATGAACAAAAATGTAAATGAATAAATACAACTCATTTAAAATAAAAGTAACAATTTAAAAAAAAAAATTATCACATAAGAATCAGCCAAAAAAAAATTTGTAATTAAATAAATCCGAAATTTATAAATAAAATAAATAATTAGAGTTTTAAATTTTATCTTAAACTTATTTTATCCAAATCTTATTTGATCCCTATCCTAACCTTATTCCAACTTCTAATTCCTATCCTAATCACTTTCATCCTAATCTTTTAAGGAGTTCTAGTTGTATCATAGCTCCAACTAATGGCCTATAAAAAGAGCCCTCACCTCATGATTTAACTCATTCACTCACCTCACAAATTTTTGCTCGTCGACTGTACCTACTACTAATTGCTCTTCATAAAATACGTAAGCATTCAAATTTTCATGTGTTAAATTTTTAGTACGTATTTGATTATATTAATTTATGAATCCTTTTGTTCATTAATTTATCGCATGTTGTCCTACAGTTCCCATTCCAAATTTTTGTTTTTGCTTAATTACTTCAACTTAATATTTATTCTTAGTAAAAAAAAATAATTGTTTTTGTGAAACAAAATTTGTCCACCGAATTGATTTATAATCATAATTAATTACGTAGTAGCAAAAAGAAGATGAATTTTTGGTCTCTGTTTCGATACGTAAAATTTAATAACGATGTTCTTAATTTGTATAAGCTACGTATATAGTCATTTAATTATCAACTGTTCTACAAAACTAATATATAAATAAAGATATGAATACTCTAGTAAATATTATGTCCAGTTAATGATAGTGAATATAAGTTTATATTAGGAAGTAGTATGATTTTATAAATTATATTTTCAGTCCCCAAACTATTTGTTATTTTAAATTTAATAAAGATTTCAAATAAATTGTTTTATTTCGATATCTGTTGTTCTACGATTTACAAATTCACAAATTACTTCAAAGTTACGTATGCAGTCCCTGAAGTGTGTATCATTTTACAATGCCCGAATAAAAAAAACAGAAATTTAAGTGATGCTTTGGTTCGGTACACTCAACGGACAACATATATAAATTTTGTAAGTTAACTTTTCAGTCGGTTTATGCTATTAGAATAGTTAATTGAATACTAATATACTTATTGGTGATATCTAGTAATTAGGAAATTAAAACAATGAAAATATGGATAAAAAAAAAGATATCGAAATTATGTGTACATACATATGTTGACGGGAAGATATTTATTAATTTATGTTTAACCTAGTCCATGACTTGTGATTAATGCTTAAAAATAATAATCATATTATTAGTGTTAACTCTTCTGAATTTTATTAAACTTTTTAGACTAACAAATATAGTTACTTTAAGACATGATCCTAACATATGTTAACTAAAATACATTACAACACTGACAATAAGAAAATCTTAATAAAAATGATTCTATAATACATTTTATAATGTAGAAAATATTTACATATAAATATTTAAATAGAAACCAACTGTAACTAGAAATCTTCTAAAAGTAAAAACTTTCTAAAATAACGGTCACTGTTAATATAGTTTGCTATATTAATAAACAAACTTTATGTCTATTAGACATTAACTAATTGAACATTACATCTCTAGGTTGAGATCTCCGCTTACACACTCCATTCTTACTACTTGTGTGGAATACCTATCTGCTAATAAGGTGAACTTCATAGCCCCTCTTTTTACTATTTCTTAACTGTTTTATAAACTTTTGGGGTGAGACACATGCTTGCTTTTAAACTGTTTTACACTTAGACACGAGTACTCAAACTTTCTTTTGATTAGTTCAAACTGTTGCTAACATGCTTTGATTCATGCTTAATCCCTACCATGATATCGTTAATTGCTACGTATAAAGGCAAGCTTAGTTATTGTGATAGCGCTATTGAGGGTGACGTCTCTATCCGGATGACCGCTGGTCAATGGATACATAATAACGATGAACGACACGAACGTGATGTGTTTAGGGTAACTAATGGTTAGTATCGATATCATATACACCAGCACTACTTCCGAACTGATTAAACTGCTTACTTAAATCTTGGGGTCTAAAACTTGTTATAATTATTAAACCTATGTTGTTCACTCAACCTTTTTGGTTGACACTTTAAGCATGTTTTGTCTCAGGTGAAGATTGCTAAAGATTATTTGCTTTTTGGACTTTGCTGCTTTTGGAGTCCGCATATATACATTCATATTATTGCATTAGAACATTAAAGTATACAATTGTAGTGACTTAGTGCTTTCCGCTGTTTTAATACATTGGTTTATATTAAAAACGTCTCATATAGAGTCGTTCTCGTTTATACATACTTGTGTTGTGATATTGTGAAGTCATATTACCCCGGCCCATTTTGGGGGTATGACACATAGGGCATGACATCCCCGTCTGTTCCAGGTATAGAAACCCTAGCCTGAACTATAAAACAGACGTATGCTATTTGAGGTTAGTATACGTTGGTTTGTGTGTATTGTACATGGTGGTTGCATGTATGTTAAAACAGGGGTACTTATTGTATAGACGTTAAAGCTTAGTTACCAGGGTGCTCAATTTCGTAGAATATTTTGATAAACGTTTTGGATGAAACAACTGAAATCTTGTGATCCACCTTTATATACAGATTATGCGTAACATTAAAACTATGAACTCACCAACCTTTGTGTTGACACTTGAAAGCATGTTTATTCTCAGGTTCCTAGAAGTCTTCCGCTGTTTGCTTCTGTGATACAAGTTATGTGCATGGAGTCATACATGCTTTATTCGAGAAAACGTTGCATTCACAAAATCATCACCATGTATCTTATTTTGACTGCATTATCAACGGATGTAGTATTGTAAATTATTAACTACGGTGATTGTCTATATGTAGAAATCATCCAACGTCAAAAACCTTGGAATTTGATATTCAATTATGGTGTGCCTTTTCAAAAGAATGCAATGTTTACAAAACGTATCATGTAGAGGTCAGTACCTCACTGTGAAATCGATGAATGATGTATTCGTTCAAAGGGATTTGGAAGGATCATCACACTCACCCCAATAAGTTAAAATAAATTGCTAGCAATAAAGAGTGGGGCTATGAGTTCACCTTAGTAAGTAGGAGAGAGTTTGTTATTCCTTGGAATAGAAGAGTTGGATGAATGTGAGCAGAAAGTCAACCTAATGACATTTAAGAGTAGTTAAATGTTTTGCCCAAGTTTAAGTTAAGTATGCAAGTGTTAAGTATAGTTTGTTTTACTAAGTTCCCATTTTTAGTAAGTTTCCACTTTTAGCATCTTTCCATTTTTAGCAAGTTAGTGTTGAACACTAGTGAGTTGTTCTTAATAAGTACACCACTTATTAAGTGTGCAAGTGAGCGTATGATTACTATAGTCGGGTTTGATATTGTGCACCATACCCAAACATCTATGCCACCGCCGAGTCACCAGAATGATCTATTGTTACCGGTTGGCCCAGGATTTCTTGACCAAAATCTAAGTTTAGCATTCGGAATCCACAAGCGTCCCTTAATGGTACCAAGGATCATCCTAGGCCTTAAGTAGCATTGACGTTCGAATAAATTCACAATATCGTGTATGTTTTAATCTTATAACATAAGTGTTATAATATAAATAGTACCCTATAAGTGTTAGTAGTAGTATATGTGTGTAAGTAGTAGTATGTAGTATAGTATAAGTAGTATTAAGTAAATGATTAGTAGTATTAGGGTTTATTAGTTAAGTAGTATTAGTAGTTAGGGTTAAGTAGTAAGTAGTAGTATTAATTAATTATGTTTAATTAATTAAAGTAGTATTAATGATTAGGGTTTAGGAAAGTAATGATTAGGTAATGATTATTAGGGTTATATAATTAATGTTTAGGGTTTAAGTTGTGTTAGGGTTTTTATTTTGTTTAATGTTTATGTATATATGTCGTGTGTATGTATATATATATAGTTTATATATATTTTTTATATATATATATATAACCGTATATGTATATATATGTATATGTTTATATATTTTTTTTACATGTATATGTATATATATAATATGTAGATATCTAATAACATAAACATGATTAGTTTTAGGGTTTTGAGGATCTAAATCTCTTTTTTTTATTAAAACCGTAGGTATGCATGTATATGTATATTTATATTTTTTTTACATGAACAATATGAATGTTAAGATCATGCACGAATATGATTATGAATATAAACATGAATTGAAAGAAAGATTTAAAAGTTTTAAGATTTTGGATCATACCTTGTTAATGATGATGAAGATTAACAAGAAACAAGAAGAAAGCTTGGTGATGAAGATCAAATAACCCAAATAATGAAGAACACGCTTGAAGATCTTGATGAACACGAAGAACAAGCTTGAAGATCACTTGAAGATGGTGGTGGTGTGGTGGTGTTCATGACCGAGTACCACAAGAGAGGGAGAGGGAGAGATTGTTTTTGAGAGAGGATTTTGGTGTGATTTATGAATGATAAACTAGGAGTCTAAGGGTGTTTATATAGTGCAAGTATTAGAGTGTTAGTCAACATAAGAATTTTCTAATCAATGATTTTATTTTATTTTATAATTCTTTTAGTCAACAATAGGTGGTACTAGTTTATATTTTTTTTATATATATTTTATTTTTTTTAGTCAACATAAGGATGTAATTGTTTAAAATTCTTTAGTCTCATTATTATTATTATTATTATTATTATTATTATTATTATTATTATTATTATTATTATTATTATTATTGTTGTTGTTATTATTATTATTATTATTATTATTATTATTATTATTATTAATTAATTAATATTATTATTATTATTATTTTACATTTACTACATGATAAGTATTATTTTCTTTTTACTAATTCATGACTTGTATTTATTTTATTTTTTTATTTAGTTCCAAATTGTTTTATTATTTTATATAAATGTCACTTTTTATTTATTACTTATAGATTAATAGTTATAATATTACAGAAATGCATAAATTTTAATTAGCAGTGGGTGTCGACTAAAAGTTTATTATTTGGTCAACGTTAAATCGATTGTGTATATAACAACCCTTAAATAATTAATACGTATAGTCAGACAGTAAACCCTTGGGTCATTTTAGTAATTTCAGAAGTCGAAAAGGGAGGGTTGCTATATTATATATTAGATAGGGGTTTATAAGCATGTGATATGCACAAGCCTACACTAATAAGCAATTTAACCATCCGTTAGCACATGGACTAAATCGGGAAACATTTACGCTATTAAGGATGAAAATTGTAGTTTAAAAAAAAAAAAAAAAAGCAAAGATGAAAAGGGTAAAAATGAACGAATACAAGGACCATTTTTGACAATTTTGTCTAAATTAAACTCCAAAATTGGAGACCTATTAAGCACATATATCATGTGTGCTTTACATGATTAATTTTTATTTCAATATTTATTATAATAATTACCATATTAACTATTACACAAAACTTATGAACAGTATCAGGGGTATTTTTGTCTTTTCACCTTTTTTTCCCTTTTCCCTTCTTTCTTTCAAGTAACACCACAAAAACCCCCACACTTTGTTCAAAAATTAAAATCGGCCCCCAACACAGGGGGTTAAAGCGTCAAATCAAAATTTTCATAAAATATCTTAAATAAACTCCATTCAAATATTCAACATGTCATATCTTCTCGCTCGCAACGAGTTAAATTTTTCCGACACCATCCTTAAACTCGAAATAATTTTATGAACACAATATCACTAACTATACGCAAAACGGACACTTTTAAAAATAGCGCTAAATATTTAGGGTACTTTTCATATATGTTGATTTTTCACTCGCAGGCTTCGTAACTAAACACAATAAAATACATTAAAAATCGAACCTCCGGCGCGAAGCGAGGGTTCGAAAACTAGTTATAATTTATTACGGAGTAGTTAAAAAGTTAGTGCTTTTAAGGGAAACATAGTTTGATTTTTCAAGGTGCAACTTTAAGCATGACCATCTCTCATTTACCAAATCGAACAACACCTTTCCAAATCGAACAACACCTTTCCAAGGTGAAACTTTAAGCATGACCATCTCTCTAATTTCAAATTCTATATCTTTTCTTTTAATGTCAGCGTAGCTCTTTTATCGACTTTGGGCGGTTTTCAACCGTTGTTGAATTTGGATGATCTTCTTGGTAGTTTCTTGTATTATCTCCGGACTCGTAATCTGTCTATCCCCCACTTCACTCCAACAAATCGGAGACCTGCACTTTCTACCATAAAGTGCTTTAAACGGTGCCATCTCAATGCTTGAATGGTAGCTGTTGTTGTAGGAAAATTCTGCTAACGGAAGGTGTCGATACCAACTGTTTCCGAAATCAATAACACATGCTCTTAGCATGTCTTCAACCATTTGTATCGTCCTTTCGCTCTGCCCATCAGTTTGTGGATGATAAGCAGTACTCATGTCTAGACGAGTTCCTAATGCCTGCGGTAATGTCTGTCAGAATCTTGAAATAAATCTAACATCCCTATCAGAGATAATAGAGATTGGTATTCCATGTCTGGAGGCGACTTCCTTCAAATACAGTCATGCTAACTTCTCCATCTTGTCATCTTCTCTTATTGGCAGGAAGTGTGCTGATTTGGTGAGACGATCAACTATTACCCAAATAGTATCAAAACTACTTGCAGTCCTTGGCAATTTAGTGATGAAATCCATAGTAATGTTTTTCCATTTCCATTCTGTGATCTCGGGTTGTTGAAGTAGACCTGATGGTTTCTGATGCTCAGCTTTGACCTTGGAACACGTCAAACATTCTCCTACATATTTAGCAACATCGGCTTTCATACCCGACCACCAAAAATATTTCTTGAGATCCTTGTACATCTTCCCCGTTCCAGGATGTATTGAGTATCTGGTTTTATGAGCTTCTCTAAGTACCATTTCTCTCATATCTTCAAATTTTGGTACCCAAATTCTTTCAGCCCTATACCGGGTTCCGTCATCCCGAATATTAAGATGCTTCTCCGATCCTTTGGGTATTTCATTCTTTAAATTTCCTTCTTTTAAAACTCCTTGTTGCGCCTCCTTTATTTGAGTAGTAAGGTTATTGTGAATCATTATATTCATAGCTTTTACTCGAATGGGTTCTCTTTCCTTTCTGCTCAAGGCGTCAGCTACCACATTTGCCTTCCCCGGGTGGTAACGAATCTCAAAATCGTAATCATTTAACAATTCAATCCACCTGCACTGTCTCATGTTCAGTTGTTTCTGATTAAATATGTGTTGAAGACTTTTGTGGTCGGTATATATAATACTTTTGACCCCATATAAGTAGTGCCTCTAAGTCGTTAATGCAAAAACAACCGCGCCTAATTCTAAATCATGCGTCGTATAATTCTGCTCGTAAATCTTCAATTGTCTAGACGCATAAGCAATTACCTTCGTTCGTTGCATTAATACACAACCGAGACCTTGCTTTGAGGCATCACAATATATCACAAAATCATCATTCCTTTCAGGTAATGACAATATAGGTGCCGTAGTTAACTTTTTCTTCAACAATTGAAACGCTTTCTCCTGCTCATCCTTCCATTCAAATTTCTTCCCTTTATGCGTTAATGCAGTGAAGGGTTTTGCTATTTTGGAAAAATCTTGGATGAATCTTCTGTAGTAACCAGCCAATCCTAAAAATTGACGTATATGCTTCGGAGTTTTTGGGGTTTCCCACTTTTCAACGGTTTCAATCTTTGCCGGATCCACCTAAATACCTTCTTTGTTCATTATGTGACCGAGGAATTGAACTTCTTCCAACCAAAACGCACACTTTCAAAATTTAGTGTACAGTTTTTCTTTTCTCAACAACTCTAGCACTTTTCTCAAATGTTCTTCGTGCTCTTGATCATTCTTTGAGTAAATAAGTATGTCATCGATGAAAATAATGACAAACTTGTCAAGGTATGGTCCACAAACTCGGTTCATGAGGTCCATGAACACAGATTTTGCGTTAGTCAACCCAAATGGAATAACCATAAACTCGTAATGACCGTAACGTGTCCTAAAATCAGTCTTTGGAATATCATCCTCCTTCACCCGCATTTGATGATACCCAGAACGTAAATCAATCTTCAAATAAACCGACGAGCCTTGTAGTTGATCAAATAAATCGTCGATTCTCAGTAGTGGGTAGCGGTTCTTGATGGTAAGTTTGTTCAACTCTCGGTAGTCAATACACAACCTAAATGTACCATCCTTCTTCTTGACAAACAAAACAGGAGCTCCCCACGGTGATATGCTTGGTCGAATGAAACCACGCTCTAAAAGTTCCTGTAACTGACTTTGTAATTCTTTCATTTCACTGGGTGCGAGTCTGTATGGAGCACGAGCTATTGGTGCAGCTCCTGGTACAAGGTCTATTTGAAATTCAACGGATCGATGTGGGGGTAATCCCGGTAATTCTTTCAAAAATACATCGGGAAATTCCTTTGCGACGGGAACATCACTGATGTTCTTTTCTTCGGGTTTAACTTCCTCGATGTGTGCTAGAATGACGTAACAACCTTTTCTTATTAGTTTTTATGCCTTCATACTACTAATAAGATTTAATTTCGCGTTATTCTTTTCTCATTACACCATTAAAGTTTTTCCTTTTTCACGCACAATGCGAATCGCATTTTTGTAACAAACGACTTCTGATCTCACCTTTTTCAACCAGTCCATGCCAATTATTACATCAAAACTCCCTAACTCGACTGGTATTAAATTAATTTTAAATGTTTCGTCAACCAGATTAATTTCTCTATCCTGACATACTTTATCTGCTGTAATTAGTTTACCGTTTGCTAATTCAAGTAAAAATTTACTATCCAAAGGCGTCAATGGGCAACTTAATTTAGCACAAAAATCTCTACTCATATAGCTTCTATCCGCACCTGAATCAAATAAAACATAAGCAGATTTATCGTCAATAAGAAACGTACCCGTAACAAGCTCCGGGTCTTCCTGCGCTTCTGCCGAATTAATGTTGAAGACTCGTCCACGACCTTGCCCATTATTATTCCCTTGATTAGGGCATGCTTTGCTGAAATGGCCCGGCTTTCCGCATCCATAACAAATAATGGAATTATTTGTTCTGTTATTTTTATATTCCTTTGGTCCATAGACATCACACTTCATTACACTATGCCCGGTTCTATTACACTTGGTACACACTACTACACAGAACTTATCTGGATGAAACCCTCCACACCTTGGACATTTATTGTTCTGATTATTGTTGCCATTGTTGTTATTGATTTGGTTGTTGTTGGGATTGCTATTGTTGTTGGAACGGTTGTTGTAGTAGTTGTTGTTGTTGTTGTTGTTGTTGGGACGTTTGTTGTAGTAACTGTTAGGATTGCGGTTATTATTGCGATTGTTGTTGCGGTTGTTGGGATAGTTGTTGCGATTGTTATTGTTGTTGTACTGGTGATTCTTGTCACTGTTTTCCTCCCACTTCCTCTTGAGTTGTTTCCTGTTGGCTTCTTCAGCCGCCTGTTCTTTAATTCTTCCCTCAATCTGATTTATGAGTTTATAAGCCATTCGACTTGCCTTTTGTATGGAAGCAGGCTCGTGTGAACTCACATCTTCTTGAATCCTTACTGGTAACCCTTTTATAAACGCGTCGATCTTCTCTTCTTCATCTTCGAACGTTCCTGGACACAATAGGCACAACTCTGTGAATCGTCGTTCATATGTGGTAATTTCGAACCCTTGTATTCGTAACTCTCTAAGCTCTACCTTGAGCTTATTGACTTCGTTTCTAGGACGGTACTGCTCGTTCATCAATTGCTTGAATGCCGACCACGGTAGTGCGTAAGCAACATTTTGTCCTACCTGTTCAAGATGGGGGCTGATTCGTACACCACTAAATTTAGCCATACACCACCAACTATGCATTACAGTGTTGTACAGTACAATGTTTTAATGCACCATTGGTGGTGTATGGCTAAAATCTAGTGGTGTACGAATCAGCTCCCGTTCAAGATAGGTGTTCCACCACGTTAACGCAGTACCTGTGAAGGTATGCGTAGCGTACTTAACTTTGTCCTCTTCAGTACACTTACTTATGGCAAACACCGATTCGACCTTCTCGGTCCACCGTTTCAATCCAATTGGTCCTTCGGTTCCATCAAATTCCAAAGGTTTGCAGGCAGTGAATTCTTTGTAGGAGCATCCTACACGATTTCTTGTTAAATTAGTTCCACTGTTAGATCCAGAGTTATTGTTATTTTGCATCGCAGCCTGTACTGCGACTATGTTTGCTGCAAGGAAAACACGGAAGTCTTCCTCGCTCATGTTCAAATTCTGACGAGTCGCCGGTGCCATTTCCTTCAAAAATAGCCCAAAAGAATCAAGTTATTCATATAGAATTTTAAGAGTAGTCAATAGTATTTCGTAGCATAGTATGAACTCATTTATAAAAGCTTTTTCTTCATATTAGCGTTTTATAGTTTTAATTCGGGTAGTACTTACCCGTTAAGTTCATACTTAGTAGCTAATATACAATTCAACTACTACAATTCTATATGAAAAGATTATAATAAAATTTCGCGTTCAAATTTTATACAATATTTTACAAACTTACAATACTGCTATTATACATATAGGATGAAATATAGCACATAATAACTTTGCTACTCGGCAGCTATAGAGGCAATTCTAGTTAATACGCAAGTTGTTCAGCAAAAAAAATAAAGACACGTAATTCATAAGTCCAGAAACAAGTCATGCATTCTGGTTTTACTAAGAAGACTTCCCATCCTTGGTTTTGTGGAAAGTAACCGTTATGACCTTTGGCTAGGTAGCATGTTGTAATGTCATCAAAAGGACGAGAGTTTCGTAATGCCCAACAGCCTCGTAGAAATCTGAAAACCTTGTTTCTTACCCCAACTACTGAGTCCGTCACTTGTGAGAATGTTTTATTTAAAAGTTTCAACCCAATGTTCTTTTTCTCAATTTGATGAGAAGCGAACATTATTAACCCGTAAGCATAACATGCTTCTTTATGTTGCATGTTAGAAGCTCTTTCTAAAGAACGGAGTCCTATGTTGGGATATGTTGAGTCAAAATAGGTTCGTAACCCGTAGCGTAAAATTGCATCTGGGTTTCTCGCACTAAATGCCTTAAAGAAAACTTGGAGTAACTTAAAGTCTCCCCAATGTGATATACCCCAACTTTCAAAGGAAAGCCTTTTATATACTAAGGCATGCCTGGAATGTCTTTCAAACGTTTTACAAACTAATTTTACTGTAACTAATTGTGCTGATGAATTCTGCCCGACTCTAGACAAGATTTCATCAATCATATCTCCTGGTAGATCTTCTAAAATTTTTGGTTGTCTATCCTTAACGTCCATTTGGTATTTTTATACTGTAAAATAGACAAGGATTAGATTCGTAAAAGATAATTAACAAACAATACAAATAATTTTTACATAGAACATAAAAGTACAAGCACACTACAATACATATAATACACAACATGATTACAACCCTCTAATCTGAATCACTGGTTTCTACTTCTTTGGACTTGGTTCGTTTTCCTAATTTTCTAGGGATATATGGTGCTCCTCTAATACGAGCCATATTTTTCCACAGTGGTTTAGAAAAACCTGGTGGTTTAGAGGTTCCCGGGTTATTGTTACATTTTAGGAAATACGGACGTTGCCGATACATATAAAGTTCATCAGGGTTGGAATCAGGTTTCTCTATTTTTATACCTTTTCCCTTATTATTTTCTTTTGCTTTATTAAATTGGGTCGAGGTAATTTCTATAATATCATCGGAATCCTCATCGGGATCCGATTCGTCAGAAAATTGGTAATCTTCCCAATATTTTGTTTCCTCGGCGGAAACACCATTGACCATTATTGACTTTGGTCCGTTGGTTGAGGATTTTCTTTTATTAAACCGATTTACTGTAGGTATCAATATTTCTTCCTCTGAAACCTCTTCTTCTTTCGGTTCTTCCTCTTCCGGTTCCTCCTCTTTCGGTTCCTCTTCTTCCGGTTCCTCCTCTTCCGGTTCCTCTTCTTCCAGTTCCTCCTCTTCGGGAATTTGTGAATCTTCTCAAAGTATATTCGATTCTTCATTATTATTAGGTGAATCGATGGGATTTGTACTAGAGGTAGACATCTATCACACAATATCAAACACGTTAAGAGATTAATATATCACATAATATTTACATGTTAATAATATATAGTTTCCAACAAAAAAAATGTTAAGCAATCGTTTTTGAAGAAAAACACAGTCGAAGTCCAGACTCACTAATGTATCCAAACAAACTCGATAAGACACACTAACGCAAAAATTCTGGTTCTCTAAGACCAATGCTCGGATACCAACTGAAATGTCCCATTCATATTGATTATAAACGTTCCATATTAATTGATTTCGTTGCGAGGTTTTGACCTCTATATGAGACGTTTTTCAAAGACTGCATTCGTTTTTAAAACAAACCATAACCTTTATTTTATAGACAAAGTTAAAAAGTCACCATTTAGATTATCCAGAAATGATAATCTAACAAATATCACATATACACACTACCAATACATATTGGTTTACAAATATTAATATGTTACAACAAAATAAATTTCGAATGCAGTTTTAAACAATATTATACAAGCATGCTGACACCAAATCTTGTCCATATAATAGCATGCAACAGCAAAAGCTCTTAATAATCACCTGAGAATAAACATGCTTTAAACGTCAACAAAAATGTTGGTGAGTTATAGGTTTAACCTATATATTTATCAAATCGTAATAATAGACCACAAGATTTCATCTTTCAATAACATGCAATCTGCATAAAAAAAAATCATTCGTATGTTTGAACACCTGGTAATCGACATTAACAAATGCATCTAGAATATCCCCATATATAAATATCGAAGTACTAAAGCAGTTCAAATTCTCTGACTCGGGCTTGTCAATGGCCCATAGATCTATCTTTAGGATTCGCGTCAATTGGTGGCAATTATAATAAACACCAATTCTTAGGTTACCAAGTTCAACAAGGGCGATATCCGATATAACTATTCAACATAGAATGTAGTTTCAATACTTGTGTCTATTTTGTAAATCATTTTCAAAACTGCATGTATTCTCATCCCAAAATATTAGATTTTAAAAGTGGGACTATAACTCACTTTCACAGATTTTTACTTCGTCGGGAAGTAAGACTTGGCCACTAGTCGATTCACCAACCTATAACAAATATATACATATATATCAAAGTATGTTCAAAATATATTTACAACATTTTTAATACATTTTGATGTTTTAAGTTTATTAAGTCAGCTGTCCTCGTTAGTAACCTATAACAAGTTGTCCACAGTTAGATGTACAGAAAAATAAAGCAATATATATTATCTCGAATCAATCCACGACCTCGTGTATACAAGCCTGAGGCTAGATCACAACTCAAAGTATATATAATATTTTGGAATCAACCTCAACCCTGTATAGCTAACTCCAACATTACTGCATATAGAGTGTCTATGGTTGTTCCGAAATATATATATAGATGGGTCGATATGATAAGTCAAAACATTGTATTTGTGTCTATGGTATCCCAAGATTACATAATATATTAGAATACATGTATAATACAATATGAGTTAGCTAGGATATTATTAATATACATTTGTTACCAATTTTCACGTAGCTACAACAACAAAAATTATCCAATCTTGTTTTACCAATAACTTCTTCGTTTTAAATCAATTTTGAGTGATTCAAGTTGCTATGGTTTCATATTGATCTTAAGTTTATGAATCTAAACAGAAAAAGTATAAGTTTATAGTCAAAAATACAGGTTACAAGTTGTTTTTGTAAAGGTAGTCATTTCAGTCGAAAGAACGGCGTCTAGATGACCATTTTGGAAAACATACTTCCACATTGAGTTTAACCATGATTTTTGGATATAGTTTCATGTTCATAAGAAAAATCATTTTCCCAGAAGAACAACTTTTAAATCAAAGTTTATCATAGTTTTTAATTAAGTAACCCAAAACAGCCCGCGGTGTTACTACGACGGCGTATATCCGATTTTACAGTGTTTTTCGTGTTGTCAGGTTTTAAATCATTAAGTTAGCATATCATATAGATATATAACATGTGTCTAGTTGATTTTAAAAGTCAAGTTAGACGGATTAACTTTTGTTTACGAACAAATTTAGAATTAACTAAACTATGTTCTAGTGATTACAAGTTTAAACCTTCGAATAAGGTAGTTTTATATATATGAATCGAATGATGTTATGAACATCATTACTACCTCAGGTTTTGTGGATAAACCTACTGGAAATGAGAAAAATAGATCTAGCTTCAAAGAATCCTTGGATGGCTTGAGAGTTCTTGAAGCAAAATCATGACACGAAAACAAGTTCAAGTAAGATTTCCACTCGAAATAAGATTGTTATAGTTATAGAAATTGAATCAAAGTTTGAATATAAGTATTACCTTATAATAGAAAGATATCTTACTGTAAATAAAAAAGATTTCTTGAGGTTGGATGATCACTTAAAGTGGATTTGCAAGATTGGAAGTAAGCTAGCAAACTTGGAAGTGTTGTTGGTGTGTTCTTGAGTAGTTGTTTTATAACTTGGTTTATGTATGGATTTATGAACTAGATTGAGCTAGATTTTATTGAAGATGATGAAGTACACTTAGAATAAGGGAGGAACACTTGAGAGAGAGTAGTTTGATTTAAGAAAATTGCAAAGTGAATGTGTTTGTAAGTACCAACATTCACGTGAACTAAGGCTCTCCATATAGGCTCCATTAGTTTGTAATTTTGTGAGATATTTCTTGCTAGATGTTAAATGATAGTTCTCACATGGTTAGGTAACTCACATGGGCTGCTAAGAGCTGATCATTGGAGTGTATATACCAATAGTAAATACATTTAGAAGCTGTGTATTGTACGAGTACAAATACGAGCGCATACGAGTAGAATTGTTGATGAAAATGAATGAGGATGCAATTGTAAGCATTTTTGTTAAGTAGAAGTACTTTGATAAGTGTCTTGAAGTCTTTCAAAAGTGTATGAATACATATTAAAATACTACATGTAAATACATTTTAACTGAGTCGTTAAGTCATCGTTAGTCGTTACATGTAAGTGTTGTTTTGAAACCTTTAGGTTAACGATCTTGTTAAATGTTGTTAACCCATTGTTTATTATATCAAATGAGATGTTAAATTATTACATTATCATGATATCAAGATGTATTAATATATCTTAATATGATATATATACATTAAATGTCGTTACAACGATAATCGTTACATATATCTCTCGTTTCGAAATCATTAAGTTAGTAGTCTTGTTTTTACATATGTAGTTCATTGTTAATACACTTAATAACATGATTACTTATCATTTATCATGATTAAACATAGTGTATCAATAGCTTAATATGATTCATATATATTTAGTAAGACGTTGTTATAACGATAATTGTTATATATATTGTTTTCGAGTTTCTTAATTCAATAGTCTCATTATTATGTATAAAACTCATTGTTAAAATACCTAATGAGATACTTACTTATCAAAATATAATGTTAACTATATATATAACCATATATATGCCATCAATTAGTTTTTACAAGTTTTAACGTTCGTGAATCACCGGTCAACTTGGGTGGTCAATTGTCTATATAAAACCTATTTCAATTAATCAAGTCTTAACAAGTTTGATTGCTTAACATGTTGGAAACACTTTATCATGTAAATATCAAATTCATTAAATATATAAAAACATGGAAAAGTTCGGGTCACTGCAGAATAGACAACAACGTCCCTTACCCCCGACGCCCATGCAGTCTGACTACATGCATACTCGTTCAGACGGCTCATCCAATTGAGCGACTCGGTTAGGTGACGTATTAACATTCCATAATGGTCTAATCTTTCTTAAGCATAATAGAATACATGGTTTACCATATCCGAGAGATGTGACGTGTTTTAATGCTTTCGTTAATGATTGGTTTTAAAAGATAGTTAGGCCCTTAAAAAGAGTTCAACCATAAAGAACACCATGGCTAAGTCAAGCTGACTTCCATGAACACGTTCAGTTATCCTAACGGTCCAATGCTTTATGTGTCTAAACAAACAGTTCCATAATTAACTAAGAATCCCTCAAGCGGGGTGCAATGCTTGAGATCGCGTTATGGTGCAGTGTACTAATCAACACTGACTGGGTTCCATGGCCTTACTTAGCAGAGGTACAGCTTACAACAATTGTTGTGCTTCAGCGTGTACATACGAAGTTTATATGCTTGGTGACTACACTAGCATGGTCTGGGACCGACAATGTACTAAACGGTGGAGACACTTCGGGTTTATTGACTTCGGAGTCTACTTCAATACGCATCTCGAAATTGCTTCCGGAACTAATGGAATCCAAGCTAGGTGTAGGATCCATCTCTTATGATCAGTTAGAGGATTTTCGATATGAAATGATTTTCGGTTATCGGATAATATTCTAATTATATAGAATATCTAATATAGTACAGAAGATCCCGTAGATTACGGAAGAAATTAAGGAAACATGTCAGATAAAGTCTACAGTAACAGATACTCTAAGATATGGATTTGTCTATACACTATTCATGCAATCAATGCAGTAAGATGTGAATAGACTAGAAATGATAAGCAGGTAATTTCCTAAGGATGATAAGTAGATGATTTTCGACACGAAATGATAAGCAAAACTTTTGACATGCAGACATGGTCGAAGTTCAGACCCACTAATGCATCTAAACAACTATCAGTTAGACACACTAATGCAAGACCTGGTTCGCTAAGACCACCGCTCAGATACCACCTATAACAACCCATCCTAATCCATCTGGACGAATACATTACAATTGGTTACATCGCGAGGTACTTGACCTCTATATGATACATTTTACAAACATTGCATTCATTTTTAAAAGACAAACTTTCATATCATCGAAAGTTGACGGCATGCATACCATTTCATAATATATTCAACTATAAATGACTTGATAATATTATTGACGAACTCAATGACTCGAATGCAACATCTTTTGAAATATGTCATGAATGACTCCAAGTAATATCTCTAAGATGAGCAAATTCACAGCGGAAGATTTCTTTCGTACCTGAGAATAAACATGCTTTCAAGTGTCAACCAAAAAGGTTGGTGAGTTCATTAGTTTATCATAAATAATCATTTCATAATTTTAATAGACCACAAGATTTCATATTTCCATTTCTCATAAACATACTTCTCATGCATAGAGACAAAAATCATTCATATGGATTGAACACCTGGTAACCGATATTAACAAGATGCATATAAGAATATCCCCTATCATTCCGGGACATCCATCGGACTTGATATAAAACAACATCGAAGTACTAAAGAATCTGCTACAACGGATGGGGTTCGTTAGGCCCAATAGATCTATCTTTAGGATTCGCGTCAATTAGTAGACTGGTTTACTAATTCTTAGGTTACCAAGTAAAAGGGGCATATTCGGCTTCGATCATTCAACCATATAATGTAGTTTCGATTACTTGTGTCTATTTCGTAAAACATTTATAAAAGCGCATGTATTCTCAGTCCCAAAAATATATATTGCAAAAGCATTTAAAAGGGGAGTAATGAAACTCACGATACTGTATTTTGTAGTAAAAATACATATGACGATACTGAACAATGCAGGGTTGGCCTCGGATTCATGAACCTATATTATTTGTATATTCATTAATACATATAACTGTAATCGAGTAAATATTTATATTATTATTAGTGATAATTTCTATATTACTAACTTATATATTTTATCATATATTCAATTTGTATATTTTAAATAAAGTATTTATATATTTAAGTTATGGTTATTATATTTTTTTTTATACATAATCTTTTGTTTACAAAGTAATAGTTATAGTATTACTAGAGTAATATTAATAATAAAAATGATAATAATTATAATACTTAATATTACTAATAAGATGATAATGTTAATAATTCTATTAATGATAATAATTATGATATAAATGATGATAACAATAATATTAGAAATAATTATAACAATTTTAAATGTATAGACTTTTTATCTATATATTATATATAATGATACAAGTAATACTGATATTAACATTAACATTAATATTAATATTAATAATAGCAATGAAAAAATAATACTATTAGTATAACAACTACACTTATAATTTAATATATTAGTATTACATATTATTGATTATGTAATATAATTTGTATAATATTTATTATATAATGACTTATATTGGGTATTAAATTTTTATATATTTTAGTATATATTAATATACATATATTACTAATTAAGTATAGATTCTTAAATATATTTTCAAACTACTATATATATAATAATGTTCTAAATAACAAACTTTATATATTAATTATATATATCAAAACTAATAAACTTAAAGTATAACATTGTACATTTAATATTTTGTTAACGTGGACATATCGTGTTTGAAATCACTTATATTCAATATGCCTTATGTATTCAAAATATCAAGTTTTAGTTATTTTAAGTTATCTTTCATAATAACTAAACCACATAATAGTTCACTAATATATATAATTTATTATGTAATTATTATTTACATATATAATTATCTATATATACATTTCTGTTTACAATTTGAGGTTCGTGAATCATAGAAAATAGTCAAAGGTCAAATGATCTTATGAAAATAGTTTAAAACTTTTGAGACTCAACTTTACAGACTTTTCTTATCGTGTCGAACCCATATACAGATTAAGTTTAACTTTGATCGAAAATCTCCGAGTCATCAAAGTACCTACCCGTTAAAGAAATTTCGTCCCGAAATTTGATCGAGGTCGTCATGGCTAACAATAAAATTTTTTTCATGACGAATATAAGTTGATAAATAGAGTTTTATCACCATTGAGTAATGTGGGTGAAGTAATTCAATTACTCGAAGAGTATGGATGAAGCTATCACAAAAGATTGAGATTGAGATTTAACTTTTGACGTAGTCACGGTTGATTTCCGGAATTCAAGGGATTTAGAGAAAATCTTCGTAATAAGATTTGGTTCTTCGATAATTAAAGAAATTAAGATCTTTTTAACTAAAAGCGATCATCTGTCTCGGTTGCTCTGTCTGATATTTCACTATAAATCCATCCCCTTCATTTCCTTGTTTCCACACTCCCATTTCTATTTCGGAGTTTCATCATTTTGTTTTCTCTTTTTACCGTTAAGCACAGCAAGTAATGGTCTAGAATTTGTTAGTATAGAGTTTCGAATGAACATGACTGATGTTCTAAGAGAGATTGTAATAGCACGATTTTTGATTGGTTAAATTACCAGCATTCAGGAGGAAAGATAGCACTATCAAGAAAATATTTTCTTGATGTGTTTATAAATTTGATAAATGTAAGAGTCGTGCAACATGGCACATGATAACGGTATGATCTGTGAATCCTCACGCTCCATTAGAAACTCAGCATAATTTAGTGTAATATAATCACATTGATCAAGTGTCATTATATTATACTAACTCATGCTTCAGTTCCCAACACTACTTCAAAATCATTCATATTTTAAATTCGAAGGTTCACAGATTATAGAAACTAAAACAGTTTCCTTTTATGATATAATACAGATAGTGTGGAGAGATAATTAATATCGAACGAGAATATTTATGAAAATATCTTCAGAAATATTGAGGATATTAATAAAGAAAGATACGATGATATCTTAGAATTTCTAATATCGATGGATGATGATGAAGATTTGTCCGTAAAGGTTCAGAGTCAGGAGCAAGGTATTCGTTAATGACTTCAGCAAGTACTGAATCATTTGAATTCTTTGAAGGCAGGTTTAGTCTTTGTGATTTATCCACAACCTCCTTCATGGTTTGCTCAGTCCATTTTTCAGTTCCAACTTTTTTGAGCTTTGCCAACATACTATTCTTTATCGTCAAACTTTCGATGGTTAAGGTCGTTTATGGTTGTCTACAGTTTCTGTTGCTTCATTCAGCTTTCTTTTTTTTTCAAATTCAGAGTATTGGTTCATAGACTGGTGCTTTTCAGAGTTTCAGAATGGAAGATCATAATTCTAAGAGATAACTGTTGTACATATAACTGTTGATGTAGACATGTTGCGAGATTCAAAATACTGATTGCTAATTCCCAATAACTAGTATGGCAATTCTCGTTATAAGATGTGGATGAGTATATGATAGGGTTTTGATGAACAGATATAATGATTTTTCGAAAAGTCAAAGATCAATGAAGTTGATGGTAAGTTTACTGCTAATGTGGTGGGATATAAACGGTTTCCCGGTAACGATGACGAAAGGCAACTTATATATCAAGGTTATAATAGAGTTTATTCGAATGAAAAGTCAAAATTGATTTACTGAAGCTGTGACAAATTTGACTACTTTGGAAAGGGATTGCAAAGTTATTTTCGGTAATAACAACGCCAAAGGAGCTAGCACAGGTACGTGTTAAACGTTTGCTCAGGTTCAGGGTGTTTTCAGGTCCATAACTATATGCTTCAATCTTTTCTTCCGTAGATGAAGTGCGGTTGGTTCATCCTCTCGATTGGGGTGTTTTCAAGATTCATGAAAGGTTTGAACGCAGAATGTAATCGTCGAGGTACAAATGAGGTTTAAGATGAAATCAAGTGGCAAACTTGAAGGAATGTTTAGTTTCATATGTTATAATCAATATTTTAATTCATTTTAATTGTCTAATGTTATTAGTCCACAGTCGATAGTCCACAGTTAACAGTCTAATAATTCATATATAGTTTAACATATAATATTCAAATTAATTAATATGTATCGTGACCCTTGTATATGTCTCAGACTAGATCACAACTCAAAGTATATATATTATTATAGAATCAACCTCAACCATGTATAGAGAACTCGATCATTACTGCATATAGAGTGTCTATGGTTATTCCAAATAATATATATAGATGCTTCGATATGATATGTCAAAACCTTGTATACGTGTCCCGATATTTAAAGTGCGTAAAATAGATAACAGAAATTAAACGACGATAAATAAAATTGCGAGAATATAAATTACAATAAATAAACTACGATAATTAAATTGCGATAAATAAATTGCGATAAATAAAATGTAATACGGAATTAACAGTTAGCTAAGATTTCGTTAGCGTGGTTTCTTAACAAATTTTCTCATAGTTAATTTGTTTGTTTCTAACAAATTTTATTTTGTCCAATGTTTTCTTCATTATGCCACTTGTTAGATTCTGACAAGTCAAAATCCAAATATGAAATTGAATAAAAATGGTTATTTTGTGGTGAACGGAATCGTATATCTGTGGATGTAAGTAGGATAGTAAATGACTGTTGAATCAGATTCGAAGAATGTACAGTGTAACTTATTAATGTGAAATCTAAATATTCCTCGGGTATTACCTACCCGTTAAAATATTTTCACCATTAATAGTTTGTACAAAAGAATTTTTAATTACAATCTTTATGCAAACATATATACATATATATTTTCTTCAGATGTAAATCGTGGATTTAATGAGTCAATATGATATTAAACTCATTTGATTTATCATTAGAATAAGAATATATAATCTCTAAAAAAATTAGAGATTACATAATCGCCATGTCGAACGAAGATAAATGATGTAGAACGATTCGCAGATTGATGATTATGCTCGAGGTACATAATGAGATGTTGAGGTGTGGATTGTTGATGGTACTGGTTATGCTGTTGGTGCTGCTGTTGGTGCTGCTGATGGTGGTACTATTGTTGTCAGTGCTACAAGTGTTGTTGGTGCTGAGGTTGGTGATGATGTTGGTGTAGTAAGTATAGCTTGTAAATCACGCACCATTCTTGTCAGGGTTTCTATCCTACCCTCTATCATTTCTATCCATCCACTCATCTGATTCGATAGATCTTGATTATCAATTCGAAGTTCCCTAACTTCTTCTAATATTCCCCTTCGATTGGTATTCGGAAGAAGAGGTTGAATATTTTCTGAGATTGCAGTAATGCGACCTTCGAGGTTGAAAACTTTAGCAAGAAGGGTGAATACAGTGTTGCGCATAGGTTCACCGGTGAGTACATCATTTTCTCCGATGTTAGGAGGTAAGTTTGGTTCGCGGTAGGGCTCCCCTTCTTATTTTCTCCATCGAGTGAGTAAGTCTCGGACCCACCCCCTTCTCCTCCAGAAGGAAAAATAGCTAAACGATGGAGACACTTCGGGTTCATTGACTTTGGAGTCTACTTCAATACGCATCGCGAAATTGCTTCCGGAACTAATGGAATCCAAGCTAGGTGTAGGATCCATCTCTTATGATCAGTTAGAGGATTTTCGATATGAAATGATTTTCGGTTATCGGATAATATTCTAATTATATAGAATATCTAATATAGTACAGAAGATCCCGTAGATTACGGAAGAAATTAAGGAAACGTGTCAGATAAAGTCTACAGTAACAGATACGCTAAGATATGGATTTGTCTATACACTATTCATGCAATCAATGCAGTAAGATGTGTCTAGACTAGGAATGATAAGCAGGTAATTTCCTAAGGATGATAAGTAGATGATTTTCGACACGAAATGATAAGCAAAACTTTTGACATGCAGACATGGTCGAAGTCCAGACTCACTAATGCATCTAAACAACTATCAGTTAGACACACTAATGCAAGACCTGGTTCGCTAAGACCACCGCTCTGATACCACCTATAATGACCCATCCTAATCCATCTGGACGAATACATTACAATTGGTTACATCGTGAGGTACTTGACCTCTATATGATACATTTTACAAACATTGCATTCATTTTTAAAAGACAAACTTTTATTTCATCGATAGTTGATGGCATGCATACCATTTCATAATATATTCATCTATAAATGACTTGATAATATTATTGACGAACTCAATGACTCGAATGCAACATCTTTTGAAATATGTCATGAATGACTCCAAGTAATATCTCTAAGATGAGCAAATGCACAGTGGAAGATTTCTTTTGTACCTGAGAATAAACATGCTTTCAAGTGTCAACCAAAAAGGTTGGTGAGTTCATTAGTTTATCATAAATAATCATTTCATAATTTTAATATACCACAAGATTTCATATTTCCATTTCTCATAAACATACGTCCCATGCATAGAGACAAAAATCATTCATATGGATTGAACACCTGGTAACTGACATTAACAAGATGCATATAAGTATATCCCCTATCATTCCGGGACATCCATCGGACATGATATAAAACAACATCGAAGTACTAAAGCATCCGCTACAACGAATGGGGTTCGTTAGGCCCAATAGATCTATCTTTAGGATTCGCGTCAATTAGTAGACTGGTTTACTAATTCTTAGGTTACCAAGTAAAAGGGGCATATTCGGCTTCGATCATTCAACCATATAATGTAGTTTTGATTACTTGTGTCTATTTCGTAAAACAATTATAAAAGCGCATGTATTCTCAGTCCCAAAAATATATATTGCAAAAGCATTTAAAAAGGGAGTAATGAAACTCACGATACTGTATTTTGTAGTAAAAATACATATGATGATAATGAACAATGCAGGGTTGGCCTCGGATTCACGAACCAATATCATTTGTATATTCATTAATACATATAACCGTAATCGAGCAAATATTTATATTATTATTAGTGATAATTTCTATATTACTAACTTATATATTTTATCATATATTCAATTTGTATATTTTAAATAAAGTATTTATATATTTAAGTTATGGTTATTATATATTTTTTTATGCATAATCTTTTGTTTACAAAGTAATAGTTATAGTATTACTAGAGTAATATTAATAATAAAAATGATAATAATTATAATACTTAATATTACTAATAAGATGATAATGTTAATAATTCTATTAATGATAATAATTATGATATAAATGATGATAACAATAATATTAGAAATAATTATAACAATTTTAAATGTATAGACTTTTATATCTATATATTATATATAATGATACAAGTAATACTGATATTAACATTAACATTAATATTAATATTAATAATAGCAATGAAATAATAATACTATTAGTATAACAACTACACTTATAATTTAATATATTAGTATTACATATTATTGATTATGTAATATAATTTGTATAATATTTATTATATAATGACTTATATTGGGTATTAAATTTTTATATATTTTAGTATATATTAATATACATATATTACTAATTAAGTATAGATTCTTAAATATATTTTCAAACTACTATATATATAATAATGTTCTAAATAACAAACTTTATATATTAATTATATATATTAAAACTAATAAACTTAAAGTATAACAT
The DNA here is from genome assembly GCF_046630445.1 of Rutidosis leptorrhynchoides. NCBI lineage: Eukaryota > Viridiplantae > Streptophyta > Magnoliopsida > Asterales > Asteraceae > Rutidosis > Rutidosis leptorrhynchoides. The sequence continues at coordinate 463,570,176 of NC_092335.1, read as the reverse complement.
TGTACATTTAATATTTTGTTAACGTGGACATATCGTGTTTGAAATCACTTATATTCAATATGCCTTATGTATTCAAAATATCAAGTTTTAGTTATTTTAAGTTATCTTTCATAATAACTAAACCACATAATAGTTCATAATATATATAATTTATTATGTAATTATTATTTACATATATAATTATCTATATATACATTTCTATTTACAATTTGAGGTTCATGAATCATAGGAAATAGTCAAAGGTCAAATGATCTTATGAAAATAGTTTAAAACTTTTGAGACTCAACTTTACAGACTTTACTTATCGTGTCGAACCCATATACAGATTAAGTTTAAATTTGATCAGAAATCTCCGGGTCATCACATCGCTAATCATGACAACAATATCACATAACATAATGATAGAAGACATTATATAAAGATAAGGGATAGAAGTACCAGTAGATTAAACGAGTTCCGAATACAAAAGTGACAACTTCAAGACTCAGACCGCACCTAATACAATCCTTGGCGTTCTTCTCCAGGTACTAGGTTTCCCGCACGGAGTCGAAGACCTTGAGAGTATGACTAATATTGTACAACAGAGAGAAAGAAGTGAATTGAAGTGTGTGTTGGAATGAATGACAAAGACACTTTAAATAAGCACAAAATTTTCCTGCAAACGGCTGGCAGGCCGTTTGGCAAGCCGTTTGCAGGGCCCGTTTGCTAAGGCAAGCCGTTTAACAAGGCCGTTTGATCTGGGCGTTTGGCAGGCCGTTTGCCACACTGGCAGGCCGTTTGGCAGTGTAACGACTCGACTTTTTCGACTTGCTTTTGTACTTTGTGCTTTCACGAAACTGCGTATTTGTGCATCCTGAGCTATACTATACTCTGGGATCTTACTACATGTGGATTACTTTCGTTTATATGTTTAAATGTTCCTTTAAGTACGTAGGTTACTTAACTTGATCCCCGAAAGCCTTTATGACCTTTGGTGTCACTTGACGTTTAGAACGAACTGCGTACTGTGTACACGTTTAACTTTGGTCATAATCGGAATATTATGACTACGAAATACTAATTTTTATTTTATAATAACAATTACTTGGGTTTTTGGATGCTTAATTATGCTTAGTAATTTACTAGAGCACACTAGTTAGTCTTGTTGGACTTTCTACCTTGTTGGACTTTAGCCCACCCTACACTAGCTAGTGGACTATTTAATTAGCCCAATTATAATTAGTTAGTGACCCATATTAATGAAAGATAAATGCCCATTTATTAAAGGGAACATACTAGCATTTTTGTTAAGCGTTATCCTTAATGTTGCATGGGATCCTAACATAAGCACCAACTTTAGACAACCATTAACCAAAAAGCAAAAAGGTGTCCCCCTTCCCCCCCCCCCCCACTAAACTTACGGCCTACACACCCTCCCCACACCCTCATCTCCTATAAATACCAAGCTTATCCCATTCATTTCACACTTGATTTCATTTACAAATTACACACACTTACTCTCTAATTCTCTCTCTAGTTTTTCTCACTCTAAAAAGTGTAAGTTTTAAATTTTATTTCTCTTCTTATTCCCTTCATATACACGACATCATCATCATCATTTAATGGATCTAGCTTTTAGCTTTTGATCTTGTTATATCTTGTAAATTCAAACTTGAGTTTGAATCCTTCAAGAACATGGAAGATTCAAGCTTTCTAGCTTTGAATCTTCATTGACTTGTTAGATCTAGCTTGTGATTTCTTTGTTTTATTATAAAGATCAAAACTTGTGTTTATGATCTTCATGTAACTTGAAGATCTAGTCTTTTACTTTAAGGATCTTCAAGAACACTAAAGATCCAAGCTTTTTAGCTTAGGGTTTTATTATTTTGTTAAAGATCTTAGCTTTTTAGCTTATGGTCTCATTACTTTCATTATTTTGTTAAAGATCTTAGCTTTCTAGCTTATGGTGTCATTAATCTTGTAAAGATCCAAGCTTTCTAGCTTAGGGTTTTCTTAATACTTGAGATCTAAGTTATTAATGTAGATCTCACTTACTTGAAACCTTTTTGTGTTTATTGTGATGATAAAGATCAAGTCTTCATCATCACATATGATGGAGATGCATAAACTTGTGTAAAATGGACAAAGGTTGAAGCTTTATTGGATTTATGCAATAAAGAGGCAATCTTGATGTTCAAAACTTGTAGAATGATAGATTTTACTCTTAGTTGTGTGTTGATGGTTGAACTTTGGTCAAAGTGATGCTAAAACATCAAAGAGTTGTACACTTGAAGCTTACAAGCATCAAGGATGAGAACCGTGATGAGCATCAAGCACCAAGAATCTCACCGAAGCACTTGTTTGCTGTTTTTCGGGGTTTTATCAGAATCCTGGGCTTCTGGAAAATTGATTTTCAGATAGTTCGTTTCGAGTATATGACTTTTCATTTAGGCCTCGACTTAATCCAATATACGGTTTAGGATTTATAGCTTTCCGAAAGTCACTACGCCTTTGTAACGTTGTGTTGAAATTTCTGACTTACTCGCACTTAAACCGTCACCACAGTCAAAAGAAGACGAATTAGGTTCTGAAAATTGGTCAGAGGTTAGAGGACTCACATACGGAGCCATAACCACTGACTACGCGTCTTTTCGATTTGTATAGAGGTCGTAACAGCTATCCGAATTCAGCCTTTTGTTTCGATCTCTATTCTTGTTAAACTTACCTTAGTTTTGATGAACGATGATGATGTTGATGATGACACTTAAACTTAATTTATTCACTTTTACACTTATTGGGACAACATACTGACCTAGTGACCTTTGACTTAGGTTGACAACCTTTCAGACCGACTTACTACCTGTATACGTTTCATATCGACTTTTACTGCTTATTCACTGTTAGTTATAGCTTCCCTTTACTACTTTTAACTATTTTTGGGACTGAGAATACGTGCGCTTTTTACGTTTTACATACTAGACACGAGTACTTAAACTTTACATATGTGTGGGTGATATAACGGCACAAAGATTCCCCTTAGCTCGGTAACGTTTAATCATTAGTTTCCTAACCGTGAACGCGAATCTTAGATATGGATCCATAGGGTTTGACAACCCTACTCGGGCTAGTCGCGCTAGCATTTAACGGGTGTTTAATACTTTGAGGACAAATGTACTCGCCAAGTGCACTTTTAGGGGGTGATATACATACGTTAAGTCTAGTTACCGGGTGCCCACGGTTAAGCATATACTTTTCATACTGATTTAAACTACTGATGGAAGCACTGAAATCTCGTGGTCTACATTACTTTACTGATTACAAATTATAGCTCACCAACATTCGTGTTGACTTTTAAGCATGTATTTCTCAGGTGCTTAGACGATGTTGCTTTCGCTTTTAGAATTGTTGTCTTGGTGTTATAGACTTACTGTTATGGACCTGATGTGTTAGATTTCCGCTGCATTACTTAGAGATGCCTCAATCATGGAACTTTTCTTTTGCATTCGTAACTTATGTTATTTTCAAACAATGACTTTGTAATGACCTTTGTGTCACGTTATCTTTTGTAAAATACTATCTTCTTATGAATTCAAAACTGGTTTTCAAACAGCATATAGTGTTTGACCTTGTAATGATTCTATTGTTGATGAACTGTACACGATGGTTTTGTACGGGGTGTCACAGGCAGCCCGTTTGGCAAGCCGTTTGGCTTGCTGATTCCCTGGATCGTAACTTGATTTCTTGTCTTTCACCGTTTTCGCTCTAGAATCTTTGTTTTAGCTCCGATTCTCTTGATTCTTTTTGCACCGTCTTCGTAATTACTTGTTCTTTAATTCTAACCGACGAATTGGGCATTTTGCTGACAAAGTTCGAATCTTTCTTGTTTTTGGGCCTTAATACTGGGGTGAAAACGTGACTTTTTCGCTGATATCAAATATCCCACACTTAGACTTTGCTTGTCCTCAAGAAAACTCTCATTTTCTTAAGAATCTTTTCAGAGTTTCTTTTCTAATAGCCTAAGCAGTTTGCTTTTATTATAAGAGCAAAAGATAAGGTGAGTCATCTATGTTATGATTGAAACTATCTCTGCAAGCATGCGAGGAGATTACATGACATAGGCTAGCTTTCACGGGTCATTCAAATCACACAAGTGTTTAGAGTTCCCTATAGATCTAACAAATGAATTCACTCATAGCCAGTCATGCTGCACCCATCATCATAGGCTTGATAAAGACTCAAATCATTGCTGCTAACGCGAGAATGGTAGTAATCTTAGCTTCTAGGTCATTTGTCAATGATGGAGAAGGAATTTTGGAGTGGTAGTTAAGTTGTTTGAGAGGTGAGATAAAAGGGGGATGTAGTCTTTATACAGACTTTTATTTGGATAGATAGGAGTGCTGAAGTGTTTGAGAAGCACTTTTGAACTTTTCTTCATTTGATAATCATTTTCGGTCAAGTTTTCTTCGGCATTTCTCTTATTAAGTTCTGCTCCTTTTTAGAACTTTCTTTTTCTTTTCTTTTTTCTGGAGATTTCATCTCGAGAAACTTTTTGCCGGTAAACTTTTTCAAGACCTTTGCCATGATACTTGAGAGGTTTATAACATCGGGCTTTCGGAAGGAATCTCATTTTCTGGATTTTTCGAGTAATAGTAAAATGATGTGGATGTGGTGGTGGAGAAGAAGTAGTGGAGGTGCGAAAGGCTTATTTTTGACAAATGGCTAGCTCTTCTGATTATAACCGAATCACGTTTCGCTGCTCGGGAATGTAGATCTAAAGCAAGTTCAGATTCTGAGCACAGACATCGGCACTCTCAACGGAAAATAGTGAAGCATTAAAGATGAATGCTGGTCTTATTTGGGGTGCCTCACCATAATCAATTTAGGTCGATAATGCCTTAGTCATGCAATGCTCTATTAGAGATTTTGTTCAACCTAACAAGATTTACACCCTACTTAAGCCTTACTTTTATTGACAAACGTTTTAGGTTTTCAAAAATACTTTTTCGAAAAGGGTTTCTTTTGCAAAAATTTTTGAAATTTGGCTTAAGGACTTGGAATCTTCGTGATGGGTTATTTTAATACAGCATAAAAAGAGTATACCAACATCCCACACTTAGACGAACATTGTTCTCAATGTTCCTAGTGTATCCTACACTTAGGAGTTTTAGTTGAAGATTTGGGATTATTTGTCTACTGTTTTAATTGGGTTGGAATCCCACACTTAGTGATAAGCTAGGATGTGGCATAGTTTGAATCTTGAGCTATTAGTGAAAAGAAAGAAATATCCCTAGCAGATGCGGTTGGCTTCCAATCCTTGCGTCTTTTATTGATCGGCTCATTTGTCATCCTTTATTCTTCTACTCTACTTTATTGCACCGGTTGCCTCCCGAGAAGCGCTTTTGTTTAAGGTCGTTGGCTCGACCGTAGAGACGCTTTAAAAAGCAAACATTCCTTACTGATGGTTGAAATCTTGGTCTTCTCTAGGGAATGTGAGTCTTGGCGGGTAAATTCTGAGAAATTGTCGAACCAATAGTGGTAGAAGATCCGGTACTTCTCTTGAAGATCTTCTGAAAGATAAGTAGTGCGCAGTTTCGACTCTTGATAAGTCTTGAAGTCTGATGAGAATATGATCAACGGCGCTGCTGATTGACCCATGAATGTCAATCATAGAGGCAGTGCTGGTGGTGATTGTTTCTCTTATGGGATGCTCATTTCGGAGGTCTTCAAACAATGTTAGAAACTGTATCTTTAGAATTTTGAAGTCTTCCGAATGGTGATCTCCACAGTAAGAGTCTGTAGCTTTGCACAGATTTGTTAAAAGACGAAGCTGAAAAGAAGTGAACAGCAATCCTGATCCGAGCATTAATGTCACCGTCTTTGGGTATATCTCCCGACATCCAGCTTTAAATGTGAAACTTGGATCTTTGGATTCGTGGAAGATACGTGATATCTCCTTCGTAACATAGGTGGTAATGTTGACTAGATCTGGTTCAAGATGAGAGAATGGATTGTTGCGCCTTACTTCCTTCGTAACAGCATCTCGTAACTCTTTGATAATCAGATCAGCATGGTGATCAATTGTTATGTCAATCACTAGTCTGTCTGGTGTGCTTTCGAAATTATCTCTTTCCAAGAGAGCGAAAAAGCTGTGAATATCCTCGATCATTTGCAAATCAGAGTGATAACTCGGGCGTCTGGTGGAAAGATTCATGTGCTGCCGGATGAGAGTCAGTAGTGCTCGTTGGTTTGCTGAGAATGGAAGTGCAGATCCGGCTAAGGCGTTATAAACCCTAGAGTAAATGATCTTCTGATATCGACAGAATCTTGTCTCAAGAATAGTGCGAACCACTGAATCGTGCTCTCGTTGCCTTTCTTCTTAGTAGATATGATCGTGAAGAGAATTGATAAAGTCTTGAATGCGTTCTTCTAGGATTTCAACATCATTGTCTTCTCTTCGGAGATAGAGGTTGTGTTCTTCTCAGATAGCCATAATTCGTTCTGTTAAGCGTAGTGAAAAATATATTGTTGATTTGCGGATGGCTTCGAGAATGTCTTTAAATTCATCGGTATCATTGATGAAGGTTATCATGTCTGCGTGTGTAGATATAACCGAAATTTGATCTGAAGAAGAGTCCGGCTCCCCTTGATCCGGTTCGGTTGGAGAGTGTGAGTTATTCAGAATTTCTTCATGTTGCTCTCCCTCGTCATCATCGGTATATTGTTTATCTGAGGATGCGTCTGATGAACGGGTTTCTTCAGTATTCTGATTCTCCACTTTGATACTTGCAGGATCAATTTCTATATCCTTAACCTCAGCCTTGTCAGTCTTCTTCTTGAAGCGAATGATTAAACTGTGATCTTCCGTCTCAAGCCTCATTAATTCTTCATGACGCTTAGTGCTTAGAGCGGGTATTATCGCAGTTTCTTTTATGTCTTCCCTTTCCTCTTCCTCTTCAGATTCCTACTCTTCCTCTATTTCTTCACTGGGATCCTCTTCTTCCATTTCTGGGTCGTCTACAGACTGTGATTTGACACCCATCTCGATATCATCGGCTGGTGGTGAAGACTCGTCATAGGAAGTTATCTGTCTGGTGGAAATAGCAAGCATCTTTGCCTATCCAGGAAGATCGGTTGGTCAGTCAATTTTGAAGGTGACGCTCTCCCCATGTGATCGTAAGATCAAGGTTTGATTGTACACATCAATGACAGTCCTAGCCGTATTCATGAAAGGTCTTCCTAACACTACTGGTATGTGTAGGTCTTCCTTAATATCCATTACTACAAAATTCGTAGGATACAAGAATTTTTCGACTTTCACCAAGACGTTCTCAACTATGCCCTTAGGATATCGAATTGTGTGATCGGCAAGTTGGATTGTCATTTTAGTTGGTGACAAGTCTCCTAACTCTAATCTCTTGTAGAGATAGTATGGGATTAGATTGATACTTGCTCCTAAATCTGCTAGTGCATGAATGGTTCCAGATTGGTAGATTGAACACGGGAAAATGAATTGGCCCGTATCTCCTAGCTTTGGTGGTAGAGACTTCCTGAGTAATGCAGAGCATTCTTCATTCAGTGGAATTTTGTTGGAATCTGGTATCCTTTCCTTTGTAGAGAGAAGTCTTCGGATGTATCTCTTCTGGTTGGGAACTTTGGACATAGTGTCCAGGAATCTTCCATCAAGTTTGAAGGAATCAAGCTTGGATGGTTCGTCCTGTAGCCTTCCAGGATAGGGTACACGAATTGGAGTTTCAGGGGTCAGCTTCTGAATATATGTCGATTTGTTCTTGAGCCTAGCTGACCTTCTCCGTGGTTCTTCCTCTGGGATTATGGAATCCATTTGCTTTGCTTCTTCTATGTGGGGATTTTGGATAGTATTACTTGGTTTCCAGACTTTTGAGCAGAGCCAATTGATTTCTCATTAGTATCTCCTTCTGATCTTGCCTGGCTGCAGTTCTCTGATTTAGCTGTTGTTGTCCTTGAATGAACTGAGTCAACTGATCATCAGCTCCGAGAGTGGGGTTAGTTGCTTTTGTAATCTGGGTGGTAGGGGAATTTTCCTCGACTGGTGTACCAGTGAGTGGAAGTGGTTGATCGTAGGTCAATTGAGATTGTTGTCTGGATAAGGTGGATAGCGATAGCGAAAAGGCTGATTGTTTCGCTGAAACTGATTAACCCTAGGTTGTTGATTGAATTCGGGATTTGGTGGACTAGCTGGGTATTGAACGTAACATACTGAACCGTCAGGGTTTTCGTACTCAACTTGATATTCTTCAGTAGTTTGCGGGTTGGTACAAAAACATAAGCCTGAGCTTGGTTGACCTGATGCGGCTGCGTCTTCAATTCTTCGAGTTGTTTAGCAAGAGATTCCATCTTATCTGTGAGGGAATTGATGGCCTCTGTTTGATTGTTAAGTGCAGAGAGTGGGGCAGATGATGAAGTTGTTTCACCACTGTTCCAGTCATGATGATGCATTGTCATGTTCTCGAGCAATTCCCATGCTTCGTCTGCGGTTTAGTTCATCAGATTCCCTTGAGTTGCTGCATCGATCGTCAACCTTTGATTTACCGTAAGACCATTGTAGAAGGTACATATTTGGGCTGACTGTTCTAGCTGGTGATTAGGGCATTTCTTCAGCAAGGTTTTGAATCGCTCCCATGCAGTGTAAAGAGATTCATCATAACTTTGTTTGAAGTTAATGATGTCATTCTTTTGTTTGGTTTGCTTAGAAGGAGGGAAATATTTGGTTAGGAATTTAGTAGCCATCTTCGTCCATGACGTGATGGAATGTTTTTCCAGTCCTTCGAACCAAGTTTGAGCATGATGAGTGAGAGAATAGGAAAACAAGTATAGTCGGACTATATCTTGTCCTATCCCTGGCTGTTTGTAGGAGTTCGAAAGAGATATGAATTTATCAAGGTAAGAATTAAGATCGTCATTCGGTAATCTATGAAACTGACAGCTATTCTGGATGAGCTGGATGAGCTGGATGATGTGATTTTTTAACTCGAACGAGTGTCCTTGAATCTCCGGAAATCTGATTGGTCCTCCTCGACCTTCAATCGAGGGTTTGGTATTTTTTGCTAAAGTAACGCGTACCGCCATTCGATTTATGATTCGTGCTTCCTTGCGAGCTTTAGAGATTATTGCGTCTGGATCAGGTACGAATAACAACGGCCCTGGTCTAGATCGACTTTGGGTCATACACTGGGTATGCCTTTTTGTTTTTAATTTTTAGCAAATAAACTAAATTTCTAAAGTAATCTAAGGTAAGCTAAACTAGTCTAAGGTAGTGTAATCTAAAGTAATTTAATTCTAGGGTAATCTAATTTAATTAACTAACTATCCTATGGCTGAATATGTTTTTGGTTCTGGCTACTGATTCCCTGGTATTTCGATAACAGAGCTCCGCACGAACTATTCAACAAACCAACTGGCCAGGCCGACTACGGAGAGGTAGGATCCTTTTGGTCCCAATATAATTGGCGACTGTTCGGAAAATCCAACAACCAAGTCCGTGTATAATTGTCTTTCTTAGACACCACTAAATGCTTGTAAATAAGTTTGATAGAGAGCAGTATTGCCTGATACCAGTTCCACGGCAGTGGCGCCAAAAACTATACTCCCCCTTGATATGGCCGAAATGGACGGTTTTGTTTCTTTGGTGTCGTCAGGCCGCAGCACGTCAGAATCAACCACCAACGGGGTGGGTACTATTTTAAATTTATATTTAGCGAGGCCTAAATCGTACTACTCCTTAGTATGTGTAAGGGAAGTATGACCTATAGTCGTATTTTTAAGATATCAGTAGAATCGAACCTATATTTAAGCCTAAGATAGTTAGGAAGGAGTAGTGGTTACTTAATTTTAGGATTTTCTAATTTATAAGACAGATAAAGTAAATAATAAAATTCATAATTCGGATAAGGTTAAAGTGAGTGCATACTATAACTTCATCAGTTATTATGCTGAGCATTCTCATGAATAGGCAGAGGCCTTGTATTCATTACACTAGTCCTAAACGCCCCTGTCATAAGACATGTCACTGGGTACTACATTAGACAGCAACGTTCCTTACCCCCGACGCCCGTGCAGTCTGAATACAGGCATACACGTTCAGACGGCTCATCCAATTGAGCGACTCAGTTGGGCGATGTATTAACATTCCACAATGGTCTAAACTTTCGTAAGCATAATAGAATACATGGTTTACCATATTCGAGAGACGTGATGTGTTTTAATACTTTCTTTAATGATTGGTTTTAAAAGATAGTTAGGCCCTTAAAAAGAGTTCAACCATAAAGAACACCAAGGACAAGTCAAGCTGACTTCCATGAACACGTTCGGTTATCCTAACGGTCCAATCCTTTATGTGTCTAAACAAACAGTTCCTTAATTAACTAAGAATCCCTCAAGCGGGGTGCAATGCTTGAGACCGCGTTATGGTGCAGTGTACTAATCAACACTGACCGGGTTCCATGGCCTTACTTAGCAGAGGTACAGCTTACAACAACCGTTGTGCTTCAGCGTGTACGTATGAAGTTTATATGCTTGGTGACTAAACTAGCATGGTCTGGGACCGACAATGTACTAAGGCTCTAGTCAGATGTTTCACTATGAAAGAGTCCTCAGTCAGAATCCAAAGCTCGATAGACTTACTACAACCGGTGTGCCTCAGTCGATCTTACGTTGTATCCGATAGACTTCTCTTACCAAGGGGTGACACAGATAGTGTACTCTGAATTGGGGTTCGCGACTTCCCAATAACAGAGCCAATAACTACGTTCTATTAGTTGGAAAAGCGATTGAGTTTAAAGCATAATCGAAAAGCATTTTAACAGCATACACAAACCATAACATTATATCAGCATTATAACTGCTTACATCATAGCATACATTTAAAGATAACTACTCGCTAATCATGGCAACAATATCACAGAACATAATTATAGAAGACATTATATAAAGATAAGGGATAGAAGTACCAGTAGATTAAACGAGTTCCGAATACAAAAGTGACAACTTCAAGACTCCAGACTGCTCCTAATACAATCTTTGGCGTTCTTCTCCGGGTACTAGGTTTCCCGCACGGAGTCGAAGGCCTTGAGAGTATGACTAATATTGTACAAGAGAGAAAAAGAAGTGAATTAAAGTGTGCGTTGGAATGAATGACAAAGAACCTTTAAATAAGCACAAAATTTGCCTGCAAACGGCTGGCAGGCCGTTTGGCAGGCCGTTTGTAGGGCCCGTTTGCTAAGGCAAGCTGTTTAACGAGTCCGTTTGATCTGGGCGTTTGGCAGACCATTTGCCACGCTGGCAGGCCGTTTGGCAGCCCGTTTGGCAAACTGTTTGGCTTGCTGATTCCCTGGATCGTAACTTGATTTCTTGTCTTTTACCATTTTCGCTCTAGAATCTTCGTTTTAGCTCCGATTCTCTTGATTCTTTTTGCACCGTCTTCGTAATTACTTGTTCTTCAATTCTAACCAACGAAGTGGGTATTTTGCTGACAAATTTCGAATCTTTCTTGTTTTTGGGCCTTAATACTGGGGTGAAAACGTGACTTTTTAGCCGATATCAGTCTGCTTTACTGAATCCACTGCATAGATGTCCAGATGCAACACATGCGTCCTTCTATGCTATACTGAACAAACAGTAACTTCTTTACCCGACCAGGCTACCACGTTTCACCTCACACAAAACCTACCTTGTCGTCTCGGTGGGTTCCCAACCTTGCCGCCTCGGTTGGTGTCCAACAAACAGTGTGCACATAAGATCACAGATAATCAGTCATACAATCATCCTAACAAGCATGAAAATATCTAACTATACATGGAAATCATACTGAACATTGCTATATTAAATAAACATAGTAATAAAGAGTCTGAACAAGTAGTGTGTCAGCTACTTAATACTCTATCCGGAGATAAACTCACTCACTGAATACCAGCAACTAGCTCAGATAATCAATCACTGAGCTACTTCCTTATCTTTATCGCCTGAACATAAGGTAATTCAAGTTAGTACAGTGTTCTAATCAAAATTTGACACACGGGCAGCATAACGGCTAGAAAACAGCCAAATTAAACAACAAGTACAGCACTGATCTACATCTGTACGGTTGCAGATGCATCCGTACGCTTAAAAGCCCAATCCGTATGGTTACATCATGTATCCATGCGGTTGCAAGTCCATAGCCCGGTTGCACAAACACTACTGCATCCGTACGGTTGCATGTTGTATCCGTACGGTTTCAAGCTGCATCCATACAGTTGAGTTCATCGAGCAACAGCAGCATAAACAGAGGGGTGTCAAACCAAAATCACTCTATCTCGTTTCCAGACTTGTTTTTGACCCAAAATCCATACATAACAAGTTTGGAAAACGTTTAGGGATTTAAACCCTCTAATTTTAAGCATCAACAACATCAAATTAGCTAGATTTGACTCAAAATCCAATTTAACAAAACCTAACTTAAAAATAACATAAATCCACCAATTTGAATATGAAAATCATGGATTGTTACCTTGAAATAACCACAAAATCAGAAGTAACAAGCCTTACAACACAATTTCAAATCTAAAAACGAGATTAAGACTTTAGGGTTGTTTTAGAGAAGATGAAGTTAGGTGTTGGTGAGATGAAGATTCTGGAAAACATGAAAAAATGAGCTGGTCCAAGGCTTGTATTTGTGTTAAAACACAATACCCCATCACACACGGGTATTTATCAGTTATCTGATAACTTTCGTACTTAATTTAACAACCCTAACAGAGTCCAAATTAAATAAACAAACATATTCTGTGACCCTTGTCACAAACTGGTATTAACCAAATAATAAAATAACATTAATCATTAATCATTTAAATAAAAATAAAGGCATAAATAGCTACACAATTATGCCTAAGGGCAAAAAGGTCATCTTACATCTAGGCTCAGTCTGGGGATGTTACAATTATTATAACCATTATTGGCTAATTTGATTGTGTTTGCTTGTCTATGAAAATATAAGTGTTTGGGTGTGCCCCAAATCTATTGAATAATTGTTGTTTGAATGAAAATAATTGAAAATTTGTTATTGAGTTAGCTAATGATCCATTGCTAGTGATGTTTTGAACTTAATTTTGATTATATAAGTTGTTGATCTTTTGTAAGTGATTTCAAATGAGATGTAATTTGTACTTCAACATGTTTGCATGATCTAGACAATCAAGGAAAGAATTTCAAGTGATTGTGTCCTCTAATTGGTTTGGTTTTCAAAATTTTCTTAGTTAAAACTAGCGGTGTTTAGTTTTCTTAAGTGATTTTGATTACTAGAGGATAGCATAATCCCAATGGCTTCTCATGATGCAACTTGATCTTGTAATTCGATGCTTATGTGAGTTTGCAAAGTTTGACTTGATTAAGGCTTAGTAGTGATATTAAACGTTTACTGGTTCAACAACAAATGTGATAACATTTGGGACAAAAAGGGGCAAACCAAGCATAAGAGTGGATTAGACAAGTGGACACTACTTAGTTATTTGATATCTTATCTCGCTATTTCGCTTTACTATTGCAAGTTTTCATTGTTACTCAAAATCAATCAAAACCCCCAATCAAACCTGGGACAATTATAAGTTTTCGATATTCAATCAAACCACTCTCTTGGAACGAACTTGAATTGAATGCTTACGTGAAAAGTGCTATGATGATTGGGTCCTAGTTGCTCTTTAGTTGTGTGTGCTTATTGTGGTATTTGAATCTGGTTAATTAATTAAGAGTAGTTTTGTACACAAACATCAACTGTCTTTCATTGGGCGTGTGTTGGAATTTAGTGAGACCATTTTTCCTAACAACAGTAATACAAATACATTATCTACATTAGAGTAGAACTATTTACCTATCTCGGATAACGTGAACATAAAAATTCTCATCTGTTTAGAAAATTGTCAAATATAATCACGGGATAACTCAATTAAACCGTATACATGAAAGTAAAATATCTCTCTTCTGGAATAATCTAAGAAGAAAAAAACTCTATCCGATTAGGGATGACATGATCAGGTTGAGTTTGAGCCGGGTATAAGTAATATAATCCCGAACTCGATTAGAAATCTTATCCTAAACATGGACCCATACTCGTCGAGTTCCCATTTACTTACGTACTGTCAAGTTATCAGGATTCTCCACGGGTAACACAGATCACTATTTACTTACTAACTAAAGTGTTTTCTTGTGGGTATCGAATATCCCTTTTGATAGTAATTCTCATTCACCGTTCACATAATTCTATTTTTTGTTTCAATAATGTTATTAAATCAATACTAAATTCAGATAACTATATATAATTATCGAACATTAATATAATACCACAATGTAGCTTATATTATTATTATTATTATTATTATTATTATTATTATTATTATTATTATTATTATTATTATTATTATTATTATTATTATATCGCTATATGTGGGGTATGCGGGTTTATATCTAAATGCATCCCCAAACTTGAAGTTGGAAAAATAACTAAAATCATCTCAATTTCCAATCCTAGACCCAAATACCCGGACCTAAACCCGCACAAAATATATTGGATTCGGGTTTACCAATAGAGACACAGATTTTTTTGTCATCCCTAAGATAACAATAAGTCAATAGTTAGTGTAATGAATATTTGTAGAAAATAAAATTGTATACAATTAGGTACTCCCTCCGTATTAGCTTTTGTTAATATTTTCTTTTAAACACTTATAAATTTAAAAACTAATTGTTAATTTTCATATAGATAATAATAACATAGTTATATTCATTTATATCCTTAATTTATTCAAGTGGGATAAAAAGCAAATAAAACTATAATGTAATAATAATTTTTTTTTTTTGTATTTTTATCTGAAGACATTTAAATTATGATGGAAAGAGTATTGTTTATTACTACGTATATATAAAATTTTAAATGACGAATATATATATATATATATATATATATATATATATATATATATATATATATATATATATATATATATAATTTAAACGAGAACCACAAAAAGGGTGAAGACTGCGAGAACTTTTTAATTACATGGTTTATATGCATTTATATTCAAAAAATTACATATAAGTGTTATATAATGTTCATTTTATTTAAATAAATGTTCACAAACACAATTTACATGTTCAATTGTGAATTATATGAAATGTTCGCAAGTTCACACTCACATAAGCACATTTGAACGATAAATTATATAATTGATTATACAGTTAAATTATAGGCTTTTTCAGACTATCTTTTGTTCAATCTTACTCTCCATCGACATTTATATGTGATTCAATCTACTTACATGTAAAAATCCTTAAAATTTAATGGTTCTCGCAGTTCTCGCTAGGGCTGTAAATGAGTTGGGTCGAGTCCGAGCTCAACTAGGCTCGAGTTCGGCTCGTTTAAATTTCATAGGGCTTGAGCTTGGCTCGGTTCGAGCCTAATAGTTTAAGCTCGAGTTTGGCTTGTTTAATATTTTATTCGCTCGAGCTCAACTCGTTAGTTATATAATTTTTATTTTTTTATATTATTTAGTTATAATATATTTCACATATATTTTTAGTAATTTTTATCAACATATAATAAGATTTACTATTATTCTTTCAACTATTATTAATATATACTTAATTATTATAAAACTATATATTATATTGTTTAAAAATTAATATTTGGTGTATATAAATGAAAAGTTCGTTTAGGATTGCTAGCTTGTTCGGGCTCGAGATATGAAGCTCGAGCTCGGGCTCGTTACTAAACGAGCTTCAAACTGAGTTCAAACTTAAGCTCGTTTAAGCTTGGCTCGAATCAAGCTTTTAACGAGTCAAGCTCAGTAGCTTGCAAGTAGTTCGACTCATTTACAACCCTAGTTCTCGACCTTTTTTAGTTTTCGTTTAAACTTTTGAATATATATATATATATATATATATATATATATATATATATATATATATATATATATATATACAATTTTTTTGTGAGCGGATTATTCACTTAGTCAATTACCCTGAGTAGTCTGAAGTTATGACGGGTGAATTTTCGTGAACATCGGAGATTAATTTTTCAGCTTTGATGGAGGGTATATATAAAAAAAACTTCACTAGTTTCCTCTTTAGAGTATCTTTAATGGAGCGTGAGATCGCCATTTTTATCTCCATCACACCACAATGCGGTGTGATGGGAGGAAAAATGGTTGGCTTAATGAGAGCATCACGGGAAGGAAATTGAAGCGTGATGTCTTTCAACCAATGACAATTTAGTTTAATGTATTTATAATTTAATTAATTCAATAAAAAATAAAAATATAACTCCATCACACCTCATCACCTTTTCACCATTTTTTTTACGACCAAAGAATAATTATATTAATAAAACGCTCCCTAGCAAGGTGCTAAGGGAGAAATTATAAAGGCATAGAAAGCCATGAGTTCCAATTATAAACGAAATGGCCCATATGTTTAATCCAACGAGAAGACAATAATCTAATTACATGAAAAATACTATTTCTATTACAAAAACCATCGTTAAAAACTACTGATATTGCTCAAAATATACATATTTATCTTCGCAAAATCTCCCTACATTCGTGACGTTTCGATACAATTTGCGATGATTAGTGACTGGTTTGTGGTATATGGTCATTCGGGGCATAAGTGATCTAAAAGATCATATTTATGCATGAGAAATCAACCATTAGGCTTAAGGAAAGAATCAAGTGAAGTTTTAGGGTTAAAAAGCCAAGTTTCAAGCAAGAACAGCGTTCCAAATGGCCAGAACTTCGTTCCGCAGCACTAGAAAATGGGAAATCGAAGTCAGAAAGTTTTCAGACTTTCTGGGCACTTTCAAGAATGTGGTTCCATATTTAGGAACATCGTTCCACCTTCTGCAACGTCGTTCCAGGCTTGTATTCAGCCAAAAACTCAGCTTGACTATAAAAATGATTTTAGGGGTCTTTGGTTGAGAGAGCTGCTTCCTTAGGCCATTTTGGAGCCCTAAAAGGGTTCCCATCATGATCGATTCCATTAAGATGAAGGACAATTTCATGCTCCTAACTCCAATTCCATGAAGATTGAAGCTCCATTCCATCATCCATTCTCCATTGTAG
Source organism: Rutidosis leptorrhynchoides (assembly GCF_046630445.1). Taxonomy (NCBI): domain Eukaryota; kingdom Viridiplantae; phylum Streptophyta; class Magnoliopsida; order Asterales; family Asteraceae; genus Rutidosis; species Rutidosis leptorrhynchoides. The sequence goes on along the minus strand of NC_092335.1, from coordinate 463,553,074 downwards.
TGATTCTTCTCCATTTTGGTAGTAGCTTTTCTCCATTTTAGTTGTAATGATGAATGATTGTTATTTCTTTGATTTAATTCTTGTTTATGCAATTATTATAGCTTAGATTACTTGTGTTCACTTGATTTATAAACTTGATGCTTGGATTTTGCCCTAATTTATGAATTGGATGTTTGAATGAGTTGATGATTATTGTGCTTTATTGAAAATCCATTACTTTGATTAATGAAAGCTCTACTTTGATTATATAAGTTGCCTAGCTTTTCTTAGGGATTTGATTAGTGAAGCAATTGATACTTCAACACCTTTGATGATCTAGACAAACAAATTTAGGATTTCAAGGGATTGGGTTCTTGGTTTGGTTTGGTTTGGTTTTCAATTGGCTTTTATTCAACATGGTAGTGTTTGATTATCTTAAGGGATTTTGATAATTAAAGGATTTTAAGAGATTTTAATCCAAAATCATTGTCTCAATGATTTTACTCAAAACATAGTTTAATCTTTGAAATGAGTCTACGGAGTTAACGAATTTCATTTGATTGAGGTTTTATGAAAGTTGACGAATGGAAATGAAACTATATGTTTAAACATTGTTGTGTAATGAATGAGTTGGGTAAACTATGGCAAAAGGTGGAATAATCAAGTGGACACGTTTTATCTTATTTTGTTAATATCTTTTAGTTTAAGTTTAGCTTAATCAAATCTTTCACAAAACCCCCCAATCAACTTAGGATAATTGCTAGTATTTTGAGATTCATGTAAATTGCTCCAGTGGAACGAACTTTGACTGAATACTTGCTAGTTGCTATAATGATCGGGTTATTGTTGCCCGGGTGTTTGTGTTAATTGGTTAAGTGTTTTATCATTGTTTTTATATTATTAAAAGATGAAAACACGAACGACCACATCAACTTTTTGGCGCTGCTGTCGAGAAGCGGTTTTTAATTGGATTTTTAAATATTTGCTAGTAGTTGTTCGATCCTTTTGTAAGAATTTCATTCTTGCAAAAATTACTTTTTGTTTATATTTACTTGCATTTGAAAAACGCTTGCTTGTTTGTGGTGTGATTAAGCTAGATGGCGGAGTATGATGTTTTGTGTGACTACTTGATGTCAAGAATTGCGAATTGTGATCAAAAATTGATGAGAGACTCAAGTCACATACGTTTGGATAATGATTATTTGGGAATGAATAATGATAACGAGTATATGGGCATGAACAATGAAGATTATATGCATATGAATGATGATTATATAAATGATGGTTACATGGGTATGAATGATAATGGGTGTATGGATTCGTGACAAGCTAATGGTGAGCCGAATGGTTATTTTGGTACTTATGATGGTTATTGTGATGACGGGAGTTATGATAATGGTTATATGAATGATTTTATTCTCGTAGATTAACCTTGTGATAATGGTCCCATTTCTAATTTTGACTCTTTCGGTCTAGCAATGGACTATTGTTATGATGGGGATAACTCGACATGGGATTCTCCTCAATTCCAATTTCAAAATCAAAAACAATAGGAGATCGATCCGAATTTACTAGAATTATTCTCAAATGTTGTGAGAACCCACCTTAACCATATGGAGGCTCTAATTTAAGAGAGAAGAGATTTGAGGGAAATGTTAGAAATTCAACAAGCTTCATTTCAAAGCTTAGAGAAAACCGTGAGTTCCATGCTCCCTTTAATTGAAGATTTTGTATCCACTACCATTTCACCACCCACCTCACCCATAGTCTCTACTTCTCGGTCAAGAAATTGGATCTTTTATGATTATGATTATGATGATGATGATGATGATGATGATGATGATGATGATGATGATGATGATGATGATGATGATGATGATGATGATGTAAGCTTTTATGCCAAGACCGGAGTAGTGGAGATTGCACAAGTACCCGAATCTTCGATAACCAATGATGAAGAGAAGAATGAAGATGATGATAAGGATAATGATGAAGATGAAGATGATGGTAAGGAGTATGATGAAAAAGTTAGTGAGAGTGATGAAGAAGATGATGAAGTGAGTGAAACTTTGCTAACACCCAACGTTTTTACAATCCATGATAATCCACTTGGTAATGGCAAGTATGATAGTGATGATGATAGTGAAGATGATGATGATGAAGGAGATGAGGTTGAGAATATCATACCTGAAACTTTCAAAGTGTATAACAATCCTCTCGGGTATGGTATTGAGGATTTTAAGGAGGTTTTGCAACCCGAGGTTGATGATTCGTGTGTGTGTGAGCCGATTAAGAAAGCAAACCTCGTGTTCAAAACCGTGTTTGGAAGAGAGTCTTTTGTTAACTCTCGGGTTAGTTCAATCTTCTTCATGCAAATGAAGAAGATTATTCTCTTCTTATACACTACACGAGGGGTTAATGATTGGCTCACTCTCTTGATTCGTAGAACATTTTCCACCGATTTCACATGTCGTCCGATAAAGTGTGGGGAAAAACCACCCCGATAAGGAATGTTGAGAAGACGGGGACGAGTCAAGATAAAGACTCGTTAATCAAAATCAAGAAGGAAGTTTGGCAATGCGGATATGTCAAGAGAATTTCATGCAATTTGACGAATACTTGTGGAAATGACTTTTGCTCTCGGGTATCTCTATCTCCCTTCCACCTTTTCATTTTGTCCTCTCGAATTTATTATTTTATTTCGATTACATGTAATGAGGGCATTACATGATCTCAAGTGTGGGGGAGAGATAAATTCTTGTGGACTTATTCTTAAACAAAATTATGACCTAATTTTAAAATTTTTCTATGTGTTTTATTGAATTGTTGAAAATTTTTGGTCAAAATTATGCCATAACTTACCTTGTTTTGAATGGTTAAAGTTCCATTCATTTATAGTCCCAAGTTTCAACTTGCATGGTTAAAGTTCCATTCAAGTGTGAGGGAAGTAAAGTCTACCCGGTTTCAAAAATTCGGTGGTTAAAGTCCACCCTCTTATGTGGTCTCAAATTGGGTGGTTAAAGTCCAACTTTGTATGTCTCAAAAATAAACTTGAATGGTTAATTCATTTGGTGTAGGAGACTTCCTAATCTACACCATTTTACATTTAGCTATGCTAAGTGTAGTGGGAAGAGGAGCCTTGAGCTTCACAATGTGCTTTCCTTTATAAGAGCCATGGCTTTGTGCTAGTGTTGCTTAGACAACATACGTCATAGCCAAAAGCTATGGCACCCTTGTTCTATCAATTAACGGAGGGTAGTATCTACTTCCTACCCTTTCTCAATATAAGCATAAAAGCTTGTTATGTGGGAAGTAGACAAGTGAATAAAAGCCTTGAGCTTTGACACTCCCGGGAGAGTTGAGTCCTCCAATTTTTTGTTTTGGAAGTAAAGTCTTCCAAGTTAAGTTGTGTACCAAAGACCTAAGCTTGGAAGTAAAGTCATCCAAGTATCGCGCAATGGACCCACCGTTAATCTCACACCCAAGGTAGTTACTTCTCCATCGCTATTGCAACCGAGTAGTATGTTTAGTTGGGGAGGAGCTACCCGTGCAGTCGTCCCACCACCGGGGTAGCTTGTATGCACACAACCTTATGAGCCCAAGGTAGCTTTTGTCTCATCACCTTTAATACAAAAAGGTAGTTCACTTTTGTGATATAGCGGGGCAAAAGCAATCCGTGCGGTTGTCCCAAAACCGGGATGGCTTTGGAATGCACAAAGCTTGAAACCAAAATTTTCGGAAAACTTTTCTTGTTTCACAACTTGACTCGTTTTCCCTTTCTAAAAATGAAAAAATGGTTTTCTTTAAAAGCCTTGTCTTCCTTAAGGCTTAAATATTTTCTTGGGTAACTCATGTAATTTGGCGCTCCACTTAACCAAAAAGAAGCTTGTAGCAATCCTTGACTTGTGATGAGGAGAGTGGGGTATGAAGGTGAAGTTTGTGTTTATGAAGGTTTGAAGAATGCTCCTAGAAAGGTATGCTCTAAAAATCTTAATTCTTGATTTGATTAATGTTAAATGCGAAATCTTGTGGATATTTGAGCCTTTCTAGGGAGCATGTTTGTTTGTTTGATTGTTGATTTGAAAGAAATGAAGAGTTTAGTGGTTTAGGCTTGAATTGTGATTGATTTAGAGGATGCTTGAAGAAATGGAATTTAGGCTTGAATTTGATTGATGGTTTTGAGTGGAGTTTGTTGAAGGTTTTAAGAAGATTATGATTTGTTAAGTTTTGGTTGGTATTTGTTGAAATGGCTTGAAGACAATTCCTTGAAAGTCAAAGTTAGTCAAAGTCTTGAAAGTCATACTTGAAAGGATTGATGATTGATGAAACTTTGTAAAGAAAGTATTTGAAGGATGAATTGGTTTAAAGATTGTGAGGTCTTGAAGATTGACAAAAGCATTGAGGTTATTCTTTAGATTTGTCAAGTATTATTGAGTTTGTTCAAAGTTTGAAAAGTTGAAATGACCATACTTGAAATTGCAAGTTTGTATTAGTCAAAGTTGGTCAACATTATGAAGATATGGTTGAGTTTAGGCTTGCTTGAGGAAAAGCAAGGTTCACGTGTGGGGGATTTGATATTGCTCAAAATATACATATTTATCTTTACAATATCTCCCTACATTCGTGGTGTTTCGATACAATTTGCGATGATTAGTGAGCGGTTTGTAGTATATGGTCATTTCGGGGCATAAGTGGTTTAAAAGATCATATTTAAGCATGAGAAATTAACCATTAGGGTTAAGGAATAAATCAAGTGAAGTTTTGGGGTTAAAAGGCCAAGTTTAAAGCAAGCACGGCGTTCCAAATGGCCAGAACGTCGTTCCGCAGCACTAGAAAATGGGAAATCGAAGTTAGAAAGTTTTCAGACTTTCTGGGCACTTTTAGGAACATGGCTCCATATTTAGGAACGTCGTTCCACCTTTTGGAATGTCGTTCCAGGCCTGTATTCAGCTAAAAACTCAGCTCGACTATAAAAATGATTTTAGGGGTTTTTGGTTGAGAGAGCAGCTTCCTTAGGCCGTTTTGGAGCCCTAAAAGGGTTCCAATCATGATTCCATCAAGATGAAGGCCAATTTCATGCTTCTAACTCCAATTCCATGAAGATTGAAGCTCCATTTCCATCATCCATACTTCATTTTAGCGATTCTTCTCCATTTTGGTAGTAGCTTTTCTCCATTTTAGTTGTAATGATGAATGATTGTTATTTCTTTGATTTAATTCTTGTTTATGCAATTATTATAGCTTAGATTACTTGTGTTCACTTGATTTATAAACTTGATGCTTGGATTTTGCCCTAATTTATGAATTGGATGTTTGAATGAGTTGATGATTATTGTGCTTTGTTGAAAATCCATTACTTTGATTAATGAAAGCTCTACTTTGATTATATAAGTTGCCTAGCTTTTCTTAGGGATTTGATTAGTGAAGCAATTGATACTTCAACACCTTTGATGATCTAGACAAACAAATTGGGGATTTCAAGGGATTGGGTTCTTGGTTTGGTTTGGTTTCAATTGGCTTTTATTCAACATAGTAGTGTTTGATTAACTTAAGGGATTTTGATAATTAAAGGATTTTAATCCAAAACCATTGTCTCAATGATTTCACTCAAAACTTAGTTTGATCTTTGAAATGAGTCTACGGGAACTAACGAATTTCATTTGATTGAGATTTATGGAAGTTGACGAATGGAAATGAAACTATATGTTTAAACATTGTTGTGTAATGAATGAGTTGGGTAAACTATGGCAAAAGGTGGAATAATCAAGTGGACACATTTTATCTTATTTGTTAATATCTTTTAGTTTAAGTTTAACTTAATCAAATCTTACACAAAACCCCCCAATCAACTTAGGATAATTGCTAGTGTTTTGAGATTCACGTAAATTGCTCCATGTGGAACGAACTTTGACTGAATACTTGCTAGTTGCTATAAGGATCGGGTTATTGTTGCCCGGGCATTTGTGTTAATTGGTTAAGTGTTTTATCATTATTTTTATATTATTAAAAGTTGAGAACACGAACGACCACATCAACTACGCCGTTTCGAAAACACCACAAAGCCCATAGAAGAGTAACCACGGATGCTAAAAATCTTTTCTTCTGAACACAAGATAATTGGACCCCCTCTAACCAATCGATGAAAGTGTCCCATGACGACAATGTGGGCATAGCACAATTCAACCAAATCCGTAAAAGACTCCAAATATCCGAAGCCAAAGAACACCCGAAAAATAAATGATCACAAGTCTCTACTCCATTATTGCAAACCGGACAAACAATGGAGTTAATATCAATCGCTTTAGCGGATAAATTCCAACGTACCGGTAACGAATCAAGTCTGAACCTCCAAAGAAACATGTTAACTTTTCTGGGAAGAAACTTATACCAACACGTCTTCGTGTTCATTGTTGGTAGTATTTTTTGATCGACATGGTCTCGAATATTTTGGACGGTGTATAACCCGTTGGTGGTAATCGAACATGACCATCGGTCAGCTCGGTTTGATAACATTACATCACCCATTTCCTGGACCAGCGAAGCAACGAGCTGCACATTTCTACTACCGAAATTTTACCTAGACCACGTCCAATACCATTCACCGTTTCTATATTTAATTGCATTTGAATCATTTTTATTAACATCCAAGTGATAGAGACGATTGTACTGATTTGCAAGAATATCGTTGCCACACCAATGATCATGCCATAAACTTATATTCGTGTCGTCACCCACTCTTAACCGAAATAAATTGGCTGGTAAGTTGTCGATGCTACAATGTTTGGTGCTAGTGGACACAATGTTCGACCAAACACTCGGGTAATTAGCGTGCACCTTATCAAACTTATAACCGTGAATAGATTTTATGATCTTCACCCAAAGGTCATCGGGATTTGTAAGATATCCCTGTTTTCACTTAAGAACAAGTGCAATATTGAAAGCTTTGAGGCTCCTGATGTTTAAGCCACCACAATCTAACGATGCTAATATTTTATCCCATTTTACCCACGACATCTTTTTATCCGACCCGCTACCACCCCAGAGAAATCTCGCCCATATAGACTCGAGCATTTGTAACACTTTTTCCGGACATGTAAATAATGACACAAAATATATGCCGATACTACCCATAACAGATTTCACTAACGTGAGTCTTCCTGTAAGATCCTGTCTCCTTTTTGGATTTGGACGCCGTCCCAGATTGAAGACCTGGACGCCGTCCAACATTTTGGACGCCGTTCAGGATGGCTGGCAGGCAGGCATGTCTTTTTGTTTTTAAATATTTTAGATGGGTAAATTGGTAATTTCACTTGGTGGACGAATTAAAGGCCTTAGGATCAGTTTGGTGAGCTCATTACTTCATTTCTCAACCACCAAACATCATCCATTCATTCTAGAGAGAGAGAGGGGGTGGTTAAGTGTGAGAAAGCTTAAATCGGGGAAGAAGAAGCTCATTTCGGGTTAGAACTCGGGAGTTAAAGTTGTTCATCTCCTCCTTAGCTACGTTTTGATTGTTGTGGTAAGCCCTAAACTTGATTACCTTAGTTTAATGTGTTTAAGGGTTAGGGTTTGGGTTAGTATTGCGCATAAAACCCATTTGTGAGTAATTTGCGGTTTTTGGGTAAGTTTGGGTCATGAAGACCCAAATGGTGACTAACCTAGGGTTTTGAAAGGGTAAATGGTGTAAATGGGTCTTTGATGACCTAGGTTGTCTTGCATGTATGAAAATGAGTTAACTTTGTGGTTAAAAGTGTGTTAATACCTTAATTGGCTAAAGTTAGGGTTTTTGGTGAAGTTAACCCATTATTAGGGTTAAAGGTGCAAAATGGGTCGGGATTGCACTTAGGGTCAAAAGACTCTAGATTGTTAAGTGAGTTGCTTGACCGACTTGAGTTGTGAATTGATTATGTGCTAAAATATAATAGGTACGTTACATTGACGTTGCAAGTTCGGTTATCTTACACGAAGACTTTGAGGTGAGTGGAATAATTATATGCGTATGTATATAATGTATCTATTTGTTGTAGCGTGAAAGGTGTAGTGTCGAGGTGTTAAGACACCACGTTTCACGTGAAGAGTGTAGCATCGAGGTGTTAAGATGCCACTCGGGTGTAGCATCGAGGTGTTAAGATGCCACCTAGGAGTGTAGTGTCGAGGTGCTAAGGCACCACTCCGTAAAATAATGAGTGTTGCATCGAGGTGTTAAGATGCCACTCGGGGTGATGTGCCGAGGTGTTAAGGTGCCACCCTAGGGGTTAGTGGTGCGAGGTGTTAAGTGCCCTAATGGATGTTATGAACACCGATGGCGTTTTCGCGAGCGCCGTTCCCTTGTACTATTGGTCGACCATGGTTATTTGTGTTGTAAGCATATTATATTATTCGAGTTATATTTATATGCGGATGTTATGCTAGCTTGGGGGTATTGGTGAATTATAGCTCGTTATTGCGACGAGAAGCTAATGTTGTTTGCTAGCATGTTTGCGGTTGTGTAAGTGTATGCAAGTAGGTATAATTATATATGTATTCGTATAATTATTGCATTCACTAAGCTTTGCTTACCCTCTCGTTGTTTACTTTTTTTATAGGCTCGGGCATTGACAATGGTAAGAGCGTTCAAGTGGATTAGTGATCTCCCGCTTGTTTTGTTAGGGGATGCTTTTGGGTGTTAGCTTTTGGAGTTCAACCGAGATTGGGTAGTTTAACCCCAAACACCATGCTCTAGTGTCGTTTGGAACTTAAACTTATATTTGGTCGAAACTTTTATTTTAGAACGAAACTCGTAAAATGGGCGATGTGGACCCGTTGATGTAAAACTTGATTTGATGATGAAAATCTCTTAGTTTCATTTATATTGACTTGTGGTAAAAAGGTTTTAGTTTGAAAGTGTCGGGAAGCGGGTTTTCCGCTCGTGTGAGTTGGACCCGTGATCAGTGGCTGGAAGGCCATTGGGACGTCGTCCCAATTGCTTGGACGCCGTCCCAGTTGTTTGAGCTGGACGCCGTCCCAAAACTCTGGACGCCGTCCCACCCTTCTGAGCTGGACGCCGTCCAGGATTCTGGACGCCGTCCAGATGCACTACCTTAAAAATTTTTTTTTGGTACGCGTTTTTGGGTTATGAAGTCGGGTTGTTACAAGTGGTATCAGAGCATGGTCTAAGGGATTTAGGCTACTTGAGATAGGTGCCTAGACTTAGACTTTATTGTGTGAGCGCCTTATGCGGGACTTGTAGGACTTTGGGTCTAATCGGGAATTGTTAGTGCTTTGGTTTATGAGATTTAACCTTGTGCTAATTGTTTTATGTTGTGTTTAGCAATCATCAAGCAAGACGGATGTTGTACTAGCAAGTGAATGCGACGTGCTCGCGTAACAACGAGTAGCTACCGTTGTTACGGGTGCAAATCGTGTTAAACAAGCAATGTACGACGATTGTTGAGCGAGATGGAGTAGTGTGGCATATATGTATATACATATGTAATTTGTCCTTTCGTTTTTGTGGTTTAACCTATTTCGTTTTATAGAATGAAGACGAGAAACGGTCCCGATCATGATAATGGAAGTACAAGCGAGGACGCCGAGTTTTCGGCCAAGGTTGAGGCCGTCTTTAAAAAGTTAAAAGCGGATTTTCTTACGGACGTCTGAAAGGTCTTTCAAGATTCGGTCGATGGGCAGGTGACCGATTTGATAAATGAACGAATGAAGGCCACTATCGAAGAGGCCCTTGACGCTAGGAATATCTATCCTCGCGGTGAAGGAGGCGAAGGAAGGCGGGACTTCCACTACAAGAACTTCAAGGATGCTCAACCCCCGATGTTTAATGGGGTGCGAGATCCCTTGAAAAGTACATGTTGGATCTCCGATATTGAGGGAGCTTTCCGTACCTCGGAATGTCCTCCCGAGAAGAAGGTGAGGTATGGCTCTAGCATGCTACGAGAAGAGGCTAAGTTATGGTGGGATGATAAAATCAACTTGTATGGTGAGGAACAATGTATGGGCTTGACATGGGAAGAGTTTAAGAAGGAGTTTTTCAAGGAATACCGAACTTCTTCCGATCTCGATAGAATCCGGGACGAGTTGCACCATTTGCAACAAGGCTCAATGGACTTAGTTACTCTTAAGTCTACATTCTTGGCAAAGACTCGTTTTTTGCCCGGAATATGTTGGTGATGATCATAAGCTCATGAAGGATTTCTACCGTACTTTGAATGATGAGTACAAGGGGAAGATTAGTCGGGGTATGGCTAAGTCTTTTGATGAATTGTTCGAGTTGGCTCGGGGTTTTGAGCCGGAGGTTCCAAGAAAGAGTGATTTCATGTTTTCCAAAAGAAAGTTTGAAGGTTTTAGTTACTCTAACGCCTCAAGCAAGAAGAGCAAGAGCAAGAGGGGGGCCGAAAGTGTCAATAGTGCAAAGAAGGGCACTACCGGTGGGTTTTCTTATACGTGCTACAATTGTGGACAACCGGGTCATATGGCTCGTGAGTGTCCGAAACCACGTTCCGGAAACAAAATCACTTGTTTTAATTGCGGCAAAGAGGGGCATAAGAAGCCGGAGTGTCCCGAGTTGCGAAATGATAATGTGAAGCGGTTAGAGAAGGCGGCGGGTGCGGCTAGGGGTTGCAACTACTTGATGACCAATGATGAAGCCAAACAATCGCACGAAGTTGTCTCAGGTACTTACATGGTTAATTGTAATCGGGCAAGGATACTTTTCGATAGCGGTGCAAATTTGTCGTTTGTGTCTCCTAAATTTGTGCCTAAACTTAATAGACCGTTAGCTAAGTTAAGTCGTCCGATAGAAGTCGAAATAGCGGATGGCAAGACGGTGCTAGTGGTTGATGTGTGTGAGAATTGTGATGTTGTTTTTGGGGCCGAAACCTTTAAAATTGATCTTATTCCAATGACCTTGGGCGACTTTGATATTGTCGTTGGTATGGATTGGCTCGATCGTTATAAAGCCGATATTGCATGCCATGATAAGTTTATTCGTGTAAAGACCCTAAGTGGGAGAGAGTTAATTATTCATGGTGATAAGCGAAGGAGACCGGTGCCGATATGCACTTTTGGACGGGCACGTCGTTTTGTTGTTACCGGTGGCATGGCTTTCCTTGCTCATGTTGTTGATACTCGCAATGAGCCACCACCTATTCGTGAAATTCCGGTTGTTAGTGAATTCGAAGACGTTTTTCCGGACGAATTACCGGGTGTTCCGGATGAAAGACAAGTTGAGTTTCGTATTGAGTTGGTTCCGGGAGCTACTCCCATTGCTAAAACTCCTTATCGTTTAGCACCAACGGAAATGCAAGAGTTGTTAAATCAAACCCAAGAGTTGCTCGAGAAGGGTTTTATTCGACCGAGTGCTTTGCCATGGGGCGCTCCGGTGTTATTTGTGAAGAAGAAAGATGGTAGTATGCGTATGTGCATTGATTACCGTGAGTTGAATAAAGTGACGATCAAGAATCATTATCCATTACCTAGGATTGACGATTTATTTGATCAACTTCAAGGTGCAACGTATTTCTCTAAGATCGACCTACGGTCCGGCTATCACCAAATGCGGGTCCGTGAGGAAGACATAGAGAAAACGGCTTTTCGAACGCGTTACGGGCATTATGAGTTTGTAGTTATGCCCTTTGGTCTTACGAATGCACCGGCGGCATTCATGGATCTTATGAACCGAGTGTGCCAACCTATGTTGGACAAGTCGGTAATAGTGTTCATTGACGACATACTAGTCTACTCGAAAAGTATGAACGAACATGAACATCATTTGCGTGAAGTATTGAAGACGCTACGAAAGGAGAAGTTGTATGCAAAGTTCTCCAACTGTGAATTTTGGCTAAGGGAAGTTCAATTCCTTGGTCATATTGTGAACGAAAACGGTATTCAAGTAGATCCGGGGAAGATCGAAACGGTGAAGAGTTGGGGACGACCGACTACGCCTACGGAAATCCGAAGTTTTCTCGGATTGGCCGGTTATTATCGTCGGTTTATCCAAGATTTTTCTAAGATCGCTTCTTCGTTAACGAAATTGACAAGGAAGAATGCGAGGTTTGGTTGGGGGAACGAGCAAGAAATTGCTTTTCAATTGTTAAAAGAGAAGTTGTGTCAAGCTCCGGTGTTAGTGTTACCGGAAGGTGTTGAAGACATGGTGGTTTATTGTGATGCTTCCTTAAATGGTCTCGGGTGTGTTCTAATGCAAAGAGGTAAAGTCATCGCTTATGCCTCTCGACAATTAAAGGAACATGAAACGAGGTATCCGACTCATGATCTTGAGTTGGCGGCGGTAGTGCATGCGTTGAAAATTTGGCACCATTACTTGTATGGTGTCAAGTGTACGATTTATTCGGATCATAAGAGTTTGAAACATCTCTTTAATCAACGAGATTTGAATTATCGCCAACGTAGGTGGATGGATGTGGTGAAAGACTACGATTGTGAAATACTTTATCATCCGGGTAAGGCGAATGTGGTCGCGGATGCGTTGAGTCGAAAGAGTCAACATCCGGCGATAAAAGTGGGGTCGTTACGTTTGATTATTACCAACGATTTTCTTGAAAAGCTAGGTGAGATTCAAATAGAGGCTTATGTTCACAACAAGCATACGGAGCGAATCGTGGGCCAATCGGAGTTTATTACTATGGGCCCGCGTGGTTTGTTGTCTTTTCAAGGAAGGGTGTGGGTGCCTAAGATGGGTGATTACCGACGGGTGCTACTTGATGAAGCACATAAGTCAAAATATTCCATTCATCCGGGCACGACAAAAATGTATCATGACTTGAAGAAAGATTATTGGTGGCCGGGCATGAAACGTGATGTTGTGAAGTATGTTGAGCAATGTGTCACGTGTTTACAAGTAAAAGCCGAACACCAAAAGCCGTATGGTAAGTTGCAACCGTTAGAAATCCCGAAGTGGAAATGGGAACACATTACCATGGATTTCATTACAAAGTTACCTAAAACGGCGAGAACCCAATTCGATTCGATTTAGGTTATAGTTGACCGTTTGACAAAAAGCGCTTTGTTTCTTCCCATTAAAGAAGCGATATCGTCGGAGACTTTGGCTAAGTTGTTTATCAAGGAAGTGGTCTCGCGACATGGGGTTCCTATATCTATTATTTCGGATCGAGATACCCGTTTTACATCTCGGTTTTGGGAAAAGTTTCATGAAGATATGGGCACGCAATTGAAGTTGAGCACGGCGTATCATCCTCAAACGGACGGTCAAACAGAACGTACGAATCAAACTTTGGAAGATATGTTACGGGCGTGCATCATTGACTTTGGTGGTAGTTGGGATGAGCATTTGCCTTTGGTGGAATTCTCGTACAATAATAGTCATCATGCTAGTATCGGGATGCCACCTTACGAAATGCTTTATGGGCGTAGGTGTCGAACTCCCGTTTGTTGGGGAGAAGTGGGTCAAAGAGAGATCGGGAGTACCGATTTGGTTTTAGAGACAAATAGCAAGATCGATTTGATTCGGGAACATTTGAAGAAGGCTCAAGATAGGCAAAAGTCGTATGCCGATAGACGTAGGCGATTGATTGAGTTCCAAGAAGGCGATATGGTGATGCTTAAGGTTTCGCCATGGAAGGGTATTATTCTATTTCGAAAACGGGGAAAGTTAGCTCCTCGGTTTATTGGGCCGTTCAAGGTTTCAGCTGGTGTTGGTGAAGTTGCATATCGATTGGAATTACCCGAAGAGCTTGCGGGGATCCATAATACATTTCATGTTTCCCACCTCCGTAAGTGTCTTGCGGATGATTCCTCATGGATGCCTTTAGACGAGCTCGAGCTAAACAACAAGTTAGAATATGTTGAGGAACCGATTGCTATCCTTGACGAGAAGGTGAAAATATTGAGAAATAAAGAGGTGAGAACTTTCAAGGTTCAATGGGGGCGAAGTAAAGGTTCCGAGTTTACTTGGGAGCCCGAAGAGTTTGCCTTGGTTTATCTTCCTGCTTGTCATGCGGCGTGGATTGCGAGGTCGCAATCCGGTTCAAGTGGGGGAGAGTTGTAAGATCCTGTCTCCTTTTTGGATTTGGACGCCGTCCAAATATTTGGGACGCCGTCCCAGATTGAAGACCTGGACGCCGTCCAACATTTTGGACGCCGTCCAGGATGGCTGGCAGGCATGTCTTTTTGTTTTTAAATATTTTAGATGGGTAAATTGGTAATTTCACTTGGTGGACGAATTAAAGGCCTTAGGATCAGTTTGGTGAGCTCATTACTTCATTTCTCAACCACCAAACATCATCCATTCATTCTAGAGAGAGGGGGGGGTGGTTAAGTGTGAGAAAGCTTAAATCGGGGAAGAAGAAGCTCATTTCGTGTTAGAACTCGGGAGTTAAAGTTGTTCATCTCCTCCTTAGCTACGTTTTGATTGTTGTGGTAAGCCCTAAACTTGATTACCTTAGTTTAATGTGTTTAAGGGTTAGGGTTTGGGTTAGTATTGCACATAAAACCCATTTGTGAGTAATTTGGGGTTTTTGGGTAAGTTTGGGTCATGAAGACCCAAATGGTGACTAACCTAGGGTTTTGAAAGGGTAAATGGTGTAAATGGGTCTTTGATGACCTAGGTTGTCTTGCATGTATGAAAACGAGTTAACTTTGTGGTTAAAAGTGTGTTAATACCTTAATTGGCTAAAGTTAGGGTTTTTGGTGAAGTTAACCCATTATTAGGGTTTAAGGTGCAAAATGGGTCGGGATTGCACTTAGGGTCAAAAGACTCTAGATTGTTAAGTGAGTTGCTTGACCGACTTGAGTTGTGAATTGATTATGTGCTAAAATGTAATAGGTACGTTACATTGACGTTGCAAGTTCGGTTATCTTACACGAAGACTTTGAGGTGAGTGGAATAATTATATGCGTATGTATATAATGTATCTATTTGTTGTAGCGTGAAAGGTGTAGTGTCGAGGTGTTAAGACACCACGTTTCACGTGAAGAGTGTAGCATCGAGGTGTTAAGATGCCACTCGGGTGTAGCATCGAGGTGTTAAGATGCCACCTAGGAGTGTAGTTTCAAGGTGCTAAGGCACTACTCCGTAAAATAATGAGTGTTGCATCGAGGTGTTAAGATGTCACTCGGGGTGATGTGCCGAGGTGTTAAGGTGCCACCCTAGGGGTTAGTGGTGCGAGGTGTTAAGTGCCCTAATGGATGTTATGAACACCGATGGCGTTTTCGCGAGCGCCGTTCCCTTGTACTATTGGTCGACCATGGTTATTTGTGTTGTAAGCATATTATATTATTCGAGTTATATTTATATGCGGATGTTATGCTAGCTTGGGGGTATTGGTGAATTATAGCTCGTTATTGCGACGATAAGCTAATGTTGTTTGCTAGCATGTTTGCGGTTGTGTAAGTGTATGCAAGTAGGTATAATTATATATGTATTCGTATAATTATTGCATTCACTAAGTTTTGCTTACCCTCTCGTTGTTTACTTTTTTTATAGGCTCGGGCATTGACAAGGGTAAGAGCGTTCAATTGGATTAGTGATCTCCCGCTTGTTTTGTTAGGGGATGCTTTTGGGTGTTAGCTTTTGGAGTTCGACCGAGATTGGGTAGTTTAACCCCAAACACCATGCTCTAGTGTCGTTTGGAACTTAAACTTATATTTGGTCGAAACTTTTATTTTAGAACGAAACTCGTAAAATGGGCGATGTGGACCCGTTGATGTAAAACTTGATTTGATGATGAAAATCTCTTAGTTTCATTTATATTGACTTGTGGTAAAAAGGATTTCGTTTGAAAGTGTCGGGAAGCGGGTTTTTCGCTCGTGTGAGTTGGACCCGTGATCAGTGGCTGGAAGGCCATTGGGACGCCGTCCCAGTTGCTTGAGCTGGACGCCGTCCCAAAACTCTGGACGCCGTCCCACCCTTCTGAGCTGGACGCCGTCCAGATGCACTACCTTAAAATTTTTTTTTTGGTACGCGTTTTTGGGTTATGAAGTCGGGTTGTTACACTTCCACCGGATGAAATTAGACAAGCCTTCCATGATGACAATTTGGATCGGTACTTGTCTAACAGTGAGTCCCAATTCGAAATTAAATTCATGTTCGACCCAATCGGAACACCGAGGTATTTTGTTGGGAATGTACCTGCACTAGTCCCGCAAGCTACAGCAACCGACAACACTTCTTCCTCGTCAACACCAATGCCGAACACATGTGATTTGGATACATTGATCCGCAAACCCGATGCTAAGTAAAACATTTCCATAATTGACAATATACGATTCAATTCGTGAGTGCCCCATTCGAAAAAAATAATA
Organism: Rutidosis leptorrhynchoides; assembly: GCF_046630445.1. Lineage (NCBI taxonomy): Eukaryota > Viridiplantae > Streptophyta > Magnoliopsida > Asterales > Asteraceae > Rutidosis > Rutidosis leptorrhynchoides. The sequence continues at coordinate 463,536,823 of NC_092335.1, read as the reverse complement.
ACATCGTCGGCATACAAAAAATGTGAAAGATGGATATTGTCTTTTCCAACACCGATCCCGCGAATAAGATCGCATCGGTTTGCACGATGAAGAGCTAAATGAAAACCCTCCTTAACAATAATAAATAGAAAGGGACTTAACGGGTCACCTTGACGAATTCCCCTTTTAATAGGGAATTCACATGTCGAGCTACCATTCACTAAAGTCGAAGTTTTAGCCGAATCAAGGCAATTAAAAATGCAATCGCACCAAGTTTTACCGAAGCCTAAAGATTTGAGCATGAACATCAAATACCCCCAACTAACCGAATCGTAGGCTTTTTCAAAATCCACCTTAAACAATAGCATCTTCATGTTCATCTTTTTATACCAAGCGATAATCTCACTTAGCATAAGGGGCCGATCAAGAATTTGGCGCCCAGATATAAAAGCAGACTGAACAGGACTAATTAACTTATCAATGACAAGTAAGAGACGATTCGTCAAAATCTTCGTAACAATCTTATAAAAGAAACCAACAAGCGAGATCGGGCGAAAATCCGTGATGAGCACCGGATTATGCACTTTCGGTATAAGTGAGAAAAATGCAGATTTTGCACCAATGGGCATAACACAAGTCGTGAAGAAGGCTCGAATGTCCTTGAAAATATCCGCCTGAAATAAGTCCCAAAAGTGTTTAATAAAACGAAACGAAATACCATCCGGCCCGGTTGCTTTAGAACTAACCATTATAAACTTCATCATAAACTTCATCACGCCATCACCTTTGTCACATCAGCACCATACCTTATAAAAACACCTCACCACTCTCTATCATGCCATAATCGTTAAAAATAGTCTTAGTATCACCTCTTACTACGCCTATCCAATTCCTTCATTTCTGTCCGCCGACCTCCATCTATAACTAAGAAATGACCAATCTACTATTTCATCATATCTCCTTGTTATAATATAATGACTCTAGCTACTAAAGTTGAAAGTCAAGTTGAAATTTATAAAATCTTCTTTCTTGAGAACAAAAAGTATGAAATAAAAAATTCTAAAGAACATACTTGAAAATAATCCATAAACAAATGATGTAATTAATTAAAAACATTGAATTGTTCTTTTGGTACATTTGTGGCCATTGAAAAAAAAAGGTGGTAGATTCTCAATCATACTCTCCACTCTATTTGAAACACTCATAATTGCACCCAACCACCGATCATTTGCACTATATAGAAACCAGAGCTTCTACGTTTAAACTATCGAACTAAATATATTACTTACTACTTACAAAGTGTAGTTACGTAAATAACCTAATGGCCTAAACGGAAGTTAATTGTTTAATTAGATACTCCGTGTAAGATAATAGTTAACTAGACTTTTGTAGTTGCAAAATTACCGTATTGTTTATAATTCTTATAGTTTCTTGTTACTCGTAGTAATTAACAAAATTTGCAGTAAAAAGTGAGATTATATATATCCGAAGTTCACCCGAACATACCAATTTATTTTTGTAATTACCCATATTAAGTAATTTTGTAGATAATTGAAATTCATAAATAGTCATATATTGAATATTGAATAAAACTATAATATAATTAATAATAGTAATATAAATGAAGTTAATAAATGGTCTTTATACTTTTTCCTAAATTAATTTATAGGCGGATTTGTTATATATTAGTCAAAATTTGAATTTGAATGATCTATTATTATCAAATAAGGATGATCTAAAAAAATAAAAACATACTCATACATTTGAGTGAACTCTAGTTAAATACATAATCTTCAAACAAAGATGGAGTTACCGGTTATTTAGGGGTGTAATAAGTTACACATTTACACTGGGCTAAATTTTAAGAAAATGATAAACGTAGTCTTAAGAGCTACGTATAAACATTCCGTACATAAATTAATTTCATATTTATAATCAATCATTGTCATGAATAACACTAATTTTATATTAAAAAAATCGATATTAAAATAGAATATTTATGTTTTACAATTAATTTAAAAGAGTTTTAAAACTTAAACGTTTAGCAATCTCCAAATTTAATATAAGTTATCTTTATTTAACTCGTGTGGATATTATCATACACGAAATCACAAAAGGAAAAAAAATTAACTAATAAATTTTATATTTTACTTTCCTTATTAAACAAACTAAGCTTATAGTAGCTTCTTATATACAAGATAATGTTATATAATAAAATCTCGTAAGTATTATTGATAATAAAGTGATAATAGACATTATTTATAGAGTACAGGTATCCTAGAAAACTTTAATAGACTCGATCTACAATTGAAATTGAATTTGAGTCAACCTATAATAATCCGTGTAACACATAAAACGTCTATTTTAGAACTAGAAATAATACAACACTATTTGGTCGTCTTATAAATCACTACTAGAAAATATTTTGTTTCAAACTAGTCATCATTCTTTATAATATTTGAAACAACTATCTCTCTCTCTACTTACATAAGTCTTACGATATTTACAAATATCATTAAAAATATTAAATTTATAATTCCAACATCCATAAAAAAATTCTGGTAGCTTTTAGCCCCAAGTTACTCGCTTTTTGTCCTTCCCCTACCCATTTATATACCCCAAAATCTCCATCACCTTTTTTCTCACTTTAACTCCAAACCACCATTCGCCACCACCATGCACCGTTCTTCCACCGCTGCTGCGGCCACCTCCGTTAACGGATTCTATAACTTCCTAACACAAGGTCTAGACGATCTTTTTCGATCATTTCATGCCCATAATTTCATGTCAATCCATTTTCTTCAACATGTACTTTCTTCTTTACAATCTTTTCATTCTCAACTCATTGTTGTTGTCCAAAAACTTCATCTGCCCGTTGGCGAAAAATGGCTCGATGAATATATGGACGAAAGTGCCCGTCTTTGGGAAGTTTGTCACGTTATTAAATCCGGCATAACCAACATGGAAAATTATTACTCTGCCGCCATCACAATCGCTACCACCCTCGAAAATCACCACTTTTTAAACCCGCAAATTGCCCGCCAGGTAATTCATATAATTCGTCAATGAATTATCGTGATTGATGATCTGTACCATCAAAATTGACTAATTAATTTGTTACAAATATTCCAAACAAGTCACACTTGTGAATCTTGCCACAAAGTGCGATTTTATTTAGTACTCTCTATAACTATTAATTTGACAGTTATACTTTGACATTATAAAGTCCGTGATGATGTCATGTAGGGGTAACATAGTCAAATGTAAAATATTTTGCTATCAAATTGATTTTTTTAGCCATCTTAAGGTGATCCTTACAAAAAGTCACAAATTCAAATTTAAAAATATATATATATTTATCTTAAAATAATCTAGAAAAAAGGTTAAAAACGTTCACGAAATAACACAACCTGAATACCCTCCTTTCCCGAATAGTCTGTCTTAAAAAAACTTTATTTAGCTTATAAAAAAAAGTGTAAGTTTATGTAACTTGTGGAAATATTGATTTTGTTATGATATTTTTACAGGTTATTAGAATGATCAATGGGTGTCAAAGGGAGAGAGTTGGATTGGAGGAAGAAAACAGGGGATTGATCAGAACAAGAATTCAACCATTGATGATGAATTTCGATAAAAACGTATTGATGGAATCGAAATTTAATGGATTCAATGGATTTAGAGGAGTTCTTTTCGCATTACGAAACATGAATTCGTTGCTTTTGATGATCCTGTTAAGTGGTTTAGTCTACTGCTCACCTGTAACAAGTTTTGCTACATCTTGTCATGGGAATAACGACACGAATTATAGCGAAAATAAGACGGTTTTCTGGTCGGGTTTCATGGTTTCGGCATCAAGGTTACATGAAAAAGTGATGGAGAATGAAGATGGTCAGAATGGTGTTTTGCTATATGAGTTTTGGAATGCAAGAAGTGCTATTGAAGAATTGAAAACAGAGCTTGAAAGAATTAGAGGGACTGGAATGGAATTAGATATAAGTGAAAGGGTTGAAAAGTTAAAAAGTTGTTTTCTTGGGTTGCAATGTGGAGTTGAAAATATGATTGTGCAACTTGATGATTTCTTTGATGAAATTGTTGAAGCTAGGAAGCAGTTATTAGATTTGTGTACTCATAGTTAGGGGTTCGAGTCTCATAACTCGAGCATCTAAACTATTAGGTGTTCGAGTTTTTCATTAGGGGTTTAGCCATAAAATAGCTAAGGGTTAGTGGGGTCGAGTCTTTTTGTCGTTTTACCCTAGTAGGTAGGGGTTGTGGGTTTAAGACTTTAAGCTTGTTCTTATTACTTTTTTTAGTACTTAGTATTAGTATAATTAGTTAAATTATGTAAGTTCGAGTTTCATCCGTTTTACACTTTTACCGTAAAAGAAAAGGATTAGATTTGTGCAGAAAAGAGGAAAAAGAAAATCAAAATAAACTATGGGTAGGCTTTTATAAAAAACTTGTTTGTTTTCTTTTATTAATTTGTTTTGTTTATGATTATGAAAGTCATTTTTCACTTGGTAGTGTACTTTTAAAGTTTGAGCTTCAACCAAGATACATGATGTTGACACTTTTGCACATGACGTTTTCTAACTCAAAAAAGAGATGTTAAAAGCAGAACTGACATATCAAAAAATTATACTCTGTTAAATACCTTTTAACACTTAAATCTTAATATAATATTAACCGGACCGGATGTAAAAGAATCGATACAAGTTTGACTAGCCCAAAGCTGGACCCATTTAAGTTTTAAAGAGCTTCAGCTCGGTTAGTTTCGAGTTTAATATATTAAGCACAAGTTCGAGTCGTTTGATAGTATACAAGTTTAAGTTCGACTAGAGTTGATTCGTTTAAATAAATACGAAGTAATAGTTAATTACTCCGTATTATATAAACAACTATAATAAAAAATTAATTGATATAAATATGGACTGATCACCAAAACACTCATTTTATAAGTAAATAACACAATTTGTCCAAAAAAAAATAAATTTGCAAAATATCTCTTTTGCAAAATGCCTTTTTTTCTAATTTCTTGCTAGAGGCTATGGAGTATTTAATAAAATCATTTGTCGTTCAAAATAAAAAACAAATTTGCAAAAATCTCCCTCAATCGCATGGAGCCTTGCAATTTGCATCGAAGGAGGTTCTATATCGCTGCTGTAGAATTGGGTCCGTGAACCTGCTGGTCGAGAAGCAGGTGAATTGGAGAAGATCAATACTGCTATTATCGATTTCAGTTTCAATTGTAATCTAGGTGATGAGTGGGCGTGGAACCTAGCAGGGAACAACATGTTTACTGTGAAGAAACTGTCATGTGTTATTGATGAGGTTATATTGGCATCGAGCAGGGTTTAAGAGGCTACACTTCGAAACAGTCTAGTACCAAAAAAATTGAAATATTCGTTTGGCGGCTAATCAAGAAACGGCTCCCTGTCCGAGTTGAACTTGCAAAAGAGGTATCGATTTACATAGTATTAGATGCCCCCTTTGTGATGACGACTTGGAGTCCACTGATCACACATTCGTATTTTGTTCGCATGCTTTGGATATTTGGGTTCGAGTATTTAATTGGTGGGGACTTGGTAATTTCACAAACTTTAGTGTAGCTGCAATTCTCAAAGGAAACACATCGGCTAAGACATCTTCATTCGAGAAAAAGGTTTGGCAAGTGGTTGAATGGACAAGTGCATTTTATATATGGAGATTTCGGAATGAAAATATTTTTCGTGGTAAATCGTGGAGTACTTCGTGTAACATCCTCGCTTTGGGCCTAGTAGTAATGACCCATTTACCCTTATGTGCTAATATAGTGATTTTAATAATTATGTGTTTTATAATTATTGTGTATGGTATAATGTGGGTTTTGTGACAAGGGTCACAGAACATATTTCCTTTTGTGAATTGGACTTAAAATGAATAAGTTATTAAATATTTTGAGTTTCGAATAACTGATAAATACCCGTGTGTTGTGGGGTATGAGTTTTAAACCCTTTTAATATCTGTATCTCATTCATTTGAGATATTTTTCCCAAAAACTCACTGCTCGCTCTCTCCTTCATCACTACACCCAAACCCTAATCTTTAATTCTCATTTTTGTGTCAAATTGAAGTTGGGAAATCATTCCTTGTGATTTCGGTAGCTTAAACAAGGTATTTACAAACAATTTCATGTCCAAATCGAATTGAATTTGATGATTTTGTTAAAGTTTTATAGAAAATGGGTTTTGAAATCAAAATGGTATTTTGAGGTGTTATAAACACCCATAGATGTTAGAAAACATTTGTATATGACATATATATGTTTTCTAAGTGATTTGTAGTGTCAAAACAGTGCAAAAACGAGATTTGGGGCTCAAAATGACGAAAACAGCGACCTGGTGCTGATGAACAGCTCTCGTACGGTTGCAGGATGCATCCATACGGTTACGGGGTGTATCCGGGCCATTTTGGGTGCAACCGGTGTGGTGACCCGAACTTTTCCATGTTTATATATATTAATTGAGATTGATATTTACATGATTAAATGTTTCCAACATGTTAAGCAATCAAACTTGTTAAGACTTGATTAATTGAAATATGTTTCATATAGACAATTGACCACCCAAGTTGACCGGTGATTCACGAACGTTAAAACTTGTAAAAACTATATGATGACATATATATGGATATATATATAGTTAACATGATACTATGATAAGTAAACATATCATTAAGTATATTAACAATGAACTACATATGTAAAAACAAGACTACTAACTTAATGATTTTTAAACGAGACATATATGTAACGATTATCGTTGTAAAGACATTTAATGTATATATATCATATTAAGAGATATTCATACATGATAATATCATGATAATATAATAATTTAAAATCTCATTTGATATTATAAACATTGGGTTAACAACATTTAACAAGATCGTTAACCTAAAGGTTTCAAAACAACACTTACATGTAACGACTAACGATGACTTAACGACTCAGTTAAAATGTATATACATGTAGTGTTTTAATATGTATTTATACACTTTTGAAAGACTTCAAAATACTTCTACTTAACAAAAATGCTTACAATTACATCCTCGTTCAGTTTCATCAACAATTCTACTCGTATGCACCCGTATTCGTACTCGTACAATACACAGCTTTTAGATGTATGTACTATTGGTATATACACTCCAATGATCAGCTCTTAGCAGCCCATGTGAGTCACCTAACACATGTGGGAACCATCATTTGGCAACTAGCATGAAATATCTCATAAAATTACAAAAATATGAGTAATCATTCATGACTTATTTACATGAAAACAAAATTACATATCCTTTATATCTAATCCATACACCAACGACCAAAAACACCTACAAACACTTTCATTCTTCAATTTTCTTCATCTAATTGATCTCTCTCAAGTTCTATCTTCAAGTTCTAAGTGTTTTTCATATATTCTACAAGTTGAAGTTACATAAAATCAAGAATACTTTCAAGTTTGCTAGCTCACTTCCAATCTTGTAAGGTGATCATCCAACCTCAAGAAATCTTTGTTTCATACAGTAGGTTATCATTCTAATACAAGGTAATAATCATATTCAAACTTTGGTTCAATTTCTATAACTATAACAATCTTATTTCAAGTGATGATCTTACTTGAACTTGTTTTCGTGTCATGATTCTGCTTCAAGAACTTCGAGCCATCCAAGGATCCGTTGAAGCTAGATCCATTTTTCTCTTTTCCAGTAGGTTTATCCAAGGAATTTAAGGTAGTAATGATGTTCATAACATCATTCAATTCATACATATAAAGCTATCTTATTCGAAGGTTTAAACTTGTAATCACTAGAACATAGTTTAGTTAATTCTAAACTTGTTCGCAAACAAAAGTTAATCCTTCTAACTTGACTTTTAAAATCAACTAAACACATGTTCTATATCTATATGATATGCTAACTTAATGATTTAAAACCTGGAAACACGAAAACACCGTAAAATCGGATTTACGCCGTCGTAGTAACACCGCGGGCTGTTTTGGGTTAGTTAATTAAAAACTATGATAAACTTTGATTTAAAAGTTGTTATTCTGAGAAAATGATTTTTATTATGAACATGAAACTATATCCAAAAATTATGGTTAAACTCAAAGTGGAAGTATGTTTTCTAAAATGGTCATCTAGACGTCGTTCTTTCGACTGAAATGACTACCTTTACAAAAACAACTTGTAACTTATTTTTCCGACTATAAACCTATACTTTTTCTGTTTAGATTCATAAAATAGAGTTCAATATGAAACCATAGCAATTTGATTCACTCAAAACGGATTTAAAATGAAGAAGTTATGGGTAAAACAAAATTGGATAATTTTTCTCATTTTAGCTACGTGAAAATTGGTAACAAATCTATTCCAACCATAACTTAATCAACTTATATTGTATATTATGTAATCTTGAGATACCATAGACACGTATACAATGTTTCGACCTATCATGTCGACACATCTATATATATTTCGGAACAACCATAGACACTCTATATGTGAATGTTGGAGTTAGCTATACAGGGTTGAGGTTGATTCCAAAATATATATAGTTTGAGTTGTGATCAATACTGAGATACGTATACACTGGGTCATGGATTGATTCAAGATAATATTTATCGATTTATTTCTATACATCTAACTGTGGACAACTAGTTGTAGGTTGCTAACGAGGACAGCTTGTAGTGACCCGAACTTTTCCATGTTTATATATATTAATTGAGATTGATATTTACATGATTAAATGTTTCCAACATGTTAAGCAATCAAACTTGTTAAGACTTGATTAATTGAAATAGGTTTCATATAGACAATTGACCACCCAAGTTGACCGGTGATTCACGAACGTTAAAACTTGTAAAAAAAAACTATATGATGACATATATATGGTTATATATATAGTTAACATGATATTATGATAAGTAAACATATCATTAATTATATTAACAATGAACTACATATGTAAAAACAAGACTACTAACTTAATGATTTTGAAACGAGACATATATGTAACGTTTATCGTTGTAACGACATTTAATGTATATATATCATATTAAGAGATATTCGTACATCATAATATCATGATAATATAATAATTTAAAATCTCATTTGATATTATAAACATTGGGTTAACAACATTTAACAAGATCGTTAACCTAAAGGTTTCAAAACAACAGTTACATGTAACGACTAACGATGACTTAACGACTCAGTTAAAATGTATATACATGTAGTGTTTTAATATGTATTTATACACTTTTGAAAGACTTCAATACACTTATCAAAATACTTCTACTTAACAAAAATGCTTACAATTACATTCTCGTTCAGTTTCATCAACAATTCTACTCGTATGCACCCGTATTCGTACTCGTACAATACACAGCTTTTAGATGTATGTACTATTGGTATATACACTCCAATGATCAGCTCTTAGCAGCCCATGTGAGTCACCTAACACATGTGGGAACCATCATTTGGCAACTAGCATGAAATATCTCATAAAATTACAAAAATATGAGTAATCATTCATGACTTATTTACATGAAAACAAAATTACATATCCTTTATATCTAATCCATACACCAACGACCAAAAACACCTAAAAACACTTTCATTCTTCAATTTTCTTCATCTAATTGATCTCTCTCAAGTTCTATCTTCAAGTTCTAAGTGTTCTTCATAAATTCCAAAAGTTCTAGTTTCATAAAATCAAGAATACTTTCAAGTTTGCTAGCTCACTTCCAATCTTGTAAGGTGATCATCCAACCTCAAGAAATCTTTGTTTCTTACAGTAGGTTATCATTCTAATACAAGGTAATAATCATATTCAAACTTTGGTTCAATTTCTATAACTATAACAATCTTATTTCAAGTGATGATCTTACTTGAACTTGTTTTCGTGTCATGATTCTGCTTCAAGAACTTCGAGCCATCCAAGGATCCATTGAAGCTAGATCCATTTTTTTCTTTTCCAGTAGGTTTATCCAAGGAAATTAAGGTAGTAATGATGTTCATAACATCATTCGATTCATACATATAAAGCTATCTTATTCGAAGTTTTAAACTTGTAATCACTAGAACATAGTTTAGTTAATTCTAAACTTGTTCGCAAACAAAAGTTAATCCTTCTAACTTAACTTTTAAAATCAACTAAACACATGTTCTATATCTATATGATATGCTAACTTAATGATTTAAAACCTGGAAACACGAAAAACACCGTAAAACCGGATTTACGCCGTCGTAGTAACACCGCGGGCTGTTTTGGGTTAGTTAATTAAAAACTATGATAAACTTTGATTTAAAAGTTGTTATTCTGAGAAAATGATTTTTATTATGAACATGAAACTATATCCAAAAATTATGGTTAAACTCAAAGTGGAAGTATGTTTTCTAAAATGGTCATCTAGACGTCGTTCTTTCGACTGAAATGACTACCTTTACAAAAATGACTTGTAACTTATTTTTCCGACTATAAACCTATACTTTTTCTGTTTAGATTCATAAAATAGAGTTCAATATGAAACCATAGCAATTTGATTCACTCAAAACGGATTTAAAATGAAGAAGTTATGGGTAAAACAAGATTGGATAATTTTTCTCATTTTAGCTACGTGAAAATTGGTAACAAATCTATTCCAACCATAACTTAATCAACTTGTATTGTATATTATGTAATCTTGAGATACCATAGACACGTATACAATGTTTCGACCTATCATGTCGACACATCTATATATATTTCGGAACAACCATAGACACTCTATATGTGAATGTTGGAGTTAGCTATACAGGGTTGAGGTTGATTCCAAAATATATATAGTTTGAGTTGTGATCAATACTGAGATACGTATACACTGGGTCGTGGATTGATTCAAGATAATATTTATCGATTTATTTCTGTACATCTAACTGTGGACAACTAGTTATAGGTTACTAACGAGGACAGCTGACTCAATAAACTTAAAACATCAAAATATATTAAAAGTGTTGTAAATATATTTTGAACATACTTTAATATATATGTATATATTGTTATAGGTTCGTGAATCAACAGTGGCCAAGTCTTACTTCCCGACGAAGTAAAAATCTGTGAAAGTGAGTTATAGTCCCACTTTTAAAATCTAATATTTTTGGGATGAGAATACATGCAGGTTTTATAAATGATTTACAAAATAGACACAAGTACGTGAAACTACATTCTAGGGTTGAATTATCGAAATCGAATATGCCCCTTTTTATTAAGTCTGGTAATCTAAGAATTAGGGAACAGACACCCTAATTGACGCGAATCCTAAAGATAGATCTATTGGGCCTAACAAACCCCATCCCAAGTACCGGATGCTTTAGTACTTCGAAATTTATATCATATCCGAAGGGTGTCCCGGAATGATGGGGATATTCTTATATATGCATCTTGTTATTGTCGGTTACCAGGTGTTCACCATATGAATGATTTTTATCTCTATGTATGGGATGTGTATTGAAATATGAAATCTTGTGGTCTATTGTTACGATTTGATATATATAGGTTAAACCTATAACTCACCAACATTTTTGTTGACGTTTAAAGCATGTTTATTCTCAGGTGAATATTAAGAGCTTCCGCTGTTGCATACTAAAATAAGGACAAGATTTGGAGTCCATGTTTGTATGATATTGTGTAAAAACTGCATTCAAGAAACTGATTTCGATGTAACATATTTGTATTGTAAACCATTATGTAATGGTCGTGTGTAAATAGGATATTTTAGATTATCATTATTTGATAATCTACGTAAAGCTTTTTAAACCTTTATTTATGAAATAAAGGTTATGGTTTGTTTTAAAAATGAATGCAGTCTTTGAAAAACGTCTCATATAGAGGTCAAAACCTCGCAACGAAATCAATTAATATGGAACGTTTTTAATCAATAAGAACGGGACATTTCAGTTGGTATCCGAGCGTTGGTCTTAGAGAACCAGAAAATTTGCATTAGTGTGTCTTATCGAGTTTGTTAGGATGCATTAGTGAGTCTGGACTTCGACCGTGTTTTCTTTAAAAATGATTGCTTAACATTTTGTTGGAAACTATATATTTTTAACATATGAATATTATGTGATATATTAATCTCTTAACGTGTTTGATATTATGTGATAGATGTCTACCTCTAGAACAAGTCCCATTGACTCACCTAATAATAATGAAGAGTCAAATGTAAATTGGAATGATTTGTGGACTGATTCACAAGTTCCCGAAGAGGAACCGGAAGAAGAGTCGGAACCGGAAGAAGAATCGGAACCGGAAGAAGAATCGGAACCGGATGAAGAAATAGAACCGGTGGGGGAAATAATAAAACGGTTAAGTAAAAGAAAATCCTCAACCAACCGACCAAAGTTAATTATGGTCAATGGTGTTTCCGCCAAGGAAGCAAAATATTGGGAGGATTACCAATTCTCCGATGAATCGGATTCCAACGAGAATTCCGATGATGTTATAGAAATTACCCCAACTGAATTTAAAAAGGCAAAAGAAAATAATAAGGGAAAGGGCATAAAAATAGAGAAATCTAATTCCAACCCCGATGAACTTTATATGTATCGTCAACCCCCGAAGTCCTTAAGTTGTAACAATGACCCGGGAACCTCTAAACCACCAGGTTTTTCTAAACCAATGTGGACAACGACGGCTCGTATTAGGGGAACATCATATATCCCTAGAAACTTGGCAAAACGAACCAAAACCGAAGAAGAAGAAATGAGCGAGTCGGAATAAGATAGTTGTATTCGTGTGGTGTAATATATGTAATATAGTGTTCTTATGCTTTATGATATATGTAAAAATTGCTTTTATTAATAAGTATTTTTTTATGAATCTAACTCTTGTCTATTTTACAGTTTAAAAACACAAAATGGATAGACAACCCAATATTTTAAGAGACCTACCCGGAGACATGATTGATGAAATCTTGTCTAGAGTCGGCCAGAATTCTTCGGCACAACTATTTAAGGCGAGATCAGTTTGTAAGACATTCGAAGAACGTTCCAAGAATGTCTTGGTTTATAAGAGACTTTCGTTTGAAAGATGGGGGATATCACATTGGGAAACCCATAAGTTACGATGTGTTTACTTTGACGCATATATTGCGGGGAACCCAAATGCTATTTTACGCAACGGGTTAAGAAATTATTTTGACTCAATATATCCGAATATTGGACTTCGTGATTTAGAAAAAGCGGCTAACATGCAACATAAAGAAGCATGTTATGCTTACGGATTAGTAATGTTCGCTTCTCACCAAAGTGAGAACAAGAACATCGGGCTACAACTATTAAACAAAACGTTTCCACAAGTGACGGAGTCGGTAATTGGGGTAAGAAATGAGGTTTTTAGATTATTACGGGACTGTTGGACATTACGTAACCCTCGTCCCTTTGATGACATTACAACACGCTGTCTTATCAACGGCCATAACGGTTATGTTGCACAAGACCAAGGATGGGAAGTAGTCCTAGTAAAACCAGAATGCATGACTTGTTTCTGGACGTATGCATTACGTGTCTTTATTGCCTTTGCTGAACGACTTGTGTACTAGCTAGAATTGTCTTCACAACTATCTTGTATCAAAGTTATTGTGTGCTATATTTCATGCTTTATGTAAAATAAGCGGTATTGTAAGTTTGTAAAATATTGTATAAAAGTTTGAACGCGAAATATTATTATAATCAGTTTTTCATATAGAATTGTAGTAGTTGAATTGTATATTAGCTACTAAGTATGAACTTAACGGGTAGGTACTACCCGAATTTAAACTTATAAAACGCTAATATGAAGAAAAAGCTTTTATAAATGAGTTCATATTATGCTACGAAATACTATTAACTACTCTTAATATTCTGTATGATTAACTTGTTCCATTTAACTATTTTGAAGGAAATGGCACCGACTACTCGACACACCGTGAATATGAATGAAGAGGAATTCCGTCCTTTTCTAGCTTCAAACATAGCCGCAGTACAGGCTGCGCTACATACCAACAATAACCTTGGATCTAGCAGTACAGGAAATCGTGTAGGATGCACCTACAAAGAATTCACTGCCTGCAAACCTTTGGAATTTGATGGAACCGAAGGACCGATCGGATTGAAACGGTGGACCGAGAAGGTTGAATCGGTGTTTGCCATAAGTAAGTGTACTGAAGAGGACAAAGTGAAGTACGCTACGCATACCTTCACAGGTTCTGCGTTAACATGGTGGAATACCTATCTAGAGCAAGTGGGACAAGATGATGCGTACGCACTACCGTGGTCAGCATTCAAGCACTTGATGAACGAGAAGTACCGTCCCAGAACCGAGGTCAATAAGCTCAAGACAGAACTTAGAGGGTTACGAACCCAAGGATTTGATATTACCACGTACGAAAGACGATTCACAGAATTGTGCCTATTGTGTCCGGGAGCATTCGAAGATGAGGAAGAGAAGATCGACGCGTTTGTGAAAGGATTACCGGAAAGAATCCAAGAAGATATAAGTTCACATGAGCCCGCCTCCATACAACAGGCATGTAGAATGGCTCACAAACTAGTGAACCAGATTGAAGAAAGAATTAAAGAACAGACTGCTGAAGAGGCCAATGTGAAGCAAGTCAAAAGAAAGTGGGAGGAAAACGGTGATAAGAATCACCAATACAACAACAACAGCAATTACAACAATAATCGCAACAATTATCCCAACAATCGCAACATCAATCGCAACTACAACAAACGTCCCAACAACAACAACAACAACAACAGCAACTACAACAATCATCCCAACAACAATAATAACCGCAACAACAACAACAATCAGAAGCAGCTATGCCAAAGGTGTGAAAAGAATCACTCGGGGTTCTGCACCAAATTTTGCAACAAGTGTAAAAGAAATGGTCATAGCGCGGCAAAGTGTGAGGTCTACGGACCAGGGGTTAATAGAACGAAAGGAACAAATGGTGTCGGAACGAGTAATGGCCGAGCAAGTAGTGTCGGAGCAAGTTATGCCAATGTAGTTTGTTATAAATGTGGAAAACCAGGCCACATTATTAGAAATTGCCCGAACCAGGAGAACACGAATGGACAAGGCCGTGGAAGAGTTTTCAATATTAATGCGGTAGAGGCACAGGAAGACCCGGAGCTTGTTACGGGTACGTTTCTTATTGACAATAAATCTGCTTACGTTTTATTTGATTCGGGTGCGGATAGAAGCTATACGAGTAGAGATTTTTGTGCTAAATTAAGTTGTCCATTGACGCCTTTGGATAGTAAATTTTTACTCGAATTAGCAAATGGTAAATTAATTTCAGCAGATAATATATGTCGGAATCGAGAAATTAAACTGGTTAGCGAAACATTTAAGATTGATTTGATACCAGTAGAGTTAGGGAGTTTTGATGTGATAATCGGTATGGACTGGTTGAAAGAAGTGAAAGCGGAGATCGTTTGTTACAAAAATGCAATTCGCATTATACGAGAAAAAGGAAAACCCTTAATGGTGTACGGAGAAAAGGGCAACACGAAGCTACATCTTATTAGTAATTTGAAGGCACAAAAACTAATAAGAAAAGGTTGCTATGCTGTTCTAGCACACGTCGAGAAAGTACAAACTGAAGAAAAGAGCATCAATGATGTTCCCATTGCAAAAGAATTTCCCGATGTATTTCCGAAAGAATTACCGGGATTACCCCCACATCGATCCGTTGAATTTCAAATAGATCTTGTACCAGGAGCTGCACCAATAGCTCGTGCTCCTTACAGACTCGCACCCAGCGAGATGAAAGAACTGTAAAGCCAATTACAAGAACTTTTAGAGCGTGGTTTCATTCGACCAAGCACATCACCGTGGGGAGCTCCTGTTTTGTTTGTCAAGAAGAAAGATGGTACATTCAGGTTGTGTATCGACTACCGAGAGTTGAACAAACTTACCATCAAGAACCGCTACCCACTACCGAGAATCGACGACTTATTTGATCAACTACAAGGCTCGTCTGTTTATTCAAAGATTGACTTACGTTCCGGGTATCATCAAATGCGGGTGAAAGAAGATGATATTCCAAAGACTGCTTTCAGAACACGTTACGGTCATTACGAGTTTATGGTCATGCCGTTTGGTTTAACTAATGCACCAGCTGTGTTCATGGACCTTATGAACCGAGTGTGTGGACCATACCTTGACAAGTTTGTCATTGTTTTCATTGATGACATACTTATTTACTCAAAGAATGACCAAGAACACGGTGAACATTTGAGAAAGGTGTTAGAAGTATTGAGGAAGGAAGAATTGTACGCTAAGTTTTCAAAGTGTGCATTTTGGTTGGAAGAAGTTCAATTCCTCGGTCACATAGTGAACAAAGAAGGTATTAAGGTGGATCCGGCAAAGATAGAAACTGTTGAAAAGTGGGAAACCCCGAAAACTCCGAAACACATACGCCAGTTTTTAGGACTAGCTGGTTACTACAGAAGGTTCATCCAAGACTTTTCCAGAATAGCAAAACCCTTGACTGCATTAACGCATAAAGGGAAGAAATTTGAATGGAATGATGAACAAGAGAAAGCGTTTCAGTTATTGAAGAAAAAGCTAACTACGGCACCTATATTGTCATTGCCTGAAGGGAATGATGATTTTGTGATTTATTGTGACGCATCAAAGCAAGGTCTCGGTTGTGTATTAATGCAACGAACGAAGGTGATTGCTTATGCGTCTAGACAATTGAAGATTCACGAACAAAATTATACGACGCATGATTTGGAATTAGGCGCGGTTGTTTTTGCATTAAAGACTTGGAGGAACTACTTATATGGGGTCAAAAGTATTATATATACCGACCACAAAAGTCTTCAACACATATTTAATCAGAAACAACTGAATATGAGGCAGCGTAGGTGGATTGAATTATTGAATGATTACGATTTTGAGATTCGTTACCACCCGGGGAAGGCAAATGTGGTAGCCGATGCCTTGAGCAGGAAGGATAGAGAACCCATTCGAGTAAAATCTATGAATATAATGATTCATAATAACCTTACTACTCAAATAAAGGAGGCGCAACAAGGAGTTTTAAAAGAGGGAAATTTAAAGGATGAAATACCCAAAGGATCGGAGAAGCATCTTAATATTCGGGAAGACGGAACCCGGTATAGGGCTGAAAGGATTTGGGTACCAAAATTTGGAGATATGAGAGAAATGGTACTTAGAGAAGCTCATAAAACCAGATACTCAATACATCCTGGAACGGGGAAGATGTACAAGGATCTCAAGAAACATTTTTGGTGGCCGGGTATGAAAGTCGATGTTGCTAAATACGTAGGAGAATGTTTGACGTGTTCTAAGGTCAAAGCTGAGCATCAGAAACCATCAGGTCTACTTCAACAACCCGAAATCCCGGAATGGAAATGGGAAAACATTACCATGGATTTCATCACTAAATTGCCAAGGACTGCAAGTGGTTTTGATACTATTTGGGTAATAGTTGATCGTCTCACCAAATCAGCACACTTCCTACCAATAAGAGAAGATGACAAGATGGAGAAGTTAGCACGACTGTATTTGAAGGAAGTCGTCTCCAGACATGGAATACCAATCTCTATTATCTCTGATAGGGATGGCAGATTTATTTCAAGATTCTGGCAGACATTACAGCAAGCATTAGGAACTCGTCTAGACATGAGTACTTCCTATCATCCACAAACTGATGGGCAGAGTGAAAGGACGATACAAACGCTTGAAGACATGCTACGAGCATGTGTTATTGATTTCGGAAACAGTTGGGATCGACATCTACCGTTAGCAGAATTTTCCTACAACAACAGCTACCATTCAAGCATTGAGATGGCGCCGTTTGAAGCACTTTATGGTAGAAAGTGCAGGTCTCCGATTTGTTGGAGTGAAGTGGGGGATAGACAGATTACGGGTCCGGAGATTATACAAGAAACTACCGAGAAGATCATCCAAATTCAACAACGGTTGAAAACCGCCCAAAGTCGACAAAAGAGCTACGCTGACATTAAAAGAAAAGATATAGAATTTGAAATTGGAGATATGGTCATGCTTAAAGTTGCACCTTGGAAAGGCGTTGTTCGATTTGGTAAACGAGGGAAATTAAATCCAAGGTATATTGGACCATTCAAGATTATTGATCGTGTCGGACCAGTAGCTTACCGACTTGAGTTACCTCAACAACTCGCGGCTGTACATAACACTTTCCACGTCTCGAATTTGAAGAAATGTGTTGCTAAAGAAGATCTCACTATTCCGTTAGATGAAATCCAAATCAACGAAAAACTCCAATTCATCGAAGAACCCGTCGAAATAATGGATCGTGAGGTTAAAAGACTTAAGCAAAACAAGATACCAATTGTTAAGGTTCGATGGAATGCTCGTAGAGGACCCGAGTTCACCTGGGAGCGTGAAGATCAGATGAAGAAGAAATACCCGCATCTATTTCCAGAAGATTCGTCAACACCTTCAACAGCTTAAAATTTCGGGACGAAATTTATTTAACGGGTAGGTACTGTAGTGACCCGAACTTTTCCATGTTTATATATATTAATTGAGATTGATATTTACATGATTAAATGTTTCCAACATGTTAAGCAATCAAACTTGTTAAGACTTGATTAATTGAAATAGGTTTCATATAGACAATTGACCACCCAAGTTGACCGGTGATTCACGAACGTTAAAACTTGTAAAAAAAAACTATATGATGACATATATATGGTTATATATATAGTTAACATGATATTATGATAAGTAAACATATCATTAATTATATTAACAATGAACTACATATGTAAAAACAAGACTACTAACTTAATGATTTTGAAACGAGACATATATGTAACGTTTATCGTTGTAACGACATTTAATGTATATATATCATATTAAGAGATATTCGTACATCATAATATCATGATAATATAATAATTTAAAATCTCATTTGATATTATAAACATTGGGTTAACAACATTTAACAAGATCGTTAACCTAAAGGTTTCAAAACAACAGTTACATGTAACGACTAACGATGACTTAACGACTCAGTTAAAATGTATATACATGTAGTGTTTTAATATGTATTTATAAACTTTTGAAAGACTTCAATACACTTATCAAAATACTTCTACTTAACAAAAATGCTTACAATTACATTCTCGTTCAGTTTCATCAACAATTCTACTCGTATGCACCCGTATTCGTACTCGTACAATACACAGCTTTTAGATGTATGTACTATTGGTATATACACTCCAATGATCAGCTCTTAGCAGCCCATGTGAGTCACCTAACACATGTGGGAACCATCATTTGGCAACTAGCATGAAATATCTCATAAAATTACAAAAATATGAGTAATCATTCATGACTTATTTACATGAAAACAAAATTACATATCCTTTATATCTAATCCATACACCAACGACCAAAAACACCTAAAAACACTTTCATTCTTCAATTTTCTTCATCTAATTGATCTCTCTCAAGTTCTATCTTCAAGTTCTAAGTGTTCTTCATAAATTCCAAAAGTTCTAGTTTCATAAAATCAAGAATACTTTCAAGTTTGCTAGCTCACTTCCAATCTTGTAAGGTGATCATCCAACCTCAAGAAATCTTTGTTTCTTACAGTAGGTTATCATTCTAATACAAGGTAATAATCATATTCAAACTTTGGTTCAATTTCTATAACTATAACAATCTTATTTCAAGTGATGATCTTACTTGAACTTGTTTTCGTGTCATGATTCTGCTTCAAGAACTTCGAGCCATCCAAGGATCCATTGAAGCTAGATCCATTTTTCTCTTTTCCAGTAGGTTTATCCAAGGAAATTAAGGTAGTAATGATGTTCATAACATCATTCGATTCATACATATAAAGCTATCTTATTCGAAGTTTTAAACTTGTAATCACTAGAACATAGTTTAGTTAATTCTAAACTTGTTCGCAAACAAAAATTAATCCTTCTAACTTAACTTTTAAAATCAACTAAACACATGTTCTATATCTATATGATATGCTAACTTAATGATTTAAAACCTGGAAACACGAAAAACACCGTAAAACCGGATTTACGCCGTCGTAGTAACACCGCGGGCTGTTTTGGGTTAGTTAATTAAAAACTATGATAAACTTTGATTTAAAAGTTGTTATTCTGAGAAAATGATTTTTATTATGAACATGAAACTATATCCAAAAATTATGGTTAAACTCAAAGTGGAAGTATGTTTTCTAAAATGGTCATCTAGACGTCGTTCTTTCGACTGAAATGACTACCTTTACAAAAATGACTTGTAACTTATTTTTCCGACTATAAACCTATACTTTTTCTGTTTAGATTCATAAAATAGAGTTCAATATGAAACCATAGCAATTTGATTCACTCAAAACGGATTTAAAATGAAGAAGTTATGGGTAAAACAAGATTGGATAATTTTTCTCATTTTAGCTACGTGAAAATTGGTAACAAATCTATTCCAACCATAACTTAATCAACTTGTATTGTATATTATGTAATCTTGAGATACCATAGACACGTATACAATGTTTCGACCTATCATGTCGACACATCTATATATATTTCGGAACAACCATAGACACTCTATATGTGAATGTTGGAGTTAGCTATACAGGGTTGAGGTTGATTCCAAAATATATATAGTTTGAGTTGTGATCAATACTGAGATACGTATACACTGGGTCGTGGATTGATTCAAGATAATATTTATCGATTTATTTCTGTACATCTAACTGTGGACAACTAGTTATAGGTTACTAACGAGGACAGCTGACTCAATAAACTTAAAACATCAAAATATATTAAAAGTGTTGTAAATATATTTTGAACATACTTTAATATATATGTATATATTGTTATAGGTTCGTGAATCAACAGTGGCCAAGTCTTACTTCCCGACGAAGTAAAAATCTGTGAAAGTGAGTTATAGTCCCACTTTTAAAATCTAATATTTTTGGGATGAGAATACATGCAGGTTTTATAAATGATTTACAAAATAGACACAAGTACGTGAAACTACATTCTATGGTTGAATTATCGAAATCGAATATGCCCCTTTTTATTAAGTCTGGTAATCTAAGAATTAGGGAACAGACACCCTAATTGACGCGAATCCTAAAGATAGATCTATTGGGCCTAACAAACCCCATCCCAAGTACCGGATGCTTTAGTACTTCGAAATTTATATCATATCCGAAGGGTGTCCCGGAATGATGGGGATATTCTTATATATGCATCTTGTTATTGTCGGTTACCAGGTGTTCACCATATGAATGATTTTTATCTCTATGTATGGGATGTGTATTGAAATATGAAATCTTGTGGTCTATTGTTACGATTTGATATATATAGGTTAAACCTATAACTCACCAACATTTTTGTTGACGTTTAAAGCATGTTTATTCTCAGGTGAATATTAAGAGCTTCCGCTGTTGCATACTAAAATAAGGACAAGATTTGGAGTCCATGTTTGTATGATATTGTGTAAAAACTGCATTCAAGAAACTGATTTCGATGTAACATATTTGTATTGTAAACCATTATGTAATGGTCGTGTGTAAATAGGATATTTTAGATTATCATTATTTGATAATCTACGTAAAGCTTTTTAAACCTTTATTTATGAAATAAAGGTTATGGTTTGTTTTAAAAATGAATGCAGTCTTTGAAAAACGTCTCATATAGAGGTCAAAACCTCGCAACGAAATCAATTAATATGGAACGTTTTTAATCAATAAGAACGGGACATTTCACAGCTGACTTAATAAACTTAAAACATCAAAATATATTAAAAGTGTTGTAAATATATTTTGAACATACTTTGATATATATGTATATATTGTTATAGGTTCGTGAATCAACCAGTGGCCAAGTCTTACTTCCCGACGAAGTACAAATCTGTGAAAGTGAGTTATAGTCCCATTTTTAAAATCTAATATTTTTGGGATGAGAATACATGCAGGTTTTATAAATGATTTACAAAATAGACACAAGTACGTGCAACTACATTCTATGGTTGAATTATCGAAATCGAATATGCCCCTTTTTATTAAGTCTGGTAATCTAAGAATTAGGGAACAGACACCTTAATTGACGCGAATCCTAAAGATAGATCTACTGGGCCCAACAAGCCCCATCCAAAGTACCGGATGCTTTAGTACTTCGAAATTTATATCATATCCGAAGGGTGTCCCGGAATGATGGGGATATTCTTATATATGCATCTTGTTAATGTCGGTTACCAGGTGTTCACCATATGAATGATTTTTATCTCTATGTATGGGATGTGTATTGAAATATGAAATCTTGTGGTCTATTATTATGATTTGATATATATATAGGTTAAACCTATAACTCACCAACATTTTTGTTGACGTTTTAAGCATGTTTATTCTCAGGTGATTATTAAGAGCTTCCGCTGTCGCATACTTAAATAAGGACGAGATTTGGAGTCCATGCTTGTATGATATTGTGTAAAAACTGCATTCAAGAAACTTATTTTGTTGTAACATATTTGTATTGTAAACCATTATGTAATGGTCGTGTGTAAACAGGATATTTTAGATTATCATTATTTGATAATCTACGTAAAGCATTTTAAACCTTTATTGATGAAATAAAGGTTATGGTTTGTTTTAAAATGAATGCAGTCTTTGAAAAACGTCTCATATAGAGGTCAAAACCTCGCAACGAAATCAATTAATATGGAACGTTTTTAATCAATAAGAACGGGACATTTCAGTTGGTATCCGAGCGTTGGTCTAAGAGAACCAGAATTTTGCATTAGTGTGTCTTATCGAGTTTGTTATGATGCATTAGTGAGTCTGGACTTCGACCGTGTTTACTTGAAAAATGATTGCTTAACAAATTTTGTTGGAAACTATATATTTTTAACATTTGAATATTATGTGATATATTAATCTGTTAACGCGTTTGATATTATGTGATAGATGTCTACCTCTAGAACAAGTCCCATTGACTCACCTAATAATAATGAAGAGTCAAATGTAAATTGGAATGATTCGTGGACTCATTCACAAGTTCCCGAAGAGGAACCGGAAGAAGAGTCGGAACCGGAAGAAGAATCGGAACCGGAAGAAGAATCGGAACCGGATGAAGAAATAGAACCGGTGGGGGAAATAATAAAAAGGTTAAGTAAAAGAAAATCCTCAACCAACCGACCAAGGTTAATTATGGTCAATGGTGTTTCCGCCAAGGAAGCAAAATATTGGGAGGATTACCAATTCTCCGATGAATCGGATTCCGACGAGAATTCCGATGATGTTATAGAAATTACCCCAACTGAATTTAAAAAGGCAAAAGAAAATAATAAGGGAAAGGGCATAAAAATAGAGAAATCTAATTCCAACCCCGATGAACTTTATATGTATCATCAACCCCCGAAGTCCTTAAGTTGTAACAATGACCCGGGAACCTCTAAACCACCAGGTTTTACTAAACCAATGTGGAAAACGACGGCTCGTATTAGGGGAACATCATATATCCCTAGAAACTTGGCAAAACGAACCAAAACCAAAGAAGAAGAAACAAGCGAGTCGGAATAAGATAATTGTATTCGTGTGGTGTAATATATGTAATATAGTGTGCTTATGCTTTATGATATATGTAAACATTGCTTGTATTAATAAGTATTTTTTTTATGAATCTAACTCTTGTCTATTTTACAGTATAAAAACACAAAATGGATAGACAACCCAATATTTTAAGAGACCTACCCGGAGACATGATTGATGAAATCTTGTCTAGAGTCGGTCAGAATTCTTCGGCACAACTATTTAAGGCGAGATCAGTTTGTAAGACATTCGAAGAACGTTCCAAGAATGCCTTGGTTTATAAAAGGCTTTCGTTCGAAAGATGGGGGATATCACATTGGGAAATCCATAAGTTACGATGTGTTTACTTTGACGCATATATTGCGGGGAACCCAAATGCTATTTTACGCAATGGGTTAAGAAATTATTTTGACTCAATATATCCGAATATTGGACTTCGTGATTTAGAAAAAGCGGCTAACATGCAACATAAAGAAGCATGTTATGCTTACGGATTAGTAATGTTCGCTTCTCACCAAAGTGAGAACAAGAACATCGGGCTACAACTATTAAACAAAACGTTCCCACAAGTGACGGAGTCGGTAATTGGGGTAAGAAATGAGGTTTTTAGATTGTTACGGGACTGTTGGACATTACGTAACCCTCGTCCCTTTGACGACGTTACAACACGCTGTCTTATCAACGGCCATAACGGTTATGTTCCACAAGACCAAGGATGGGAAGTAATCCTAGTAAAACCAGAATGCATGACTTGTTTCTGGATGTATGAATTACGTGTCTTTATTGTCTTTGCTGAACGACTTGTGTACTAGCTAGAATTATCTTCACAACCGTCTTGTATCAAATTTATCGTGTGCTATATTTCATGCTATATGTAAAATAAGCGGTATTGTAAGTTTGTAAAATATTGTGTAAAAGTTTGAACGCGAAATATTATTATAATCAGTTTTTCATATAGAATTGTAGTAGTTGAATTGTATATTAGCTACTAAGTATGAACTTAACGGGTAGGTACTACCCGAATTTAAACTTATAAAACGCTAATATGAATAAAAAGCTTTTATAAATGAGTTCATATTATGTACGAAATACTATTAACTACTCTTAATATTCGGTATGATTAACTTGTTCCATTTGACTATTTTGAAGGAAATGGCACCGACTACTCGACACACCGTGAATATGAATGAAGAGGAATTCCGTACTTTTCTAGCTTCAAACATAGCCGCAGTACAGGATGCGCTACATACCAACAATAACCTTGGATCTAGCAGTACAGGAAATCGTGTAGGATGCACCTACAAAGAATTCACTGCCTGCAAACCTTTGGAATTTGATGGAACCGAAGGACCGATCGGATTGAAACGGTGGACCGAGAAGGTCGAATCGGTGTTTGCCATAAGTAAGTGTAATGAAGAGGACAAAGTGAAGTACGCTACGCATACCTTCACAGGTTCTGCGTTAACATGGTGGAATACCTATCTAGAGCAAGTGGGACAAGACGATGCGTACGCACTACCGTGGTCAGCATTCAAGCACTTGATGAACGAGAAATACCATCCCAGAACCGAGGTCAATAAGCTCAAGACAGAACTTAGAGGGTTACGAACCCAAGGATTTGATATTACCACGTACGAAAGACGATTCACAGAATTGTGCCTATTGTGTCCGGGAGCATTCGAAGATGAGGAAGAGAAGATCGACGCGTTTGTGAAAGGATTACCGGAAAGAATCCAAGAAGATATAAGTTCACACGAGCCCGCCTCCATACAACAGGCATGTAGAATGGCTCACAAACTAGTGAACCAGATTGAAGAAAGAATTAAAGAACAGACTGCTGAAGAGGCCAATGTGAAGCAAGTCAAAAGAAAGTGGGAGGAAAACGGTGATAAGAATCACCAATACAACAACAACAGCAATTACAACAATAATCGCAACAATTATCCCAACAATCGCAACATCAATCGCAACTACAACAAACGGCCCAACAACAACAACAACAATAACAACAGTAACTACAACAATCATCCCAACAACAATAATAACCGCAACAACAACAACAATCAGAAGCAGCTATGCCAAAGGTGTGAAAAGTATCACTCGGGGTTCTGCACCAAATTTTGCAACAAGTGTAAAAGAAATGGTCATAGCGCGGCGAAGTGTGAGGTCTACGGACCAGGGGTTAATAGAACGAAAGGAACAAATGGTGTCGGAACGAGTAATGGCGGAGCAAGTAGTGTCGGAGCAAGTTATGCCAATGTAGTTTGTTATAAATGTGGAAAACCGGGCCACATTATTAGAAATTGCCCGAACCAGGAGAACACGAATGGACAAGGCCGCGGAAGAGTTTTCAATATTAATGCGACAGAGGCACAGGAAGACCCGGAGCTTGTTACGGGTACGTTTCTTATTGAAAATAAATCTGCTTACGTTTTATTTGATTAGGGTGCGGATAGAAGCTATATGAGTAGAGATTTTTGTGCTAAATTAAGTTGTCCATTGACGCCTTTGGATAGTAAATTTTTACTCGAATTAGCAAATGGTAAATTAATTTCAGCAGATAATATATGTCGGAATCGAGAAATTAAACTGGTTAGTGAAACATTTAAGATTAATTTGATACCAGTAGAGTTAGGGAGTTTTGATGTGATAATCGGTATGGACTGGTTGAAAGAAGTGAAAGCAGAGATCGTTTGTTACAAAAATGCAATTCGCATTATACGAGAAAAAGGAAAACCCTTAATGGTGTACGGAGAAAAGGGCAACACGAAGCTACATCTTATTAGTAATTTGAAGACACAAAAACTGATAAGAAAAGGTTGCTATGCTGTTCTAGCACACGTCGAGAAAGTACAAACTGAAGAAAAGAGCATCAATGATGTTCCCGTCGCAAAAGAATTTCCCGATGTATTTCTGAAAGAATTACCGGGATTACCCCCACATCGATCCGTTGAATTTCAAATAGATCTTGTACCAGGAGCTGCACCAATAGCTCGTGCTCCTTACAAACTCGCACCCAGCGAGATGAAAGAACTGCAAAGCCAATTACAAGAACTTTTAGGGCGTGGTTTCATTCGACCAAGCACATCACCGTGGGGAGCTCCTGTTTTGTTTGTCAAGAAGAAAGATGGTACATTCAGGTTGTGTATCGACTACCGAGAGTTGAACAAACTTACCATCAAGAACCGCTACCCACTACCGAGAATCGACGACTTATTTGATCAACTACAAGGCCCGTCTGTTTATTCAAAGATTGACTTACGTTCCGGGTATCATCAAATGCGGGTGAAAGAAGATGATATTCCAAAGACTGCTTTCAGAACACGTTACGGTCATTACGAGTTTATGGTCATGCCGTTTGGTTTAACTAATGCACCAGCTGTGTTCATGGACCTTATGAACCGAGTGTGTGGACCATACCTTGACAATTTTGTCATTGTTTTCATTGATGACATACTTATTTACTCAAAGAATGACCAAGAACATGGTGAACATTTGAGAAAGGTGTTAGAAGTATTGAGGAAGGAAGAATTGTACGCTAAGTTTTCAAAGTGTGCATTTTAGTTGGAAGAAGTTCAATTCCTCGGTCACATAGTGAACAAAGAAGGTATTAAAGTGGATCCGGCAAAGATAGAAACTGTTGAAAAGTGGGAAACCCCGAAAACTCCGAAACACATACGCCAGTTTTTAGGACTAGCTGGTTACTACAGAAGGTTCATCCAAGACTTTTCCAGAATAGCAAAACCCTTGACTGCATTAACGCATAAAGGGAAGAAATTTGAATGGAATGATGAACAAGAGAAAGCGTTTCAGTTATTGAAGAAAAAGCTAACTACGGCACCTATATTGTCATTGCCTGAAGGGAATGATGATTTTGTGATTTATTGTGACGCATCAAAGCAAGGTCTCGGTTGTGTATTAATGCAACGAATGAAGGTGATTTCTTATGCGTCTAGACAATTGAAGATTCACGAACAAAATTATACGACGCATGATTTGGAATTAGGCGCGGTTGTTTTTGCATTAAAGACTTGGAGGCACTACTTATATGGGGTCAAAAGTATTATATATACCGACCACAAAAGTCTTCAACATATATTTAATCAGAAACAACTGAATATGAGGCAGCGTAGGTGGATTGAATTATTGAATGATTATGACTTTGAGATTCGTTACCACCTGGGGAAGGCAAATGTGGTAACCGATGCCTTGAGCGGGAAGGACAGAGAACCCATTCGAGTAAAATCTATGAATATAATGATTCATAATAACCTTACTACTCAAATAAAGGAGGCGCAACAAGGAGTTTTAAAAGAGGGAAATTTAAAGGATGAAATACCCAAAGGATCGGAGAAGCATCTTAATATTCGGGAAGACGGAACCCGGTATAGGGCTGAAAGGATTTGGGTACCAAAATTTGGAGATATGAGAGAAATGGTACTTAGAGAAGCTCATAAAACCAGATACTCAATACATCCTGGAACGGGGAAGATGTACAAGGATCTCAAGAAACATTTTTGGTGGCCGGGTATGAAAGCCGATGTTGCTAAATACGTAGGAGAATGTTTGACGTGTTCTAAGGTCAAAGCTGAGCATCAGAAACCATCAGGTCTACTTCAACAACCCGAAATCCCGGAATGGAAATGGGAAAACATTACCATGGATTTCATCACTAAATTACCAAGGACTGCAAGTGGTTTTGATACTATTTGGGTAATAGTTGATCATCTCACCAAATCAGCACACTTCCTGCCAATAAGAGAAGATGACAAGATGGAGAAGTTAGCACGACTGTATTTGAAGGAAGTCGTCTCCAGACATGGAATACCAATCTCTATTATCTCTGATAGGGATGGCAGATTTATTTCAAGATTCTGGCAGACATTACAGCAAGCATTAGGAACTCGTCTAGACATGAGTACTGCCTATCATCCACAAACTGATGGGCAGAGTGAAAGGACGATACAAACGCTTGAAGACATGCTACGAGCATGTGTTATTGATTTCGGAAACAGTTGGGATCGACATCTACCGTTAGCAGAATTTTCCTACAACAACAGCTACCATTCAAGCATTGAGATGGCGCCGTTTGAAGCACTTTATGGTAGAAAGTGTAGGTCTCCGATTTGTTGGAGTGAAGTGGGGGATAGACAGATTACGGGTCCGGAGATTATACAAGAAACTACCGAGAAGATCATCCAAATTCAACAATGGTTGCAAACCGCCCAAAGTCGACAAAAGAGCTACGCTGACATTAAAAGAAAAGATATAGAATTTGAAATTGGAGAGATGGTTATGCTTAAAGTTGCACCTTGGAAAGGCGTTGTTCGATTTGGTAAACGAGGGAAATTAAATCCAAGGTATATTGGACCATTCAAGATTATTGATCGTGTCGGACCAGTAGCTTACCGACTTGAGTTACCTCAACAACTCGCGGCTGTACATAACACTTTCCATGTCTTGAATTTGAAGAAATGTTTTGCTAAAGAAGATCTCACTATTCCGTTAGATGAAATCCAAATCAACGAAAAACCTCAATTCATCGAAGAACCCGTCGAAATAATGGATCGTGAGGTTAAAAGACTTAAGCAAAACAAGATACCAATTGTTAAGGTTCGATGAAATGCTCGTAGAGGACCCGAGTTCACCTGGGAGCGTGAAGATCAGATGAAGAAGAAATACCCGCATCTATTTCCAGAAGATTCGTCAACACCTTCAACAGCTTAAAATTTCGGGACGAAATTTATTTAACGGGTAGGTACTATAGTGACCCGAACTTTTCCATGTTTATATATATTAATTGAGATTGATATTTACATGATTAAATGTTTCCAACATGTTAAGCAATCAAACTTGTTAAGACTTGATTAATTGAAATATGTTTCATATAGACAATTGACCACCCAAGTTGACCGGTGATTCACGAACGTTAAAACTTGTAAAAACTATATGATGACATATATATGGATATATATATAGTTAACATGATACTATGATAAGTAAACATATCATTAAGTATATTAACAATGAACTACATATGTAAAAACAAGACTACTAACTTAATGATTTTTAAACGAGACATATATGTAACGATTATCGTTGTAAAGACATTTAATGTATATATATCATATTAAGAGATATTCATACATGATAATATCATGATAATATAATAATTTAAAATCTCATTTGATATTATAAACATTGGGTTAACAACATTTAACAAGATCGTTAACCTAAAGGTTTCAAAACAACACTTACATGTAACGACTAACGATGACTTAACGACTCAGTTAAAATGTATATACATGTAGTGTTTTAATATGTATTTATACACTTTTGAAAGACTTCAAAATACTTCTACTTAACAAAAATGCTTACAATTACATCCTCGTTCAGTTTCATCAACAATTCTACTCGTATGCACCCGTATTCGTACTCGTACAATACACAGCTTTTAGATGTATGTACTATTGGTATATACACTCCAATGATCAGCTCTTAGCAGCCCATGTGAGTCACCTAACACATGTGGGAACCATCATTTGGCAACTAGCATGAAATATCTCATAAAATTACAAAAATATGAGTAATCATTCATGACTTATTTACATGAAAACAAAATTACATATCCTTTATATCTAATCCATACACCAACGACCAAAAACACCTACAAACACTTTCATTCTTCAATTTTCTTCATCTAATTGATCTCTCTCAAGTTCTATCTTCAAGTTCTAAGTGTTCTTCATATATTCTACAAGTTCTAGTTACATAAAATCAAGAATACTTTCAAGTTTGCTAGCTCACTTCCAATCTTGTAAGGTGATCATCCAACCTCAAGAAATCTTTGTTTCATACAGTAGGTTATCATTCTAATACAAGTTAATAATCATATTCAAACTTTGGTTCAATTTCTATAACTATAACAATCTTATTTCAAGTGATGATCTTACTTGAACTTGTTTTCGTGTCATGATTCTGCTTCAAGAACTTCGAGCCATCCAAGGATCCGTTGAAGCTAGATCCATTTTTCTCTTTTCCAGTAGGTTTATCCAAGGAACTTAAGGTAGTAATGATGTTCATAACATCATTCGATTCATACATATAAAGCTATCTTATTCGAAGGTTTAAACTTGTAATCACTAGAACATAGTTTAGTTAATTCTAAACTTGTTCGCAAACAAAAGTTAATCCTTCTAACTTGACTTTTAAAATCAACTAAACACATGTTCTATATCTATATGATATGCTAACTTAATGATTTAAAACCTGGAAACACGAAAAACACCGTAAAATCGGATTTACGCCGTCGTAGTAACACCGCGGGCTGTTTTGGGTTAGTTAATTAAAAACTATGATAAACTTTGATTTAAAAGTTGTTATTCTGAGAAAATGATTTTTATTATGAACATGAAACTATATCCAAAAATTATGGTTAAACTCAAAGTGGAAGTATGTTTTCTAAAATGGTCATCTAGACGTCGTTCTTTCGACTGAAATGACTACCTTTACCAAAACAACTTGTAACTTATTTTTCCGACTATAAACCTATACATTTTCTGTTTAGATTCATAAAATAGAGTTCAATATGAAACCATAGCAATTTGATTCACTCAAAACGGATTTAAAATGAAGAAGTTATGGGTAAAACAAGATTGGATAATTTTTCTCATTTTAGCTACGTGAAAATTGGTAACAAATCTATTCCAACCATAACTTAATCAACTTATATTGTATATTATGTAATCTTGAGATACCATAGACACGTATACAAAGTTTCGACCTATCATGTCGACACATCTATATATATTTCGGAACAACCATAGACACTCTATATGTGAATGTTGGAGTTAGCTATACAGGGTTGAGCTTGATTCCAAAATATATATAGTTTGAGTTGTGATCAATACTGAGATACGTATACACTGGGTCGTGGATTGATTCAAGATAATATTTATCAATTTATTTCAGTACATCTAACTGTGGACAACTAGTTGTAGGTTGCTAACGAGGACAGCTGACTTAATAAACTTAAAACATCAAAATATATTAAAAGTGTTGTAAATATATTTTGAACATACTTTGATATATATGTATATATTGTTATAGGTTCGTGAATCAACCAGTGGCCAAGTCTTACTTCCCGACGAAGTAAAAATCTGTGAAAGTGAGTTATAGTCCCACTTTTAAAATCTAATATTTTTGGGATGAGAATACATGCAGGTTTTATAAATGATTTACAAAATAGACACAAGTAAGTGAAACTACATTCTATGGTTAAATTATCGAAATCGAATATGCCCCTTTTTATTAAGTCTGGTAATCTAAGAATTAGGGAACAGACACCCTAATTGACGCGAATCCTAAAGATAGATCTATTGGACCCAACAAACCCCATCCAAAGTACCGGATGCTTTAGTACTTCGAAATTTATATCATATCCGAAGGGTGCCCCGGAATGATGGGGATATTCTTATATATGCATCTTGTTAATGTCGGTTACCAGGTGTTCACCATATGAATGATTTTTATCTCTATGTATGGGATGTGTATTGAAATATGAAATCTTGTGGTCTATTATTATGATTTGATATATATAGGTTAAACCTATAACTCACCAACATTTTTGTTGACGTTTTAAGCATGTTTATTCTCAGGTGATTATTAAGAGCTTCCGCTGTCGCATACTTAAATAAGGACGAGATTTGGAGTCCATGCTTGTATGATATTGTGTAAAAACTGCATTCAAGAAACTTATTTTTTTGTAACATATTTGTATTGTAAACCATTATGTAATGGTCGTGTGTAAACAGGATATTTTAGATTATCATTATTTGATAATCTACGTAAAGCTTTTTAAACCTTTATTGATGAAATAAAGGTTATGGTTTGTTTTAAAATGAATGCAGTCTTTGAAAAACGTCTCATATAGAGGTTAAAACCTCGCAACGAAATCAATTAATATGAAACATTTTTAATCAATAAGAACGGGACATATCAACCGGGCAGTTGCAAGTGCTCCCGCGCGGTTGCAGTCTGTCAGCTTTTTGGAAAACTTGTTTTGGTCGTAACTTTCAAACCGTAACTCCATTTTTTATGAATAAACTATCGTTGGAAACGTAATGAGGTCTACTTTCTAATGGTGAAGTTTTAAGACACTGAATCAAACTTTATTTTGGGTCAAAATGATATAATAACGTTTATGCCTCCTTGGTAGTCGAAACAGTGAGCAGCTGGTTCGTTTAAAGGAAGAGAACCTTCAAGTTCAAGTTTCGAAAACGGAAGACAAATGGTGTTGTTTGTTATCATCAGATACTTTGTTTTCGGTAAAAGTGACTAGAGAGCATTTGGATCAAGCGTTTTTACCTTCATTGCCTACAACGATTATATGGGTCAAACATCTTCCTAGAAAAGTTAACATATTTTGGTGGCGTTTTAAGTTGGATGTCTTACCTCTTCGTTGGAACCTATCCACGAGAGGTTTGGATATTTCGAATTTAGAGTTCCCGGTCTGTTGTAATGGGATTGAACGTCAAGAACATCTTTTCTTTAGATGCGGGGTGGATAGTGAAGTGTGGCAGCGGATTCGTATTTGGCTTGATTGTGGAATGCTGATTTTCAACTCTTGGGCGGAAGCGCAAGCTTGGATCGATGGGTTACTCGTGCCCACTGCTACAAAGATTCGAATTGTAGTGATCGTGATCGTGATCGTGATCGTGGTGCTTTGGGTCTTATGGCGTTTTCGAAACGGGGTCATTTTTGATGACATTATTATTCGTAGGAGTAACATATATGATGTAATTATTTTGTTTTCTTTTAGATGGTTGAAAAACCGGGGTCATGTAGTTTTCAATTGGAACTATTGGCTTCAAAGGCCCTTGTAATTTCTCTCTTAGCGTCTTGCTAGGGAGCGTTTTATTTTTATATAATATCAAAAGTTTGCTGTTAAAAAAAAACGTTTATGCCTCGTTTTATACGCGTGTAATAATTGTAATTGAATGGGGAACCATGTAAACTTGTCATATATGAATATATATATATATATATATATATATATATATATATATATATATATATATATATATATATATATATATATATATATATATATATATATATATATATATATATATAGAGTTATATCATGTTGTTTAGAGTATGTATTGATGATATTTTTTATTAAATGTGAAGTATGATTCAACACTTGAGCAATATACTAACTTGAGATATTTTGTGATGATTCTCAGGTGACAAACGGAAAGGTGAAGACTCAGTGATATAAGACAACTGAGTACTTGTGCTTTCAGGTGAGTGGGATTATCTTTATGGATGTGATTATACAGTGAAAAGTATAGTGATCCGTGCCATGCTTATAATTAGAGTGTGTAATGAGTCTGTGACCAGTATCGTGACTATATGTGATTATGTGCACACCAGTGAACGTTGATGGTGAATTTCGACGTAAGAGGTCAATGCTATTTACCTTGTGTATTTAGGGTGATAGTATTGGGTCTAAGTGTTACTGATTAGTGATATAGTATGAATGACGAGTGCGTCATGTTTGAAAGACTATACCAGTGACTCAGTAGTGTGGACTATCGGTATATTCTAGCTTGATCAGCTATAGGTTGCCGGTCCTCTTATGTATGGCTTTCAGTGATTAGTGACCAGTGCCTTTAAGCTGTGCTTGATGCTTGTAGTGATGTCCACCTAGATATTTCCATTCACTTAGCGTTATGCTAATTTTCCCACAGTGTTTTGCCCTGCATGTATAGATTAGCAGCTTTTGGTGCGTTTTGCAAGGCAAGTGAAGATGTTTGACACAGTGTCACTCTGATGTGTTTTTTAATAAACATTATGGTTAAATGGTTTGTATTAATAACGTGTGACGACCCGGAAAATTTCGACTTATTTTGAACCAAATTCTCGATATGATTTCATATTTCTGACACGATAAGCAAAGTCTGTAAGGTTACGTCTCAAAATTTTTTGAACTATTTTAATAAATTCATTTAACATTTGACTATTACCAACGACTCACGATACGATTACTTGTAAATAGCTATGCATATATAATAATATGAAATATTATATATTGTAATTGTTAGAATTAATTATGTAAAATAATAATAATATATAAAAATTATTATTTAAAAAGTTTCTATATATATAAATAAAGTATATAGAAAATATATATAGAGTTACGAAGTTATTTAGTAAACGTCGATAACGCTCAATTGTCATTTGATCGATATTAAACAAGTTAAAACGAACTTATGTGATTTTAGAAAATAAATGGTGATTCAAAAATGAGTTATATAAATTATAGGCTTATTAAAAATGTATTAGGAGCTATTTATTAAATTTTAACACTTTTTAAATTTTACCCGGGATCGAGCGCGGACAGATGATTTAATTTTTATTTAAATAATTTTAAACAGTTAATAACCAAATTTTATACCATAATAACTAAAGTAAATAAAGATAATTACTGTAAAAATTTAGGATTTTTTCGAATACTTTTATCAGCCACTGATTTAATAACGGAGCATGAAATTTAGTCCGTGAATGATGACGGCTAACTAAATCACACGTTTTTTATTTTAATTATATTATAATATTTCTGTTATCGATCTCAATATCACCATTTGGACATATATACATAAACTGTGCTTGATTGTTTATTACTATGCCTAATTGATTAATTCTTTTGATTACTGTGCATTGTTACTGTGCTTGTCTTCCTTTCTTTCTTCATTCCACTGACTCATACATACATATATATATATATATATATATATATATATATATATATATATATATATATATATATATATATATATATATATATATATATATATATATGTGATATTATGTCTCAAACCGTGCATCACCCTATATCCCATTCATGTTCGATCACCTTTGAACACAACCTCACCACCATGATCCACCGGCCACCATCACTTTCAACCACCATCGGATGCCGCCATACATCACCATCTTCAACCCATAACCACCATCAACTTATCACTATCTCTATTTCTGTTGAAATCACAAACACCCACCATCATTTCTCTGCTACTCTTTCGAGACTATCTATAATCAACCATCATCCGATAACCACCTTCTGTTTCTTTGGACAACCACCACCATGATAACCACAAGCACCATCATCACAAACCATATCACCACCACAAACCATATCACCACCACTTCACCCCATGCTTGATCAAAACTTCACCACCTTGTAACCAATACAACCACCACAGCCACCCTTTTTGCTACCATGCTTCCTGTTTAAACGATCGCTTTAAAATCACCACAACCACC
Organism: Rutidosis leptorrhynchoides; assembly: GCF_046630445.1. Taxonomy (NCBI): domain Eukaryota; kingdom Viridiplantae; phylum Streptophyta; class Magnoliopsida; order Asterales; family Asteraceae; genus Rutidosis; species Rutidosis leptorrhynchoides. Next base: position 463,500,878 of record NC_092335.1, on the reverse strand, counting down.
ATAACCTTTACTATTACTGCTCCTGTCTTATGTCTCCTGTCCATCTGATTCCATTACCGTGAACAACTGAAACCCACCACCATTTGAAACCACCATTGTTTACTGCAACCTGCTGCTGCTACGGGTATTCTTTTTCCATTTTCTGTTTGCTGTTGAAACGTCACCCTACAACCACACAAACAGTCGATGGTTGCTGTTGTCAGTCACCATCATTAAAACATTTACACTGCTACAGTAACAATGGTGAACTATGAGGATTAAGAGTTTCACGTATATATTTACACGGTTCGTGTAATTTGGCAAAAACAATAAGAGATTCGCGTAGAGTATCACACGTTATTCGTAGATTACCTCTTCTGTTTCTGTTTCTGTTTCTGTTTCTGTTGTATGGAAGAAAAACGTAATGGTCCAGCTGGTTTGAGTGTTATGTTTGTGTTAACCAAGAGGTCTCGGGTTCGAGCCCGGCATGTGACATAATTGTTATCTTTTTAAGGTAGTATTATTATTATTATTATTATTATTATTATTATTATTATTATTATTATTATTATTATTATTATTATTATTATTATTATTATTATTATTATTATTATTATTATTATTATTATTATTATGAAAATAATGCAATTTATTATTATTATCATTAATATTAGTATTATTATCATATTTATAATTATTATTAATCTATCATTTTTATTAAAATTAGTATTATCATTATTATTATTAATATTACTGAGTATCATTATTATTAATATTAGTATTAGAATTATTATTTTTAATAAAAATTAATATTACTATTATTATTATTATTAGTATTATTAAAACTATCATTTTATTATCATTAAAACTATCATTATTATTATTAGAATTATCATTATTTTTATTATTATCATTATTATTATTTTTATGAATTTACTATCAATATTAATTTTATTAATATTATAATTATTATCATTATTATTATTTTTAACATTTAAAATTATTATTTTTAACATTATTATTATTATTATCATCATTATTTGTATTACTAATATTACTACTAGTATTATTATTATTATTACAACAAATATTCTTTATATAAAATATAATTATTACATGTAACATAAATATAACTAATATTACAAACTACTATGTTTTAATATATTAACTAATATATTATTATTATAACATTAATTAAATTATATATCATATATATAATATAACCTATTATAAGTATTAATATAATTATATATAGGATATTAATCATAATACATTATAAAATTTATAGACTTAGTTAATTAATATTATGTGTTAATATATATATTTGATATAGGTTCGTGAATCCGAGACCAACCCTGCATTGTTCAGTATCGTCGTATGCATATTTTTACTAAAAAATATCGTATCGTGAGTTTTCATAGCTCCCTTTTTAATTGCTTTTGCAATATATATTTTTGGGCTGAGAATACATGCAATGTTTTATAACTGTTTTACGAAATAGGCACAAGTACTAAAATTAATTCTACGTGGGTTTGAATCAAAAATCCCCTAGCTTGGTAACATTAAACTACTTGTCTATGTACGGTAGGCGCGAATCCTAAAGGTAGATCTATCGAGTTTAACATCCCCACCCAGGATGCTGTATTAGACAGTAGAGCTAGTGACAACGGGTGTTTAGTACTTCGAGGTTATTATCGCACTTGATTCGGTACACGTTATTTATATCAGTAGTGCTCATTATTATTGTTAAGGCTTGTTACCGGGTGCCCACAACTTATAGAGTGCTTTTTATACACTGCGGTGTATGTATATTTATGGAAACTGGAATCTTGTGGTCTATTACTATTAATGAAATTATTATTTATGATAAACCTATGAACTCACCAACCTTTTGGCTGACACTTTTTAGCATGTTTATTCTCAGGTATTAAAAGTGCTTCCGCTGTGTATTTGCTAATTGAAAAAGACATTACATGGAGTCATTCATGGCATATTTTCAAAAGACGTTGCATTCAAAATCATCACCGTGTATCATATAGATGTCAATACGTCGCAATGGGACCAGAGATAATGTACCGTGTCAAATGGCGATTTTGGCGAGTCGTTAAAGTTGGTATCAGAGCGTTGGTCCTAGCGAACTATGTCTTGCATTAGTGTGTCTAACTGATAGTTGTTAGGATGCATTAGTGACTCTGGATTTCGACCTTAGCTGCATGTCAAAAAGTTTTGCTTATCATTTCTTGTCGAAAATTACTTGCTTATCATTCTTAGTCTAGACACGTCTTACTACCTCTACTGCATAGATAGTGTATAGATAAATTCGTATCTTAGCGTATCTGTTACTATAAACTTTGCCTGACAGCTTTCGAAGATTCCTCCGTAACTCATGGGATTTTGGTATTATATATGTATATTGAAGAATACCAATCTAGGTCCTATAATCTATCTCCTATCGAAAATCATTTCCTTGATCGTACAAGATGGATTCTGCAACCAGTTCGAGTTCCTCGGATTTCGACAGCAATTCCGATATGGATTTTCACTTGAGCTCTAAAAACACTGCAACCGGAATGAACCAACCGATTAGTCATCTTCAATTCTGGATTAATTGGGGATGGGTTCGTGATCTATTTAATCATTGGAGACAAGAAGAAGGTGATCCCTTTCATCCACCAAATTGCTATCTTAGTGAAGAACCTGAAGCACTTACCGGCGAATGTAGTGACTCGAACTTTTCCATGTTTATATATATTAATTTAGATTGATATTTACATGATTAAATGTTTCCAACATGTTAAGCAATCAAACTTGTTAAGACTTGATTAATTGAAATATGTTTCATATAGACAATTGACCACCCAAGTTGACCGGTGATTCACGAACGTTAAAACTTGTAAAAACTATATGATGACATATATATGGATATATATATAGTTAACATGATACTATGATAAGTAAACATATCATAAAGTATATTAATAATGAACTACATATGTAAAAACAAGACTACTAACTTAATGATTTTTAAACGAGACATATATGTAACGATTATCGTTGTAAAGACATTTAATGTATATATATCATATTAAGAGATATTCATACATGATAATATCATGATAATATAATAATTTAAAATCTCATTTGATATTATAAACATTGGGTTAACAACATTTAACAAGATCGTTAACCTAAAGGTTTCAAAACAACACTTACATGTAACGACTAACGATGACTTAATGACTCAGTTAAAATGTATATACATGTAGTGTATTTAGATGTATTAAAATACTTTTGGAAGACTTCAAGACATATATCAAAACACTCATACTTAACGAAAATGGTTATAGTTACTTTCCCATTCTTTTCTTTCATCAAGAATTCTAGTCGTATTCTTACCCGTATTATACACAGCTTCAAAACGTACTTACTATGGGTATATACCAATAGGAACTAGCATGGGATTCCACTCTTGATTATGTCATGTATGACTAATCAATTTTAATTACTACCATGAGCTAGTCAACTAACTAGAACTCCTTTTAACCCCACTCACCACTCACCAATTACCACTCATCATTCACTCCATTTCACTTCCAATTCTCTTTCTAATTCTCTCTCAACACACACACACACTTTTATGAACGTATTTTTCCAGTAGTTAATCATCATCTTCATCAAAAATCACTTCAAGAATCAAGCTATAATCATCATAGGAAGAACACTTCAAGAACACTTCAAAAATCCCTTCAAGTTTACTAATTTACTTCCAAGCTTTCTAATCCATTCCAAGTAATCATCTAAGATCAAGAAACCTTTGTTATATATAGTAGGTTATCTTTCTTATTCAAGGTAATATTCATATTCAAACTTTGATGCAATTTCTATAACTATAAACTATCTTAATTCGAGTAAAAATCTTACTTGAACTTGTTTTTGTGTCATGATCCTACTTCAAGAACTTTCAAGCCATCCAAGATCCTTTGAAGCTAGATCATTTCTTGTCACTTCCAGTAGGTTTACCTACTAAACTTGAGGTAGTAATGATGTTCATAACATCAGTCGATTCATATATATAAAACTATCTTATTCGAAGGTTTAAACTCGTAATCACTAGAACATAGTTTAGTTAATTCTAAACTTGTTCGCAAACAAAAGTTAATCCTTCTAACTTGACTTTTAAAATTAACTAAACACATGTTCTATATCTATATGATATGCTAACTTAATGATTAAAAACCTGGAAACACGAAAAACACCGTAAAACCGGATTTACGCCGTCGTAGTAACACCGCGGGCTGTTTTGGGTTAGTTAATTAAAAACTATGATAAACTTTGATTTAAAAGTTGTTATTCTGAGAAAATGATTTTTATTATGAACATGAAACTATATCCAAAAATTATGGTTAAACTCAAAGTGGAAGTATGTTTTCTAAAATGGTCATCTAGACGTCGTTCTTTCGACTGAAATGACTACCTTTACAAAAATGACTTGTAACTTATTTTTCCGACTATAAACCTATACTTTTTCTGTTTAGATTCATAAAATAGAGTTCAATATGAAACTATAGAAATTTGATTCACTCAAAACGGATTTAAAATGAAGAAGTTATGGGTAAAACAAGATTGGATAATTTTTCTCATTTTAGCTACGTGAAAATTGGTAACAAATCTATTCCAACCATAACTTAATCAACTTGTATTGTATATTATGTAATCTTGAGATACCATAGACACGTATACAATGTTTCGACCTATCATGTCGACACATCTATATATATTTCGGAACAACCATAGACACTCTATATGTGAATGTTGGAGTTAGCTATACAGGGTTGAGGTTGATTCCAAAATATATATAGTTTGAGTTGTGATCAATACTGAGATACGTATACACTGGGTCGTGGATTGATTCAAGATAATATTTATCGATTTATTTCTGTACATCTAACTGTGGACAACTAGTTGTAGGTTACTAACGAGGACAGCTGACTTAATAAACTTAAAACATCAAAATATATTAAAAGTGTTGTAAATATATTTTGAACATACTTTGATATATATGTATATATTGTTATAGGTTCGTGAATCAACCAGTGGCCAAGTCTTACTTCCCGACGAAGTAAAAATCTGTGAAAGTGAGTTATAGTCCCACTTTTAAAATCTAATATTTTTGGGATGAGAATACATGCAGGTTTTATAAATGATTTACAAAATAGACACAAGTACATGAAACTACATTCTATGGTTGAATTATCGAAATCGAATATGCCCCTTTTTATTAAGTCTGGTAATCTAAGAATTAGGGAACATACACCCTAATTGACGCGAATCCTAAAGATAGATCTATTGGGCCTAACAAACCCCATCCAAAGTACCGGATGCTTTAGTACTTCGAAATTTATATCATATCCGAAGGGTGCCCCGGAATGATGGGGATATTCTTATATATGCATCTTGTTAATGTCGGTTACCAGGTGTTCACCATATGAATGATTTTTATCTCTATGTATGGGATGTGTATTGAAATATGAAATCTTGAGGTCTATTATTATGATTTGATATATATAGGTTAAACCTATAACTCACCAACATTTTTGTTGACGTTTTAAGCATGTTTATTCTCAGGTGATTATTAATAGCTTCCGCTGTCGCATACTTAAATAAGGACGAGATTTGGAGTCCATGCTTGTATGATATTGTGTAAAAACTGCATTCAAGAAACTTATTTTGTTGTAACATATTTGTATTATAAACCATTATGTAATGGTCGTGTGTAAACAGGATATTTTAGATTATCATTATTTGATAATCTACGTAAAGCTTTTTAAAACCTTTATCTATGAAATAAAGGTTATGGTTTGTTTTAAAAATGAATGCAGTCTTTGAAAAGCGTCTCATATAGAGGTCAAAACCTCGCAACGAAATCAATTAATATGGAACGTTTTTAATCAATAAGAACGGGACATTTCAGTTGGTATCCGAGCATTGGTCTTAGAGAACCAGAATTTTGCATTAGTGTGTCTTATCGAGTTTGTTAGGATGCATTAGTGAGTCTGGACTTCGACCGTGTTTACTTGAAAAATGATTGCTTAACAAATTTTGTTGGAAACTATATATTTTTAACATGTGAATATTATGTGATATATTAATCTCTTAACGCGTTTGATATTATGTGATAGATGTCTACCTCTAGAACAAGTCCCATTGACTCACCTAATAATAATGAAGAGTCAAATGTAAATTGGAATGATTCGTGGACTGATTCACAAGTTCCCGAAGAGGAACCGGAAGAAGAATCGGAACCGGAAGAAGAATCAGAACCGGAAGAAGAATCGGAACCGGATGAAGAAATAGAACCGGTGGGGGAAATAATAAAACGATTAAGTAAAAGAAAATCCTCAACCAACCGATCAAGGTTAATTATGGTCAATGGTGTTTCCGCCAAGGAAGCAAAATATTGGGAGGATTACCAATTCTCCGATGAATCGGATTCCGACGAGAATTCCGATGATGTTATAGAAATTACCCCAACTGAATTTAAAAAGGCAAAAGGAAATAATAAGGGAAAGGGCATAAAAATAGAGAAATCTAATTCCAACCCCGATGAACTTTATATATATCGTCAACCCCCGAAGTCCTTAAGTTGTAACAATGACCCGGGAACCTCTAAACCACCAGGTTTTTCTAAACCAATGTGGAAAACGACGGTTCGTATTAGGGGAACATCATATATCCCTAGAAACTTGGCAAAACGAACCAAAACCGAAGAAGAAGAAGCAAGCGAGTCGGAATAAGATAGTTGTATTCGTGTGGTGTAATATATGTAATATAGCGTGCTTATGCTTTATGATATATGTAAAAATCGCTTGTATTAATAAGTATTTTTTTTATGAATCTAACTCTTGTCTATTTTACAGTATAAAAATACAAAATGGATAGACAACCCAATATTTTAAGAGACCTACCCGGAGACATGATTGATGAAATCTTGTCTAGAGTCGGTCAGAATTCTTCGGCACAACTATTTAAGGCGAGATCAGTTTGTAAGACATTCGAAGAACGTTCCAAGAATGCCTTGGTTTATAAAAGGCTTTCGTTCGAAAGATGGGGGATATCACATTGGGAAATCCATAAGTTACGATGTGTTTACTTTGACGCATATATTGCGGGGAACCCAAATGCTATTTTACGCAATGGGTTAAGAAATTATTTTGACTCAATATATCCGAATATTGGACTTCGTGATTTAGAAAAAGTGGCTAACATGCAACATAAAGAAGCATGTTATGCTTACGGATTAGTAATGTTCGCTTCTCACCAAAGTGAGAACAAGAACATTGGGCTACAACTATTAAACAAAACGTTCCCACAAGTGACGGAGTCGGTAATTGGGGTAAGAAATGAGGTTTTTAGATTGTTACGGGACTGTTGGACATTACGTAACCCTCGTCCCTTTGACGACGTTACAACACGCTGTCTTATCAACGGCCATAACGGTTATGTTCCACAAGACCAAGGATGGGAAGTAATCCTAGTAAAACCAGAATGCATGACTTGTTTCTGGATGTATGAATTACGTGTCTTTATTGCCTTTGCTGAACAACTTGTGTACTAGCTAGAATTATCTTCACAACCATCTTGTATCAAATTTATTGTGTGCTATATTTCATGCTATATGTAAAATAAGCGGTATTGTAAGTTTGTAAAATATTGTGTAAAAGTTTGAACGCGAAATATTATTATAATCAGTTTTTCATATAGAATTGTAGTAGTTGAATTGTATATTAGCTACTAAGTATGAACTTAACTGGTAGGTACTACCCGAATTTAAACTTATAAAACGCTAATATGAAGAAAAAGCTTTTATAAATGAGTTCATATTATGCTACGAAATACTATTAACTACTCTTAATATTCTGTATGATTAACTTGTTCCGTTTGACTATTTTGAAGGAAATGGCACCGACTACTCGACACACCGTGAATATGAATGAAGAGGAATTCCGTACTTTTCTAGCTTCAAACATAGCCGCAGTACAGGCTGCGCTACATACCAACAATAATCTTGGATCTAGCAGTACAGGAAATCGTGTAGGATGCACCTACAAAGAATTCACTGCCTGCAAACCTTTGGAATTTGATGGAACCGAAGGACCGATTGAAAGGACCCGTTCATATACATTATAAACGATTCACAATAGTTGATTACATTGCGAGGTATTTGACCTCTATATGATACATTTTACAAACATTGCATTCGTTTTTAAAAGACAAACTTTCTTTACATCGAAAATTGACAGGCATGCATACCATTTCATAATATCCACTATCCAACTATAAATTGATTTAATAATAATCTTTGATGAACTCAATGACTCGAATGCAACGTTCTTCAAAATATGCTATGAAAGACTCCAAGTAATATCTTTAAAATGAGCAAATGCACAGCGGAAGATTTCTTTAACACCTGAGAATAAACATGCTTTAAAGTGTCAACCAAAAGGTTGGTGAGTTCATTAGTTTATCATAATCATTTATTTCCATCATTTTAATAGACCACAAGAATTTTATTTCCAGTTCTCATAAATATACGTCCCATGCATAGAGACAAAAATAATCATTTATATGGTGAACACCTGGTAACCGACATTAACAATATGCATATAAGAATATCCCCTATCATTCCGGGATCCTCCTTCGGACATGATATAAATTTCGAAGTACTAAAGCATCCGGTACTTTGGATGGGGTTTGTTAGGCCCAATAGATCTATCTTTAGGATTCGCGTCAATTAGGGTGTCTGTTCCCTAATTCTTAGATTACCAGACTTTAATAAAAAGGGGCATATTCGATTTCGATAATTCAACCATAGAATGTAGTTTCAATTACTTGTGTCTATTTCGTCAAACATTTATAAAAGCGCATGTATTCTCAGTCCCAAAAATATAAAGGGTAAAAAGGCAAATGAAACTCACCATACTGTATTTCGTAGTAAAAATACATATAACGTCATTGAACAAGTGCAAGGTTGGCCTCGGATTCACGAACCTATATTAATTATATATATTTATATGTTGGTCAATATTTGTATAGCAATTTAGGTCAGGTCATAGTGTAATCCTATCCTATAGCTCGAGTCTGACTCTACAGTATAGTAACATGTTATATTATTCATGCTCAATTAAGATTCTTGGTAAAAGGTGACATGTGAAACAGCGTAACACAAATGGTTTCATAATCATAAATTAGTATTTTAGGTTTTTTTTTTTTTTTTTTTTTTTTTAGAGAAAATCAACACAAAAAGTTAACTGAAAAGTTAACAGGAAAAGTCAAAGTTCAAAGTCAAAAGTCAAAGGTTAAAGTCAAAAGTCAAAGGTCAAAGTAAAAATGAGGTCGCATGCAAATATATAATAACTTATACAAAAATGATTTTCGATCAAACATGACTAAACGGGCCACTTCAGCTATTTTTAGAAAAATTATCGGAACTCCGATTGATAAACGGCCAAAGATAAAAGTTACACATTACCAAAATGATTAAGCATAAATATTACAGAAGTAAACTAAACCTAGACAACTCGTAGTTGCCAACGCATTTTCGGCGTTTCAAAGTTAATTTTTCAGCTTTAATAAATTTACAAAAGTGACCGAGTAGCCTACTTTGGAGATTTTTAGAAAATTCCTCAAAACTCGTATTGACAAACGGTCAAAGCCTACAAATTCTCGTTACCACAAAGATATAACATGATTTTTGGCAAGAGTAAACACATATCAGGCCGACCATGACAACTGATACAAAACTGACATTTTTAAATAAAAAAGTTTCAGCTCTTTTTAGAATTTTAAAATGTGACCAAACCGTCAACTTTGATGATTTTTAGAAAAATCGTCGAGACTCGAATTGACAAACGGCCAGAGTCGTTTGTTAGACCTTACAGCAAAGAATTCAGTGGTATTTTTTTTATATATATGAAACAACACAGATCAGCGAGAATTTCAGTTCCCGTTTCGACATTTCATCAAAATTTGCAAAACTTCTTTTGTCCATAACTTGACAACCGTTCAACGAAACGAGACGTGCTTTATATGAAAATTCATCTACTCGACGAGTAGAATCCAAATAACCACTTTTTATAACCCAGATATTAGTTCACTAATTATCATCAGCAATTTTAATTACGAAATTAATTATGCAATTTGTTTATTTCATAACTTTCTAACCGTTACTTGGATTCAAGTGATTCTTAAACCAAAATTCAACTATTTTTCGCTAGCTTTCCAACGACATGCATATCTTATACCTTATCTCAATCGTATATGTAACTAATTCAGGAATCAACATAACCTATCTAATGGCAATATCAAAAGTACAAGCATGCATAATCCTATATACTCGAGCACTAGTCAGGGATACACTATTAGTATGTAAAAATTAAATTATGAGTACTCACATATCAATATTGAGATTCAATATTGCAGGAAAGGTACGTAAACGCAACGAAGATGATAAACACTATATTGACCTCACGAGCATACCCATGAACCATACTCAATCACCTCCATAGCTATAACCCATAACTTCCTTAATCCTATCCCACTCGAAAAAACAACTTCGAAATCACTCGGACAGCACTCCGTCGTAATATTTTATGTATACTAATAATATCTTGAGATAATACGGAGTAAATATATATATGTAAATCGATTGAGAGAGTTTAGAGAAAACTATTTTCAAGTTTCTATGAAATAATGAAACCTATTGAATTCTATTTATAATAGATTTTTGAATTATTAAAGTGAATTATTAAAGTATGAATTATTAAAGTGAATTATTAAAGTATGAATTATTAAAGTGAATTATTAAAGTATGAATTATTAAAGTGAATTATTAAAGTATGAATTATTAAAGTTAAAGTAAAGTAAAAATAAAGTAAAGGTAAAGTTTAAGTATAGTAAAAGTATAAAACTATGTACGTATTATACGCGTATAAATATATATAATATTAATTTAAATCGTTATATATATTTAATAAAATAAAATATAAATATCGTTATCTTTATCATACTAGTTAAGTAATGAGTTGTCAAAAGTGGTTCTAGATATTTATAAAAGTTATATACGTTTTAATAATAAAGTTCTTTTTAAACTGAAAACGTTTTTGTACGTTTGAAACTAAATAGATCAATCGAGTCTTTATGAGATTCAATCTTCCACTATCCTTTGTCTAGTTCTCAATGATTGACAATTTGTTCTTATTTATAAATTACTTTACCATTTTCCGAATATTGTTAAAATGGAAAGATTTCTCAAATCAACGTGGGCCTTTCAACAGAGACTTGTAATCATAATTTAATATATCTGATAATTCAATCAGTTGATCTTATCTTCTAATTCCATTGATAAACATTTTGAAACAGATACAATCATATAAAGTATTTAATCTAATATTTCGTTTACGTTTCAAGTTATAATATATATACACATATACATATATAATCATATTCGTTTAATGGTTCGTGAATCGTTGGAACTTGGTCGAAGTTGAATGAATGTATGAACATAGTTTAAAATTCTTGAAATTTAACTTAACAAATATTGCTTATTGTGTCGGAAACATATAAAGATTAAAGTTTAAATTTGGTTGGAAATTTTCGGGTTGTCACAGTACCTACCCGTTAAAGAAATTTCGTCCCGAAATTTAAGTGGAAAGGTCGTGAATGATAATAAGTATGTTTTCATGATGCATACGGGCTGAAAATTAGAGTTTTATCATCAGCGAATAATTTGGATAAACAATCCATTTATATGAAGAGTACGAATGAAGCTAACATAGAAGAGTGAAATGAGTAAGTGTAGATTCATCTTATCATTTGACGTAGATATGATTGATTCCCAGATTTTAAGGGATTTGAAGAAAATCTTCTTAATAAGATTTGACTCTCCGGTAATCAAGGGAATTAGGATCCGCTTTAAATGCGATCGTCCATTTTAATTGTTCTGTCGGAGATTTTCTTATAAATTCACCTCCTTCATTTCCTTACAACTCACACCATCTGTTGATGCATTTTATGCAAGTCCCTAGACATCTACCCACGTCCATTGCAGGTACAACAGTTTACAGGCCACCATGATTGCTCATTATTATCCTGTGTTTGTATGTGGTTACAGGAACTGCAGGAACGAGATTTAGATGTTTGACTATGTTAGACTTAGTCAGACGTACGAGTGAAGCCTCACTAGTACGGCTGACAGGCTCATACGCACGGTTGATGCTGAGCTAAGTCACAATTACAACCTAAATGAGAAGACACGAGTGAGTGATCACCCGTACGGCTGACGAAGCCAACTCGTACGTGTGATGAATGAATCGTATGGGTGAGTCAACAGCAGGGGTATATAAAGTCTTATGTTCTTCATTTTAGGTTAAGCCTCTTATTTGTTACACACACTCAGATCTAGTGAGCTCCTCCGATTCTCTCTCAGTCCAAATCACCCATGTGGTGAATAATAGCTCTAGGTGTTGATCTAATCACACTTGATTTAGTTGTGGTTTGACTAAATTAATCAAAAAAAACTTAACCTATTCACTAGAGGGTTTGATTCACTTATTCTGCCATTGTGTGAGTTAAATCTGTTGATTTCTAAGTTCCTAGTCATGTTTCATCACCTTCTATTCTTTCCCCCTCAACTCATATTTTAAAGTATTCATCAATATGCTCCATCCAGCTCTGATTCTCGATATACTTCTAACTTTCATATCGGTCATTCTTCTTTTTCATCTACTGCCGGAAGAATCTATTTACTTCTACTATACTCTTGGGTTTATAGTGTTTCTAGTTCTCCCGTGTCTTTATATTGCCATATGCATCGATATATGGTTTATAATTTCTGGTTTGTTGTTGAGCTTTATATGTTCCCTTATATTTCAAAGTCTCTGCTTCTGTCTTCTATAATCATTATCATTCACAGTTAATGCTCTCTTTTATTTGCTGCAATTTATACCCCAATTTCTATTTCGGAGTTTTGTCCTTTCGTTTCTTCTTCTTGCGATTAAGCACCGCTTGTAATGGTCCAGAATTCACAGATATGAATTTCGGAATGAACATTGTTAATGTTCTAGGAAGGAAATTGTGATGGCACGATCTTGACTTCTCAAATTACTAGAATACCTTGGAAAAGGCCGAATCATCAAGAAATATTTTCTTGATATTTTAGAGGTTAAATAGAATACAAGAGTTGTATAACATGGCACATGATGATGTTATGATCTGTGAATCATCACGTTCCATTTAGAAACTCAGCATGACTTACTGTAATATAATCACATTGATCAAGTGTCATTATATTATACTAATTCATGCTTCAGTTCTCAACACTACTTCAAAATATTCCTATTTTAAACTTGAATCTTTCAGAATTTAGAAACTAAAATAGTTTCTTTTATAATGTAATACAGATAGCGCGAAGAGGTAAATGATTTCAAATAAGAAAAATTAAGAAAATATCTTCAGAAATATGGAGGATATTTATAATGAAAGATATGATGATATTTTAGAATTTCTAATATCAGAGGATGATGAAGAATATTGTCCGCAGGGGTTTAGAGTCAGGAGCAAGGTATTCGTTAATGACTTCAGCAGGTACTGAATCATTTGGATCCTTTAAAGTCAAGGTTCAGTCTTTGTAATTTGTCCACAGCCTCCTTCCTACTTTGCTCAATCCGTTTTCCAGCTCCAAAACTTCTCTTTTTCTGCGCTTTGCCAGCACACTTCATCATTATCATCCAGCTTTTACCATTTAAAGTCATTTATAGTTTTTGCTGCTTCATCAGCATTTTTTCCATTTTCGGAGAACCAATTCGTAGTTCGGAGTGTTTTTCAGAAACTTCACATTCAAATTAAGTCCAGAAGATAGACGTTATATATACACATATAACTGTTGGCGCAGACATGCTGCAAGATTTCAAAATACTGATTGCTAATTCCCAATGATTCGTATGGCAATTCTCATTACAAGATGCGAATGAGTAAATGATGGGGTTTCAATGAATAATTATGATGACTTTTTGGAGAGGCTAAAGTCAAAGGGTAATGAAGTTGTTGGTACATCTGCTAATAATATGGTGGAATGTAAAAGGTTCCCTGGTAACGATGGTGTATATCTCAAGGTTATAATAAGGTTAGTCTGACTGAAAAGTCGAAGTTGACTTGCTGGAGCTGTGACAAAACTGGCTACTTTGAATAGGAGTCGCAAAGTTATTTTTGCTAATAAATGCCAAAGAATCTGACGCGGATACGTTGTTTAAACTTTTACTTTGGTTTCAAGAGTTTTTCGGGTACATAACTGTGGGTAACATGTGGTTGGATCATCATCTCGATTGCTCATCATTCGAAGTGTCTTCAGAAATTTTCGAAGGGTTTGAACACAGATTGTAATCGTTAACATACATTTGATGTTCTAACACAGTTTTGAAGTCAAAATATAGCTTGTGAAAGATGTAAGGATCTAAGAGTGATGATTTTGGTCATATCTCAAGTTGAATTTTGAGATTTCAAAATCAGAATATGTAATTAAATTTTGAATGAGTATGGTTGTTTTGATTTCTATAAAAGAATGTATATTGTTATGAAAGTAGGGAGTATAATGGATGATTTGCTGAATCAGATTCGAAGAATGTAATATATTAATTATGAATTTATTATCTCTCGGGTATTACCTACCCGTTAAAAAAATTTCACAATTAATATTTTGTACAAAAGAATTTTATTACAGTCTTTATGAAAATATATATATGTATATTTTCTTCAGATGTAACATAGATTTAATGAGTTAATGTTAAATTAAACTCATTTGATTTACGGTTGAAACTAGAATTGAATAATCCCTAAAGGCTTTAAAAAGTACATAACTTTTACGCAGTATTTCTTTAATGACATTGAAATTATGAATCAATACTTCGTTATTTGTTGATGTATGATGTTCGGTTTGTGGAATTCTTGTGAATTTCGCAAAGTTCGAATGATGTTATCTGAAAAGTTTCGGGTACATCGATGATGAAAGTGTAAAATCAAATATATACTTGATTTATTATGAATTGGAATTTGTTGAATTGCGACAGAGATTGTAGTTAACGCTGGTTAAGTTGCGGCCGAAGGACGTACATTATTGCATATTTGTAATATGAATTAACCGAGTAGTTAAGATTCACACACAATAGCTTAGCACGGAAAGATTTATTTTTATTTCAAAATATATAAAATATACATATAATTTCTTCAAAGAGAATGAGTTAATTCTTCATAACTCGTTGATACAATATACGGGTTATTGATTCGTAATGATGTCCATAGTGATTCTTGAGCTGACGGAGTTTGTGATGTTATAGGTGTTGTTGATTCTGATGTTGACTGTACTGATGATGCTGGTGACGCTGACGGTACTGTTGATGTTGTTGGTAAAACAAGTTTAGCTTGTTAATCACACACCATTTTTGTCAGGGTTTCTACTCTTCCTTCTATCATTTTGGTTCGCTTAACTGATTTATGGTTAGGGCTAGATTAGATAATCTCTAAGACTTTAGAGATTACATAATCTGCGCGGAATGTTTCTCCAATGAAGTTATGAATTAATACTTCGTCGGTTATTGTTGTTGGTATTCCTTGGTATCTACAGGGCGTATGACATTGGTGCTCGTGGGACAGAGTGTAAAGTTGAGGTTTACGACGTGGTTGTGGTTGGGGTGGTAATGGTACTATTGGCGTTGATGATGGTGTTACTGGTTATGCTGCTGATGCTGCTGCTGGTGTTTGTAATCTCTGCACCATATTCTCCAAAGCCACTACCCGAGCGCGAAGCTCGTTGACTTCTTCTATTACACCGGGGTGATTGTCGGTTCGGACGAGCGGATAAATAAAATCTAAAATTTGATGTAATATATAATCGTGACGAGATACTCTGGAAATGAGCGAGAAAATGGTGTTTCGGACAGGTTCGCCGGTAAGTGCTTCAGGTTCTTCATCAAGAGGGCAATGTGGTGGATGGAAGGGATCACCTTCTTCTTGTCTCCAATGATTGAGGAGGCTACGAACCCATCCCCAATTCATCCAGAATAGGTGATGACTGATTGGTTGATCTATTCCGGTCACACTGCTTTCGGAGCTCGAGTGGGATTCCATTTCGAAATCTGAGGAACTTGAATTAATGATGAATTCCATTTCGTACGATTGAATAAGGATTTTTTTTTTTTTTTTCGATATGAAATGATTTTCGGTTATCGGATGGTATTCTAATTACATAGAATATCCATATATATAGAACAAAATATTTCGTAAATTACGGAGGAATTTACGAGATATATCAGGCAACGTTTACAGTAATAGATACGATAAGATATGATTTAGCAGATACGCTAAGATATGAATTTTTGTCTATACACTATTCATGCAATCAATGCAGCAAGACGTGTCTTAGACTAAAAATGATAAGCCAGGTAATTTCCTGAGGATGATAAGTAGTTAATTTTTGACACAAAATGATAAGCAAAACTATTGACATGCAGACACGGTCGAAGTCCAGACTCACTAATGCATCCTATCGACTTATCTGTTAGACACACTAATGCAGACCTGGTTCGCTAAGACCACCGCTCTGATACCAACTGAAAGGACCCGTTCATATACATTATAAACGATTCACAATAGTTGATTACATTGCGAGGTATTTGACCTCTATATGATACATTTTACAAACATTGCATTCGTTTTTAAAAGACAAACTTTCTTTACATCGAAAATTGACAGGCATGCATACCATTTCATAATATCCACTATCCAACTATAAATTGATTTAATAATAATCTTTGATGAACTCAATGACTCGAATGCAACGTTCTTCAAAATATGCTATGAAAGACTCCAAGTAATATCTTTAAAATGAGCAAATGCACAGCGGAAGATTTCTTTAACACCTGAGAATAAACATGCTTTAAAGTGTCAACCAAAAGGTTGGTGAGTTCATTAGTTTATCATAATCATTTATTTCCATCATTTTAATAGACCACAAGAATTTTATTTCCAGTTCTCATAAATATACGTCCCATGCATAGAGACAAAAATAATCATTTATATG
The DNA here is from genome assembly GCF_046630445.1 of Rutidosis leptorrhynchoides. Classification (NCBI taxonomy): domain Eukaryota; kingdom Viridiplantae; phylum Streptophyta; class Magnoliopsida; order Asterales; family Asteraceae; genus Rutidosis; species Rutidosis leptorrhynchoides. Next base: position 463,483,771 of record NC_092335.1, on the reverse strand, counting down.
GTGAACACCTGGTAATCGACATTAACAATATGCATATAAGAATATCCCCTATCATTCCGGGATCCTCCTTCGGACATGATATAAATTTCGAAGTACTAAAGCATCCGGTACTTTGGATGGGGTTTGTTAGGCCCAATAGATCTATCTTTAGGATTTGCGTCAATTAGGGTGTCTGTTCCCTAATTCTTAGATTACCAGACTTTAATAAAAAGGGGCATATTCGATTTCGATAATTCAACCATAGAATGTAGTTTCAATTACTTGTGTCTATTTCGTCAAACATTTATAAAAGCGCATGTATTCTCAGTCCCAAAAATATAAAGGGTAAAAAGGCAAATGAAACTCACCATACTGTATTTCGTAGTAAAAATACATATAACGTCATTGAACAAGTGCAAGGTTGGCCTCGGATTCACGAACCTATATTAATTATATATATTTATATGTTGGTCAATATTTGTATAGCAATTTAGGTCAGGTCATAGTGTAATCCTATCCTATAGCTCGAGTCTGACTCTACAGTATAGTAACATGTTATATTATTCATGCTCAATTAAGATTCTTGGTAAAAGGTGACATGTGAAACAGCGTAACACAAATGGTTTCATAATCATAAATTAGTATTTTAGGTTTTTTTTTTTTTTTTTTTTTTTTTAGAGAAAATCAACACAAAAAGTTAACTGAAAAGTTAACAGGAAAAGTCAAAGTTCAAAGTCAAAAGTCAAAGGTTAAAGTCAAAAGTCAAAGGTCAAAGTAAAAATGAGGTCGCATGCAAATATATAATAACTTATACAAAAATGATTTTCGATCAAACATGACTAAACGGGCCACTTCAGCTATTTTTAGAAAAATTATCGGAACTCCGATTGATAAACGGCCAAAGATAAAAGTTACACATTACCAAAAAAATTAAGCATAAATATTACAGAAGTAAACTAAACCTAGACAACTCGTAGTTGCCAACGCATTTTCGGCGTTTCAAAGTTAATTTTTCAGCTTTAATAAATTTACAAAAGTGACCGAGTAGCCTACTTTGGAGATTTTTAGAAAATTCCTCAAAACTCGTATTGACAAACGGTCAAAGCCTACAAATTCTCGTTACCACAAAGATATAACATGATTTTTGGCAAGAGTAAACACATATCAGGCCGACCATGACAACTGATACAAAACTGACATTTTTAAATAAAAAAGTTTCAGCTCTTTTTAGAATTTTAAAATGTGACCAAACCGTCAACTTTGATGATTTTTAGAAAAATCGTCGAGACTCGAATTGACAAACGGCCAGAGTCGTTTGTTAGACCTTACAGCAAAGAATTCAGTGGTATTTTTTTATATATATGAAACAACACAGATCAGCGAGAATTTCAGTTCCCGTTTCGACATTTCATCAAAATTTGCAAAACTTCTTTTGTCCATAACTTGACAACCGTTCAACGAAACGAGACGTGCTTTATATGAAAATTCATCTACTCGACGAGTAGAATCCAAATAACCACTTTTTATAACCCAGATATTAGTTCACTAATTATCATCAGCAATTTTAATTACGAAATTAATTATGCAATTTGTTTATTTCATAACTTTCTAACCGTTACTTGGATTCAAGTGATTCTTAAACCAAAATTCAACTATTTTTCGCTAGCTTTCCAACGACATGCATATCTTATACCTTATCTCAATCGTATATGTAACTAATTCAGGAATCAACATAACCTATCTAATGGCAATATCAAAAGTACAAGCATGCATAATCCTATATACTCGAGCACTAGTCAGGGATACACTATTAGTATGTAAAAATTAAATTATGAGTACTCACATATCAATATTGAGATTCAATATTGCAGGAAAGGTACGTAAACGCAACGAAGATGATAAACACTATATTGACCTCACGAGCATACCCATGAACCATACTCAATCACCTCCATAGCTATAACCCATAACTTCCTTAATCCTATCCCACTCGAAAAAAACAACTTCGAAATCACTCGGACAGCACTCCGTCGTAATATTTTATGTATACTAATAATATCTTGAGATAATACGGAGTAAATATATATATGTAAATCGATTGAGAGAGTTTAGAGAAAACTATTTTCAAGTTTCTATGAAATAATAAAACCTATTGAATTCTATTTATAATAGATTTTTGAATTATTAAAGTGAATTATTAAAGTATGAATTATTAAAGTGAATTATTAAAGTATGAATTATTAAAGTGAATTATTAAAGTATGAATTATTAAAGTGAATTATTAAAGTATGAATTATTAAAGTATGAATTATTAAAGTTAAAGTAAAGTAAAAATAAAGTAAAGGTAAAGTTTAAGTATAGTAAAAGTATAAAACTATGTACGTATTATACGCGTATAAATATATATAATATTAATTTAAATCGTTATATATATTTAATAAAATAAAATATAAATATCGTTATCTTTATCATACTAGTTAAGTAATGAGTTGTCAAAAGTGGTTCTAGATATTTATAAAAGTTATATACGTTTTAATAATAAAGTTCTTTTTAAACTGAAAACGTTTTTGTACGTTTGAAACTAAATAGATCAATCGAGTCTTTATGAGATTCAATCTTCCACTATCCTTTGTCTAGTTCTCAATGATTGACAATTTGTTCTTATTTATAAATTACTTTACCATTTTCCGAATATTGTTAAAATGGAAAGATTTCTCAAATCAACGTGGGCCTTTCAACAGAGACTTGTAATCATAATTTAATATATCTGATAATTCAATCAGTTGATCTTATCTTCTAATTCCATTGATAAACATTTTGAAACAGATACAATCATATAAAGTATTTAATCTAATATTTTGTTTACGTTTCAAGTTATAACATATATACACATATACATATATAATCATATTCGTTTAATGGTTCGTGAATCGTTGGAACTTGGTCGAAGTTGAATGAATGTATGAACATAGTTTAAAATTCTTGAAATTTAACTTAACAAATATTGCTTATTGTGTCGGAAACATATAAAGATTAAAGTTTAAATTTGGTTGGAAATTTCCGGGTTGTCACACCGATCGGATTGAAACGGTAGACCGAGAAGGTCGAATCGGTGTTTGCCATAAGTAAGTGTACTGAAGAGGACAAAGTAAAGTACGCTACGCATACCTTCACAGGTTCTGCGTTAACATGGTGGAATACCTATCTAGAGCAAGTGGGACAAGACGATGCGTACGCACTACCGTGGTCAGCATTCAAGCACTTGATGAACGAGAAGTACCGTCCCAGAACCGAGGTCAATAAGCTCAAGACAGAACTTAGAGGGTTACGAACCCAAGGATTTGATATTACCACGTGTGACAACCCGGAAATTTCTAACCAAATTTAAACTTTAATCTTTATATGTTTCCGACACTATAAGCAATATTTTTTAAGTTAAATTTCAAGAATTTTAAACTATGTTCATACATTCATTCAACCTCGATCAAGTTCCAACGATTCAGGAACCATTAAACGAATATGATTATATATGTATATGTGTATATATATTATAACTTGAAACGTAAACAAAATATTAGATTAAATACTTTATATGATTGTATCTGTTTCAAAATGTTTATCAATGGAATTAGAAGATAAGATCAAATGATTGAATTATCAGATATATTAAATTATGATTACAAGTCTCTGTTGAAAGGCCCACGTTGATTTGAGAAATCTTTCCATTTTAACAATATTCGGAAAATGGTAAAGTAATTTATAAATAAGAACAAATTGTCAATCATTGAGAACTAGACAAAGGATAGTGGAAGATTGAATCTCATAAAGACACGATTGATCTATTTAGTTTCAAACGTACAAAAACGTTTTCAGTTTAAAAAGAACTTTATTATTAAAACGTATATAACTTTTATAAATATCTAGAACCACTTTTGACAACTCATTACTTAACTAGTATGATAAAGATAACGATATTTATATTTTATTTTATTAAATATATATAACGATTTAAATTAATATTATATATATTTATACGCATATAATACGTACATAGTTTTATACTTTTACTATACTTAAACTTTACCTTTACTTTATTTTTACTTTACTTTAACTTTAATAATTCACTTTAATAATTCATACTTTAATAATTTATACTTTAATAATTCACTTTAATAATTCATACTTTAATAATTCACTTTAATAATTTATACTTTAATAATTCACTTTAATAATTCATACTTTAATAATTCACTTTAATAATTCAAAAATCTATTATAAATAGAATTCAATAGGTTTTATTATTTCATAGAAACTTGAAAATATTTTTCTCTAAACTCTCTCAATCGATTTACATATATATATTTACTCCGTATTATTTCAAAATATTATTAGTATACATAAAATATTACGACGGAGTGTTTTCCGAGTGATTTCGAAATTGTTTTTCGAGTAGGATAGGATTAAGGAAATTATGGGTTATAGCTATGGAGGTGATTGAGTATGGTTCATGGGTATGCTCGTGAGGTCAATATAGTGTTTATCATTTCCGTTGCGTCTACGTACCTTTCCTGCAATATTGAATCTCAATATTGATACGTGAGTACTCATAATTTAACTTTTACATACTAATAGTGTATCCCTGACTAGTGCTCGAGTATTTAGGATTATGCATGCTTGTACTTTTGATATTGCCCTTAGACAGGTTAGGTTGAATCTTGAATTAGTTACACTTGCGGTTGAGATAAGGTATAAGATATGCATGTCCTTGGAAATCTAGCAAAAAATTAAGAACTTTTCCTTTAGATATCGAATGGTTTCGATGAACGGATTAGAAGTTATAATCAATTGAATTTTTGATATTTTTATTAAAAATGATTATTATTATCGTCGTTTTTATCGTCGTTCTAGTTTTATCTTATTATTATCATTATTATTATCTTTATCAATAAAAGGGATTTATCATTAAAAATTATTTTTTTTTATTACTATCGTTATTATCGTTAAAGTTATAATTAGTATTATTATTATTATTATTATCCAATTATCATTATTATTATTATTATTATTAGTATTATTATTATTATTATCATTATTAATATATATATATATATATATATATATATATATATCATTATTTAAAAATGGTTATTGTTATTGTTATTATTATTATTACTATATTATCATTAAGATAATTATTAGTATTATCGTTAATAATATTATAGTAACTATCATTATTAATATTAGTGTAATTAAAACAAATAATTGTAACACCTAAATATTTTGATTACTATTATTATCATTATTATGAACACGATATAAAAGACGATTAAAAGCTATTAAACGAAACGATTAGGAAATAATGAGTAAGAGTATCATGATGAAATTAAAATATTATAAGATATTAATTTAGATAAAATTATCGTTCTTATTATTTTTATCATTACTATTATTATTAAAAGTATCGTTAGTATTAAAACTATCATTTTAACAAAAATTATCATTTTAATAGAAATGTCATTGTTACTATAAAATATCATTATTATTATTATTTTAAATAGAATTATTATTTTAAAGATAATATTAAAAATTATCGTAAATATTAAAGTTATCATAATTAGAATTATCGTTTTATCATAATGTCATCTTAGTAATTATAAATATTGATATTTTTATAATAATTATTATTATTATAAAATAATACAACTTTTACTTACTATCATTATAGATATTATTTTATCAAATAAATATGTGATACAAACATATTTTACTACGTGTAATAACTTACTTTAATAATACATATCATATTATCTTTATGATATTAAATGAACCCTATAAATTTTATTACTTAATATATATAAAAGTATATTTTATTATATAAATTTAATATAAAATTTTATTTATTAATAAATAAATTATATTATTTACTCTAATAAATCTTTTAAAAATATTTAAAAATATAAAACGACGATATTTAAACTATATATTAATCATGTATAGATTTTTGGAAATTATTTTGAGTCAAATTTACTTTTGTTGACTTTTGCATATTAGTCTCGAGCATTAGGATTGTGGTACACTATGACTTGACCTAATTTGTTAGACAAATATTGACCAACATATAAATATATATAATTAATTTAGGTTCGTGAATCCGAGGCCAACCTTGCACTTGTTCAATGACGTTATATGTATTTTTACTACGAAATACAGTATGGTGAGTTTCATTTGCCTTTTTACCCTTTATATTTTTGGGCTGAGAATACATGCGCAACTTTTATAAATGTTTTACGAAATAGACACAAGTACGTGAAACTACATTCTATGGTTGAATTATCGAAATCGAATATGCCCCTTTTTATTAAGTCTGGTAATCTAAGAATTAGGGAACAGACACCCTAATTGACACGAATCCTAAAGATAGATCTATTGGGCCTAACAAACCCCATCCAAAGTACCGGATGCTTTAGTACTTCGAAATTTATATCATTACCGAAGGAGGATCTCGGAATGATAGGGGATATTCTTATATGTATCTAGTTAATGTCGGTTACCAGGTGTTCACCATATGAATGATTATTTTTGTCTCTATGCATGGGACGTATATTTATGAGAACTGAAAATGAAATTCTTGTGGTCTATTAAAATGATGGAAATAAATGATTATGATAAACTAATGAACTCACCAACCTTTTGGTTGACACTTTAAAGCATGTTTATTCTCAGGTGTTAAAGAAATCTTCCGCTGTGCATTTGCTCATTTTAAAGATATTACTTGGAGTCTTTCATAGCATATTTCGAAGAACGTTGCATTCGAGTCATTGAGTTCATCAAAGATTATTATTAAATCAATTTATAGTTGGATAGTGGATATTATGAAATGGTATGCATGCCTGTCAATTTTCGATGTAAAGAATGTTTGTCTTTTAAAAACGAATGCAATGTTTGTAAAATGTATCATATAGAGGTCAAATACCTCGCAATGTAATCAACTATTGTGAATCGTTTATAATGTATATGAACGGGTCCTTTCAGTTGGTATCAGAGCGGTGGTCTTAGTGAACCAGGTCTGCATTAGTGTGTATAACTGATAAGTCGATAGGATGCATTAGTGAGTCTGGACTTCGACCGTATCTGCATGTCAAAAGTTTTGCTTATCATTTTGTGTCGAAAATTAACTACTTATCATCCTCAGGAAATTACCTGCTTATCATTTTTAGTCTAAGACACGTCTTGCTGTATTGATTGCATGAATAGTGTATAGACAAAAATTCATATCTTAGCATATCTGCTAAATCATATCTTATCGTATCTGTTACTTTAAACTTTTCCTGACATATCCCGCAAAGTCCTCTGTAATCTACGAAATCTTTTGATCTATATATATATATATATATATATATATATATATATATATATATATATATATATATATATATATATATATATATATATATATATATATATATATATATATATATATATATATATATATATATATATATATATATATATATATTCTATGTAATTAGAATACCATCCGTTAGCCAAAATCATTTCATATCGGAAAAAAAAAAAAATCCTTTATCCAATCGTACGAAATGGAATTCGTCATCAGTTCAAGTCACTCAGATTCCGAAATGGAATCCCATTCAAGCTCCGAAAGCAGTGTGACCGGAATAGATCAACCAATCAGTCATCACCTATTCTGGATGAATTGGGGATGGGTTCGTAGCCTCCTCAATCATTGGAGACAAGAAGAAGGTGATCCCTTCCATCCACCACATTGCCCTCTTGATGAAGAACCTGAAGCACTTACCGGCGAACCTGTCCGAAACACCATTTTCTCGCTCATTTCCAGAGTATCTCGTCACGATTATATATTACATCAAATTTTAGATTTTATTTATCCGCTCGTCCGAACCGACAATCACCCCGGTGTAATAGAAGAAGTCAACGAGCTTCGCGCTCGGGTAGTGGCTTTGGAGAATATGGTGCAGAGATTACAAACACCAGCAGCAGCATCAGCAGCATAACCAGTACCACCATCATCAACGCCAACAGTACCATTACCACCTCCAACCACAACCGCGTCGTAAACCTCAACTTCACAATCTGTCCCACGAGCATCAACGTCATACGCACCATAGATACCAAGGAGTACCAACAACAATAACTGACGAAGTATTAATTCATAACTTCATTGGAGAAACATTCCGCGACGATTATGTAATCTCTAAAGTCTTAGAGATTATCTAATCTAGCCCTAACCATAAATCAGTTAAGCGAACCAAAATGATGGAAGGAAGAGTAGAAACCCTGACAAAAATGGTGTGTGATTAACAAGCTAAACTTGCTTTACCAACAACATCAATAGTACCATCAGCGTTACCAGCATCGTCAGTACAGTCAACATCCGAATCAACAACACCGATAACATCACAAACTCCGTCAGTTCAAGAATCACTGTGGACATCATTACGAATCAATAACGTTTATATTGTATCAACGAGTTATGAAGAATTAACTCATTTCCTCTGAAGAAATTATATGTATTATATATATATATATATATATATATATATATATATATATATATATATATATATATATATATATATATATATATATATATATATATATATATATATATATTGAAATAAATCTTTCAGTGCTAAGCTATTGTGTGTGAATCTTAACTACTCGGTTAATTCATATTACAAATATGCAATAATGTACGTCCTTCGGCCGCAACTTAACCAGCGTTAACTACAATCTCTGTCGCAATTCAACAAATTCCAATTCATAATAAATCAAGTATATATTTGATTTTACACTTTCATCATCAATGTACCCGAAACTTTTCAGATAACATCATTCGTACTTTGCGAAATTCACAAGAATTCCACGAACCGAACACCATACATCAACAAATAACGAAGTATTGATTCATAATTTCAATGTCATTAAAGAAATACTGCGTAAAAGTTATGTACTTTTTAAAGCCTTTAGGGATTATTCAATTCTAGTTTCAACCGTAAATCAAATGAGTTTAATTTAACATTAACTCATTAAATCTATGTTACATCTGAAGAAAATATACATATATATATTTTCATAAAGACTGTAATAAAATTCTTTTGTACAAAATATTAATTGTGAAATTTTTTTTAACGTGTAGGTAATACCCGAGAGATATATAAATTCACAATTAATATGTTACATTCTTCGAATCTGATTCAGCAAATCATCCATTATACTCCCTACTTTCACAACAATATACATTCTTTTATAGAAATCAAAACAACCATACTCATTCAAAATTTAATTACATATTCTGATTTTGAAATCTCAAAATTTAACTTGAGATATGACCAAAATCATCACTCTTAGATCCTTACATCTTTCACAAGCAATATTTTGACTTCAAAACTGTGTTAGAACATCAAATGTATGTTAACGATTACAATCTGTGTTCAAACCCTTCGAAAATTTCTGAAGACACTTCGAATGATGAGCAATTGAGATGATGATCCAACCACATGTTACCCACAGTTATGTACCCGAAAAACTCTTGAAACCAAAGTAAAAGTTTAAACAACGTATCCGCGTCAGATTCTTTGGCATTTATTAGCAAAAATAACTTTGCGACTCCTATTCAAAGTAGCCAGTTTTGTCACAGCTCCAGCAAGTCAACTTCGACTTTTCAGTCAGACTAACCTTATTATAACCTTGAGATATACACCATCGTTACCAGGGAACCTTTTACATTCCACCATATTATTAGCAGATGTACCAACAACTTCATTACCCTTTGACTTTAGCCTCTCCAAAAAGTCATCATAATTATTCATTGAAACCCCATCATTTACTCATTCGCATCTTGTAATGAGAATTGCCATATGAATCATTGGGAATTAGCAATCAGTATTTTGAAATCTTGCAGCATGTCTGCGCCAACAGTTATATGTGTATATATAACGTCTATCTTCTGGACTTAATTTGAATGTGAAGTTTCTGAAAAACACTCCGAACTACGAATTGGTTCTCCGAAAATGGAAAAAATGCTGATGAAGCAGCAAAAACTATAAACGACTTTAAATGGTAAAAGCTGGATGATAATGATGAAGTGTGCTGGCAAAGCGCAGAAAAAGAGAAGTTTTGGAACTGGAAAACGGATTGAGCAAAGTAGGAAGGAGGCTGTGGACAAATTACAAAGACTGAACCTGACTTTAAAGGATCCAAATGATTCAGTACCTGCTGAAGTCATTAACGAATACCTTGCTCCTGACTCTAAACCCCTGCGGACAATATTCTTCATCATCCTCTGATATTAGAAATTCTAAAATATCATCATATCTTTCATTATAAATATCCTCCATATTTCTGAAGATATTTTCTTAATTTTTCTTATTTGAAATCATTTACCTCTTCGCGCTATCTGTATTACATCATAAAAGAAACTATTTTAGTTTCTAAATTCTGAAAGATTCAAGTTTAAAATAGGAATATTTTGAAGTAGTGTTGAGAACTGAAGCATGAATTAGTATAATATAATGACACTTGATCAATGTGATTATATTACAGTAAGTCATGCTGAGTTTCTAAATGGAACGTAATGATTCACAGATCATAACATCATCATGTGCCATGTTATACGACTCTTGTATTCTATTTAACCTCTAAAATATCAAGAAAATATTTCTTGATGATTCGGCCTTTTCCAAGGTATTCTAGTAATCTGACAAGTGAAGATCGTGCCATCACAATTTCCTTCCTAGAACATTAACAATGTTCATTCCGAAATTCATATCTGTGAATTCTGGACCATTACAAGCGGTGCTTAATCGCAAGAAGAAGAAACGAATGGACAAAACTCCGAAATAGAAATTGGGGTATAAATTGCAGCAAATAAAAGAGAGCATTAACTGTGAATGATAATGATTATAGAAGACAGAAGTAGAGACTTTGAAATATAAGGGAACATATAAAGCCCAACGACAAACCAAAAATTATAAACCATATATCGATGCATATAGCAATATAAAGACACGGGAGAACTAGAAACACTATAAACCCAAGAGTATAGTAGAAGTAAATAGATTCTTCCGGCGGTAGATGAAAAAGAAGAATGACCGATATGAAAGTTAGAAGTATATCGAGAATCAGAGCTGGATGGAGCATATTGATGAATACTTTAAAATATGAGTTGAAGGGGAAAGAATAGAAGGTGATGAAACATGACTAGGAACTTAGAAATCAACAGATTTAACTCACACAATGGCAGAATAAGTGAATCAAACCCTCTAGTGAATAGGTTAAGTTTTTTTTTTGATTAATTTAGTCAAACCACAACTAAATCAAGTGTGATTAGATCAACACCTAGAGCTATTATTCACCACATGGGTGATTTGGACTGAGAGAGAATCGGAGGAGCTCACTAGATCTGAGTGTGTGTAACAAATAAGAGGCTTAACCTAAAATGAAGAACATAAGACTTTATATACCCCTGCTATCGACTCACCCATACGATTCATTCATCACACGTACGAGTTGGCTTCATCAGCCGTACGGGTGATCACTCACTCGTGTCTTCTCATTTAGGTTGTAATTGTGACTTAGCTCAGCATCAACTTTGCGTATGAGCCTGTCAGCCGTACTAGTGAGGCTTCACTCGTACGTCTGACTAAGTCTAACATAGTCAAACATCTAAATCTCGTTCCTACAGTTCCTGTAACCACATACAAACACAGGATAATAATGAGCAATCATGGTGGCCTGTAAACTGTTGTACCTGCAATGGACGTGGGTAGATGTCTAGGGACTTGCATAAAATGCATCAACAGAAGGTGTGAGTTGTAAGGAAACGAAGGAGGTGAATTTATAAGAAAATCTCCGACAGAATAATTAAAATGGACGATCGCATTTAAAGCGGATCCTAATTTCCTTGATTACCGGAGAGTCAAATCTTATTAAGAAGATTTTTTTCAAATCCCTTGAAATCTGGGAATCAATCATACCTACGTCAAATGATAAGATGAATCTACACTTACTCATTTAACTCTTCTATGTTAGCTTCATTCGTACTCTTCATATAAATGGATTGTTTATCCAAATTATTCGCTGATGATAAAACTCTAATTTTCAGCCTGTATGTATCATGAAAACATACTTATTATCATTCACGACCTTTCCACTTAAATTTCGGGACGAAATTTCTTTAACGGGTAGGTACTGTGACAACCCGGAAATTTCTAACCAAATTTAAACTTTAATCTTTATATGTTTCCGACACTATAAGCAATATTTGTTAAGTTAAATTTCAAGAATTTTAAACTATATTCATACATTCATTCAACCTCGACCAAGTTCCAACGATTCACGAACCATTAAACGAATATGATTATATATGTATATGTGTATATATATTATAACTTGAAACGTAAACAAAATATTAGATTAAATACTTTATATGATTGTATCTGTTTCAAAATGTTTATCAATGGAATTAGAAGATAAGATCAAATGATTGAATTATCAGATATATTAAATTATGATTACAAGTCTCTGTTGAAAGGCCCACGTTGATTTGAGAAATCTTTCCATTTTAACAATATTCGGAAAATGGTAAAATAATTTATAAATAAGAACAAATTTTCAATCATTGAGAACTAGACAAACGATAGTGGAAGATTGAATCTCATAAAGACACGATTGATCTATTTAGTTTCAAACGTACAAAAACGTTTTCAGTTTAAAAAGAACTTTATTATTAAAACGTATATAACTTTTATAAATATCTAGAACCACTTTTGAAAACTCATTACTTAACTAGTATGATAAAGATAACGATATTTATATTTTATTTTATTAAATATATATAACGATTTAAATTAATATTATATATATTTATACGCGTATAATACGTACATAGTTTTATACTTTTACTATACTTAAACTTTACCTTTACTTTATTTTTACTTTACTTTAACTTTAATAATTCACTTTAATAATTCATACTTTAATAATTTATACTTTAATAATTCACTTTAATAATTCATACTTTAATAATTCACTTTAATAATTCATACTTTAATAATTCACTTTAATAATTCATACTTTAATAATTCACTTTAATAATTCAAAAATCTATTATAAATAGAATTCAATAGGTTTCATTATTTCATAGAAACTTGAAAATATTTTTCTCTAAACTCTCTCAATCGATTTACATATATATATTTACTCCGTATTATTTCAAAATATTATTAGTATACATAAAATATTACGACGGAGTGTTTTCCGAGTGATTTCGAAATTGTTTTTCGAGTAGGATAGGATTAAGGAAATTATGGGATATAGCTATGGAGGTGATTGAGTATGGTTCATGGGTATGCTCGTGAGGTCAATATAGTGTTTATCATTTCCGTTGCGTCTACGTACCTTTCCTGCAATATTGAATCTCAATATTGATACGTGAGTACTCATAATTTAACTTTTACATACTAATAGTGTATCCCTGACTAGTGCTCGAGTATTTAGGATTATGCATGCTTGTACTTTTGATATTGCCCTTAGACAGGTTAGGTTGAATCTTGAATTAATTACACTTGCGGTTGAGATAAGGTATAAGATATGCATGTCCTTGGAAAGCTAGCGAAAAATTAAGAACTTTTCCTTTAGATATCGAATGGTTTCGATGAACGGATTAGAAGTTATAATCAATTGAATTTTCGATATTTTTATTAAAAATGATTATTATTATCGTCGTTTTTATCGTCGTTCTAGTTTTATCTTATTATTATCATTATTATTATCTTTATCAATAAAAGGGATTTATCATTAAAAATTGTTTTTTTTATTACTATCGTTATTATCGTTAAAGTTATAATTAGTATTATTATTATTATTATTATCCAATTATCATTATTATTATTATTATTATTGTTATTATTATTAGTATTATTATTATTATTATCATTATTAATATATATATATATATATATATATATATATATATATATATATATATATATATATATATATATATCATTATTTAAAAATGGTTATTGTTATTGTTATTATTATTATTACTATATTATCATTAAGATAATTATTAGTATTATCGTTAATAATAATATAGTAACTATCATTATTAATATTAGTGTAATTAAAACAAATAATTGTAACACCTAAATATTTTGATTACTATTATTATCATTATTATGAACACGATATAAAAGACGATTAAAAGCTATTAAACGAAACGATTAGGAAATAATGAGTAAGAGTATCATGATGAAATTAAAATATTATAAGATATTAATTTAGATAAAATTATCGTTCTTATTATTTTTATCATTACTATTATTATTAAAAGTATCGTTAGTATTAAAATTATCATTTTAACAAAAATTATCATTTTAATAGAAATGTCATTGTTACTATAAAATATCATTATTATTATTATTTTAAATAGAATTATTATTTTAAAGATAATATTAAAAATTATCGTAAATATTAAAGTTATCATAATTAGAATTATCGTTTTATCATAATGTCATCTTAGTAATTATAAATATTGATATTTTTATAATAATTATTATTATTACAAAATAATACAACTTTTACTTACTATCATTATAGATATTATTTATCAAATAAATATGTGATACAAACATATTTTACTACGTGTAATAACTTACTTTAATAATACATATCATATTATCTTTATGATATTAAATGAACCCTATAAATTTTATTACTTAATATATATAAAAGTATATTTTATTATATAAATTTAATATAAAATTTTATTTATTAATAAATAAATTATATTATTTACTCTAATAAATCTTTTAAAAATATTTAAAAATATAAAACGACGATATTTAAACTATATATTAATCATGTATAGATTTTTGGAAATTATTTTGAGTCAAATTTACTTTTGTTGACTTTTGCATATTAGTCTCGAGCATTAGGATTGTGGTACACTATGACTTGACCTAATTTGTTAGACAAATATTGACCAACATATAAATATATATAATTAATTTAGGTTCGTGAATCCGAGGCCAACCTTGCACTTGTTCAATGACATTATATGTATTTTTACTACGAAATACAGTATGGTGAGTTTCATTTACCTTTTTACCCTTTATATTTTTGGGCTGAGAATACATGAGCAACTTTTATAAATGTTTTACGAAATAGACACAAGTACGTGAAACTACATTCTATGGTTGAATTATCGAAATCGAATATGCCCCTTTTTATTAAGTCTGGTAATCTAAGAATTAGGGAACAGACACCCTAATTGACGCGAATCCTAAAGATAGATCTATTGGGCCTAACAAACCCCATCCAAAGTACCGGATGCTTTAGTACTTCAAAATTTATATCATGTCCGAAGGAGGATCTCGGAATGATAGGGGATATTCTTATATGTATCTAGTTAATGTCGGTTACCAGGTGTTCACCATATGAATGATTATTTTTGTCTCTATGCATGGGACGTATATTTATGAGAACTGAAAATGAAATTCTTGTGGTCTATTAAAATGATGGAAATAAATGATTATGATAAACTAATGAACTCACCAACCTTTTGGTTGACACTTTAAAGCATGTTTATTCTCAGGTGTTAAAGAAATCTTCCGCTGTGCATTTGCTCATTTTAAAGATATTACTTGGAGTCTTTCATAGCATATTTCGAAGAACGTTGCATTCGAGTCATTGAGTTCATCAAAGATTATTATTAAATCAATTTATAGTTGGATAGTGGATATTATGAAATGGTATGCATGCCTGTCAATTTTCGATGTAAAGAAAGTTTGTCTTTTAAAAACGAATGCAATGTTTGTAAAATGTATCATATAGAGGTCAAATACCTCGCAATGTAATCAACTATTGTGAATCGTTTATAATGTATATGAACGGGTCCTTTCACCACGTACGAAAGACGATTCACAGAATTGTGCCTATTGTGTCCGGGAGCATTCGAAGATGAGGAAGAGAAGATCGACGCGTTTGTGAAAGGATTACCGGAAAGAATCCAAGAAGATATAAGTTCACACGAGCCCGCCTCCATACAACAGGCATGTAGAATGGCTCACAAACTAGTGAACCAGATTGAAGAAAGAATTAAAGAATAGACTGCTGAAGAGGCCAATGTGAAGCAAGTCAAAAGAAAGTGGGAGGAAAACGGTGATAAGAATCACCAATACAACAACAACAGCAATTACAACAATAATCGCAATAATTATCCCAACAATCGCAACATCAATCGCAACTACAACAAACGGCCCAACAACAACAACAACAACAACAACAACAACAACAACAACAACAACAACAACAACAACAACAACAACAACAACAGCAACTACAACAATCATCCCAACAACAATAATAACCGCAACAACAACAACAATCAGAAGCAGCTATGCCAAAGGTGTGAAAAGTATCACTCGGGGTTCTGCACCAAATTTTGCAACAAGTGTAAAAGAAATGGTCATAGCGCGGCGAAGTGTGAGGTCTACGGACCAGGGGTTAATAGAACGAAAGGAACAAATGGTGTCGGAACGAGTAATGGCGGAGCAAGTAGTGTCGGAGCAAGTTATGCCAATGTAGTTTGTTATAAATGTGGAAAACCGGGCCACATTATTAAAAATTGCCCGAACCAGGAGAACACGAATGGACAAGGCCGCGGAAGAGTTTTCAATATTAATGCGACAGAGGCACAGGAAGACCCGGAGCTTGTTACGGGTACGTTTCTTATTGAAAATAAATCTGCTTACGTTTTATTTGATTAGGGTGCGGATAGAAGCTATATGAGTAGAGATTTTTGTGCTAAATTAAGTTGTCCATTGACGCCTTTGGATAGTAAATTTTTACTCGAATTAGCAAATGGTAAATTAATTTCAGCAGATAATATATGTCGGAATCGAGAAATTAAACTGGTTAGCGAAACATTTAAGATTAATTTGATACCAGTAGAGTTAGGGAGTTTTGATGTGATAATCGGTATGGACTGGTTGAAAGAAGTGAAAGCAGAGATCGTTTGTTACAAAAATGCAATTCGCATTATACGAGAAAAAGGAAAACCCTTAATGGTGTACGGAGAAAAGGGCAACACGAAGCTACATCTTATTAGTAATTTGAAGACACAAAAACTGATAAGAAAAGGTTGCTATGCTGTTCTAGCACACGTCGAGAAAGTACAAACTGAAGAAAAGAGCATCAATGATGTTCCCGTCGCAAAAGAATTTCCCGATGTATTTCTGAAAGAATTACCGGGATTACCCCCACATCGATCCGTTGAATTTCAAATAGATCTTGTACCAGGAGCTGCACCAATAGCTCGTGCTCCTTACAAACTCGCACCCAGCGAGATGAAAGAACTGCAAAGCCAATTACAAGAACTTTTAGGGCGTGGTTTCATTCGACCAAGCACATCACCGTGGGGAGCTCCTGTTTTGTTTGTCAAGAAGAAAGATGGTACATTCAGGTTGTGTATCGACTACCGAGAGTTGAACAAACTTACCATCAAGAACTGCTACCCACTACCGAGAATCGACGACTTATTTGATCAACTACAAGGCCCGTCTGTTTATTCAAAGATTGACTTACGTTCCGGGTATCATCAAATGCGGGTGAAAGAAGATGATATTCCAAAGACTGCTTTCAGAACACGTTACGGTCATTACGAGTTTATGGTCATGCCGTTTGGTTTAACTAATGCACTAGCTGTGTTCATGGACCTTATGAACCGAGTGTGTGGACCATACCTTGACAAGTTTGTCATTGTTTTCATTGATGACATACTTATTTACTCAAAGAATGACCAAGAACACGGTGAACATTTGAGAAAGGTGTTAGAAGTATTGAGGAAAGAAGAATTGTACGCTAAGTTTTCAAAGTGTGCATTTTGGTTGGAAGAAGTTCAATTCCTCGGTCACATAGTGAACAAAGAAGGTATTAAGGTGGATCCGGCAAAGATAGAAACTGTTGAAAAGTGGGAAACCCCAAAAACTCCGAAACACATACGCCAGTTTTTAGGACTAGCCGGTTACTACAGAAGGTTCGTCCAAGACTTTTCCAGAATAGCAAAACCCTTGACTGCATTAACGCATAAAGGGAAGAAATTTGAATGGAATGATGAACAAGAGAAAGCGTTTCAGTTATTGAAGAAAAAGCTAACTACGGCACCTATATTGTCATTGCCTGAAGGGAATGATGATTTTGTGATTTATTGTGACGCATCAAAGCAAGGTCTCGGTTGTGTATTAATGCAACGAACGAAGGTGATTGCTTATGCGTCTAGACAATTGAAGATTCACGAACAAAATTATACGACGCATGATTTGGAATTAGGCACGGTTGTTTTTGCATTAAAGACTTGGAGACACTACTTATATGGGGTCAAAAGTATTATATATACCGACCACAAAAGTCTTCAACACATATTTAATCAGAAACAACAGAATATGAGGCAGCGTAGGTGGATTGAATTATTGAATGATTACGACTTTGAGATTCGTTACCACCCGGGGAAGGCAAATGTGGTAGCCGATGCCTTGAGCAGGAAGGACAGAGAACCCATTAGAGTAAAATCTATGAATATAATGATTCATAATAACCTTACTACTCAAATAAAGGAGGTGCAACAAGGAGTTTTAAAAAAGGGAAATTTAAAGGATGAAATACCCAAAGGATCGGAGAAGCATCTTAATATTCGGGAAGACGGAACCCGGTATAGGGCTGAAAGGATTAGGGTACCAAAATTTGGAGATATGAGAGAAATGGTACTTAGAGAAGCTCATAAAACCAGATACTCAATACATCCTGGAACGGGGAAGATGTACAAGGATCTCAAGAAACATTTTTGGTGGCCGGGTATGAAAGCCGATGTTGCTAAATACGTAGGAGAATGTTTAACTTGTTCTAAGGTCAAAGCTGAGCATCAGAAACCATCAGGTCTACTTCAACAACCCGAAATCCCGGAATGGAAATGGGAAAACATTACCATGGATTTCATCACTAAATTGCCAAGGACTGCAAGTGGTTTTGATACTATTTGGGTAATAGTTGATCGTCTCACCAAATCAGCACACTTCCTGCCAATAAGAGAAGATGACAAGATGGAAAAGTTAACACGACTGTATTTGAAGGAAGTCGTCTCCAGACATGGAATACCAATCTCTATTATCTCTGATAGGGATGGCAGATTTATTTCAAGATTCTGGCAGACATTACAGCAAGCATTAGGAACTCGTCTAGACATGAGTACTGCCTATCATCCACAAACTGATGGGCAGAGCGAAAGGATGATACAAACGCTTGAAGACATGATACGAGCATGTGTTATTGATTTCGGAAACAGTTAGGATCGACATCTACCGTTAGCAAAATTTTCCTACAACAACAGCTACCATTCAAGCATTGAGATGGCGCCGTTTGAAGCACTTTATGGTAGAAAGTGCAGGTCTCCGATTTGTTGGAGTGAAGTGGGGGATAGACAGATTACGGGTCCGGAGATTATACAAGAAACTACCGAGAAGATCATCCAAATTCAACAACGATTGAAAACCGCCCAAAGTCGACAAAAGAGCTATGCTGACATTAAAAGAAAAGATATAGAATTTGAAATTGGAGAGATGGTCATGCTTAAAGTTGCACCTTGGAAAGGCGTTGTTCGATTTGGTAAACGAGGGAAATTAAATCCAAGGTATATTGGACCCTTCAAGATTATTGATCGTGTCAGACCAGTAGCTTACCGACTTGAGTTACCTCAACAACTCGCGGCTGTACATAACACTTTCCACGTCTCGAATTTGAAGAAATGTTTTACTAAAGAAGATCTCACTATTCCGTTAGATGAAATCCAAATTAACGAAAAACTTCAATTCATCGAAGAACCCGTCGAAATAATGGATCGTGAGGTTAAAAGACTTAAGCAAAACAAGATACTAATTGTTAAGGTTCGATGGAATGCTCGTAGAGGACCCGAGTTCACCTGGGAGCGTGAAGATCAGATGAAGAAGAAATACCCGCATCTATTTCCAGAAGATTCGCCAACACCTTCAACAGCTTAAAATTTCGGGACGAAATTTATTTAACAGGTAGGTACTGTAGTGACCCGAACTTTTCCATGTTTATATATATTAATTTAGATTGATATTTACATGATTAAATTTTTCCAACATGTTAAGCAATCAAACTTGTTAAGACTTGATTAATTGAAATATGTTTCATATAGACAATTGACCACCCAAGTTGACCGGTGATTCACGAACGTTAAAACTTGTAAAAACTATATGATGACATATATATGGATATATATATAGTTAACATGATACTATGATAAGTAAACATATCATAAAGTATATTAATAATGAACTACATATGTAAAAACAAGACTACTAACTTAATGATTTTTAAACGAGACATATATGTAACGATTATCGTTGTAAAGACATTTAATGTATATATATCATATTAAGAGATATTCATACATGATAATATCATGATAATATAATAATTTAAAATCTCATTTGATATTATAAACATTGGGTTAACAACATTTAACAAGATCGTTAACCTAAAGGTTTCAAAACAACACTTACATGTAACGACTAACGATGACTTAATGACTCAGTTAAAATGTATATACATGTAGTGTATTTAGATGTATTAAAATACTTTTGGAAGACTTCAAGACATATATCAAAACACTCATACTTAACGAAAATGGTTATAGTTACTTTCCCATTCTTTTCTTTCACCAAGAATTCTAGTCGTATTCTTACCCGTATTATACACAGCTTCAAAACGTACTTACTATGGGTATATACCAATAGGAACTAGCATGGGATTCCACTCTTGATTATGTCATGTATGACTAATCAATTTTAACTTCTACCATGAGCTAGTCAACTAACTAGAACTCCTTTTAACCCCACTCACCACTCACCAATTACCACTCATCATTCACTCCATTTCACTTCCAATTCTCTTTCTAATTCTCTCTCAACACACACACACTATTATGAACGTATTTTTCCAGTAGTTAATCATCATCTTCATCAAAAATCACTTCAAGAATCAAGCTATAATCATCATAGGAAGAACACTTCAAGAACACTTCAAAAATCCCTTCAAGTTTACTAATTTACTTCCAAGCTTTCTAATCCATTCCAAGTAATCATCTAAGATCAAGAAACCTTTGTTATATACAGTAGGTTATCTTTCTTATTCAAGGTAATATTCATATTCAAACTTTGATTCAATTTCTATAACTATAAACTATCTTAATTCGAGTAAAAATCTTACTTGAACTTGTTTTTGTGTCATGATCCTACTTCAAGAACTTTCAAGCCATCCAAGATCCTTTGAAGCTAGATCATTTCTTGTCACTTCCAGTAGGTTTGCCTACTAAACTTGAGGTAGTAATGATGTTCATAACATCATTCGATTCATATATATAAAACTATCTTATTCGAAGGTTTAAACTCGTAATCACTAGAACATAGTTTAGTTAATTCTAAATTTGTTCGCAAACAAAAGTTAATCCTTCTAACTTGACTTTTAAAATTAACTAAACACATGTTCTATATCTATATGATATGCTAACTTAATGATTTAAAACCTGGAAACACGAAAAACACCGTAAAACCGGATTTACGCCGTCGTAGTAACACCGCGGGCTGTTTTGGGTTAGTTAATTAAAAACTATGATAAACTTTGATTTAAAAGTTGTTATTCTGAGAAAATGATTTTTATTATGAACATGAAACTATATCCAAAAATTATAGTTAAACTCAAAGTGGAAGTATGTTTTCTAAAATGGTCATCTAGACGTCGTTCTTTCGACTGAAATGACTACCTTTACAAAAACGACTTGTAACTTATTTTTCCGACTATAAACCTATACTTTTTCTACTTAGATTCATAAAATAGAGTTCAATATGAAACTATAGCAATTTGATTCACTCAAAACGGATTTAAAATGAAGAAGTTATGGGTAAAACAAGATTGGATAATTTTTCTCATTTTAGCTACGTGAAAATTGGTAACAAATCTATTCCAACCATAACTTAATCAACTTGTATTGTATATTATGTAATCTTGAGATACCATAGACACGTATACAATGTTTCGACCTATCATGTCGACACATCTATATATATTTCGGAACAACCATAGACACTCTATATGTGAATGTTGGAGTTAGCTATACAGGGTTGAGGTTGATTCCAAAATATATATAGTTTGAGTTGTGATCAATACTGAGATACGTATACACTGGGTCGTGGATTGATTCAAGATAATATTTATCGATTTATTTCTGTACATCTAACTGTGGACAACTAGTTGTAGGTTACTAACGAGGACAGCTGACTTAATAAACTTAAAACATCAAAATATATTAAAAGTGTTGTAAATATATTTTGAACATACTTTGATATATATGTATATATTGTTATAGGTTCGTGAATCAACCATTGGCCAAGTCTTACTTCCCGATGAAGTAAAAATCTGTGAAAGTGAGTTATAGTCCCACTTTTAAAATCTAATATTTTTGGGATGAGAATACATGCAGGTTTTATAAATGATTTACAAAATAGACACAAGTACGTGAAACTACATTCTATGGTTGAATTATCGAAATCGAATATGCCCATTTTTATTAAGTCTGGTAATTTAAGAATTAGGGAACAGACACCCTAATTGACGCGAATCCTAAAGATAGATCTATTGGGCCTAACAAACCCCATCCAAAGTATCGGATGCTTTAGTACTTCGAAATTTATATCATATCCGAAGGGTGTCCCGGAATGATGGGGATATTCTTATATATGCATCTTGTTAATGTCGGTTACCAGGTGTTCACCATATGAATGATTTTTATCTCTATGTATGGGATGTGTATTGAAGTATGAAATCTTGTGGTCTATTATTATGATTTGATATATATAGGTTAAACCTATAACTCACCAACATTTTTGTTGACGTTTTAAGCATGTTTATTCTCAGGTGATTATTAATAGCTTCCGCTGTCGCATACTTAAATAAGGACGAGATTTAGAGTCCATGCTTGTATGATATTGTGTAAAAACTGCATTCAAGAAACTTATTTTGTTGTAACATATTTGTATTGTAAACCATTATGTAATGGTCGTGTGTAAACAGGATATTTTAGATTATCATTATTTGATAATCTACGTAAAGCTTTTTAAAACCTTTATCTATGAAATAAAGGTTATGGTTTGTTTTAAAAATGAATGCAGTCTTTGAAAAACGTCTCATATAGAGGTCAAAACCTCGCAACGAAATCAATTAATATGGAACGTTTTTAATCAATAAGAACGGGACATTTCAGCGAACTCGTTCGAAACACCATTTTCACCCTCATTTCCATGATAGCCCGCAACGATTACATAATATCTACTATTATAAACCTTATTCATCCACTTGTTCTAACCGCCAATCATCCCGGTGTAATAGAAGAAGTCAACAAGCTTCGCGCTCGAGTAGTGGCTTTAGAGAGTATGATGCACAACTTACAGGCACCAGCAGCATTAACAACACCTGTACCAACAACAAAGCCTCAACAACCCACACCTCAACATCACAATATGTACCACGAGTATAAACTTCGTTCTACATATCTGTCTACCCCCATTCACCTTCGTTCTACGTATCATTCTATATCATTTATCTTCGTTCTACATGGCGATTACGTAATCTCTAATGTTTTAGAGATTATGTATTCTAGTTCTAACGATAAATCAAATGAGATTAATATCAAATTGACTAATTAAATCCATGATTACATTTGAAGAAAATATATATACGTATATTTTCATAAAGATTGTAATTAAAAATTCTTTCGTACAAACTGTTAATTGTGGAAATATTTTAACGGGTAGGTAATACCATAGAAATACTTAGATTTCACATTAACATGTTACACTGTACATCCTTCAATTCCGATTCAACAATCATTAGCTATACTCCTTACATCCACAGATATATGTATTTGTTCACCGAAGAACAACCATTTTCATTCAAATTCAATTACATATTTGGATTTTGACATATAAGAATCCAAGTCAAGATTTAACAGGTGGATAATGAGAAAAATTATAGACAAAATAAAATTTGTTAGAAACAAACTAATTAACTATGTGAAATTTTATTAAGAATTCACGCTAACAATATCCTAGCTAACTATTCCTATATCCGTCATGACTATTTCATTGTAATGTACTAGTCTTGTTTAAACCTGAGACATTATAATATAATCTTGATTAATTAAGACAATACATATACAATACGTCGAATGAATCGTAAGACACATGTACACAATACGTCGAGATTACTTCAAAGACAATAGTTGTACAATGGGTCGATATTGAGTCTTAGGCAATACAATACGTCTTAATTAATTCGAAGATTATATATTAAACTATATATGGACTATTGGACTACTAACATTGGACTACTAACATTGGACAATTAAAACGTATTAAAATATTGATTATAACATATGAAACTAAACATTTCTTCAAGTTTGCCACTTGATTTCATCTTAAACATCCTTTGTATCTTGACGATTACAGTCTACGTTCAAACCCTTCAAAATTCTTGAAACCATCTCGGATTGATAACCGATGATTCAGATTCGTTAACCTTAAGAATGCTGATAAAGCAGCAAAAGCTATAGATGGTCTTAATGGCCAAAATTTTTATGATAAAGAATAGTGTGTTGGAAAAGCTCAAAAGAGACTCCGGTACTAAAAAATGGATTGAGCAAACCATGAAGGAGACTATGGACAAATCACAAGGAC
This sequence comes from Rutidosis leptorrhynchoides, assembly GCF_046630445.1. Taxonomy (NCBI): domain Eukaryota; kingdom Viridiplantae; phylum Streptophyta; class Magnoliopsida; order Asterales; family Asteraceae; genus Rutidosis; species Rutidosis leptorrhynchoides. The sequence continues at coordinate 463,458,938 of NC_092335.1, read as the reverse complement.
TAAACCTGTATTCAAGGAATCCAGATGATTCCGGATCTGCTGAAACCTTTAGTGTGACGATCACTCCAAATCCATATGGACGAACACGTCATTCATTGATTTCATTGCGAGATATTTGACCTCTATATGATACGTTTTGTAAACATTGCATTCTTTTGAAAATGCACACCATAAATGAATATTTAAATCAAAGGTTTTCGACATCTGATGATTTTTACATATAGACAATCACCATAAATAATAGTTTACAACAGTACTTCCATTGACAATGCAGTCAAAATAAGATACATGGTGATGATTTGGTGAATGCAATGTTTCCTTGAAAAATATGTCATGTAAGACTCCATGCACATAGCTTGTCTAACATCTAAGTAAACAGCTGAAGACTTCTAGGAAACCTGAGAATAAACATGCTAACAAGTGTCAACACAAAGGTTGGTGAGTTCATAGTTTTAATATTACACATAATCCGTATATCAATGTGGATTACCAAAGTCCAGCTGTATCATTCAAAACGTTTATCAATATGTTTTAAATAAAAGGTGGACCACAAGATTTCAGTTGTTTCATCCAGAAACGTTTATCAAAATATTCTACAAAATTGAGCACCCTGGTAACTAAACTTAACGTATATAATTTATACCCTTTGTATAATCATCTTAATAATACACGCAAACCAACGTGTACGCTTCTCAATTAGCATACGTCCGTTAAAAGGCTAGTGCTCTAGCTCGGACGGGGATATCAAGCCCTATGGATCCATATACTACTACTCGCGCCCACCAGTTCTTATAACTGGCAGTTAACAGTTACCAAAGCTAAGGGATTTTCGGTTCAAACTCAGTATAGAATTTAGTATATACTTGTATCCATTGCATTTTAAATAAAGTGCATGTATTCTCAGCCCAAAAATATATATTGCAAAAGCAATTAAAAAGGGATCAATGAAACTCACTGTTTAATATTGATATACAATATTGTAGAAAAGCATGTAGACGCATCGGAGATGATAAACACGAGGTTTGATTCATAAAAATACCCTCGAACATTACCCATAATTTCCTTGGCAATAACCCATATTTTCCTTAGCTCTAGCTCGCTCGGAAACTTGTTTTGAAAATTACTTGGACAGCACTCCGTCGTAATATTTTATGTACATTATTATTTTTGTATCGCAAAAATAATAATACTAATAATAAAAATAATAAGATTAATAATAATCTTATTAATAATAATAATAATAATAATAATAATAATAATAATAATAATAATAATAATAAATAAAATAAATGCGGAGTAATATGTATATTTGTGTATGTGTGTGTGATTAACTGGCCAAAACTCGAGAATTTATAGCACCTGACCCATTTTTACACCCCATGCGATCGCATGGGGTTTGTACTGGATAGCCATGCGATCGCATGGCTAAGATTTCCAGCTCAGAACCTTTTGTCAATTAGCTTGTCGACATGATTTTATATTAATATAATATATATAATATATTTAATTTAAATAATTAATTATATATTATATTAAATTCACATGCATAGTTGACTTGTAATTTTCGTTCCGATAAGTCGTACGTCGTCACTTGACTTATGTCTCGGTTCTGGTTTTTCGAATGTCCTTTCGTACATTTAGAAAACTTGCATTTTACGTTTCGTGTCACGTACCTTTGTCAAAATATAGCCTTAAATTATCCATAACTATACCACTCATAGTATATCTTAAACTTGCATTTTATGTTTTGGTCATTTACTCATAGTATATCTTGTCAAAATACTGTAGCAATTCACTGTAGCAAAAGTCAATTTCACTGTAGCAAATAGTGATTTTCGAAAACACTGTAGCATTTTGGGTACTGTAGCAATTTGAAAATACTGTAGCAAATTAGTGTTTTACTGGTTCATCTTAAACGCTTTAGTTAACTTATCTGAATATCAATTGAATCAATAAACGAATGTTACTATCGTTTACTAAATAACTTTAAATCATATATATTCAATTAGATATATAAACCAATAAGTTTAATGTAAGGTATCATGCAATTAAAACATTGTTACCTTTTCAAGTTATAGTATATATGTATCTATTTACATATAATTGTTCGCGAATCGTCGAAAACAATCGAAGGGTTTTTAAATATATAAAAGTAGTTCAAAAATTTTGAGATTCAGTTTTACAGACTTTGCTTATCGTGTCGGAAATGTTAATCATACAAAGATTAAGTTTAAATTTGGTCAGAAATTTCCGGGTCATCACATTTAGCGAATACCTTGTTTCTTATTTAATCTAAATTCTTGCGGAAAAATTTTCTTCATCATCCTTCAATCTTAGAAATTTCAAGATATCATCGTATCTTTCATTATAAATATCCTCGATATTTCTGAAACTATTCTTGTCCGAAAGTATTTATCTCTCTGTGCTATCTGCGTTACATCATAAAGGAAACTGCTTTAGTATCTAAATTTCTGTAAAATTCGAGTTTAAATTATGAGTGGTTTCTGGAGAAATGTTGGGAATGAAAGCATGAGTTAGTATAATATAATGACGCCTGGCCAACGTGGTTATATTAAAGTAAGTCATGCTAAATTTCAAATGGAACGTGATGATTCACATATCATATCGTCATCATGTGCCATGTTACATAACTCTTTCATTCTACTTAACCTCCGAACATATCAAGAAAATATATTCATGATAGTTCTATCCTCAGTGATTCTGGTAATTTAACAAATCAAATCGTGCTATTACTCTCTGCTTAAAATCTTAATTAGGTTCATTTGAAATTTCATACCTACGAATTCTGGACCATTACTTCCTTTACTTAAAGTCGGGAAGAGAAAACAAAAACATAGAGCTCCGAAATATAAGGGAAAATACAAAGCCAGATAACAACACATAAAATACAAACCGTGTATATCAATGCTTATCACAACATAAAGACACGGGAGAATTAGAAACACTATAACCACAAGGGCGAAGTAGAAGTAAACAGATTCCTCAGGTGGGAGTTGGAAAAGAAGAATGATGTGGCGATAATCAGGATCAGAACTGGATTAAGCATTTTCACAATCTTTTAGAAGTAGGAATTAAGAAAGAAAGTAGATGAATGCTGAAAATAATCGAACGGAAGAGGTAATTTTATAGTGAAATATCAGGCGGAGCAATCGAGGCAGATTACCGCATTTAATGAAAGAGGATTATAATTTCCTTAATTACCGAAGAATCAAATCTTGTCAAGATTTTGAAGATTTCTTTAAGTTACTCGAATTCCGAAAATCAACCGTGTTAACGTCAAAAGTTAAGACAAATCTATATTTCTTTATTTCACTCTTTTGTGATAGCTTCACTAGTACTCTTCGAAAAATCGAATTATTTATACATATTACTCAACAGTAATAAAACTCTATTTTACAACTCCTATTCGTCATAAAAACATTCTTATTGTTAGTCATGACGACCTCGATCAAATTTCGGGACGAAATTTCTTTAACGGGTAGGTATTGTGACGACCCGGAAAATTTCGACTTATTTTGAACCAAATTCTCGATATGATTTCATATTTCTAACACGATAAGCAAAGTCTATAAGGTTACGTCTCAAAAAATTTTGAACTGTTTTCATAAATTCATTTAACATTTGATTATTCCCGACGACTCACGATACGATTACTTGTAAATAGCTATGAATATATAATAATATGAAATATTATATATTGTAATTGTTAAAATTAATTATGTAAAATAATAATAATATATATAAATTATTATTTAAAAAGTATCTATATATATAAATAAAGTATATAGAATATATATATAGAGTTACAAAGTTATTTAGTAAACGACTGTAACGCTCAATTGTCATTTGATCGATATTAAACAAGTTAAAAATGAACTTATGTGATTTTAGAAAATAAACGGTGATCCGAAAATGAGTTATATAAATTATAGGCTTATTAAAAATGTATTAGGAGCTATTTATTAAATTTTAACACTTTTTATATTTTACCCGGGATCGAGCGCGGACAGATGATTTAATTTTTATTTAAATAATTTTAAACAGTTAATAACCAAATTTTACCATAATAACTAAAGTAAATAAAGATAATTACTGTAAAAATTTAGGAATTTTCCGAAAACTTTTATCCGCCACTGATTTAACAACGGAGCATGAAATTTAGTCCGTGAATGATGAAGGCTAACTTAATCACACGTTTTATATTTTAATTGTATTATAATATTTCTGTTATCGATCTCAATCTCACCATTTGGACATATATACATAAACTGTGCTTAATTGTTTATTACTGTGCCTAATTGATTAATTCTTTTGATTACTGTGCATTGTTACTGTGCTTGTCTTCCTTTCTTTCTTCATTCCACTGAATCATACATATATATTATATATATACATATATATGTGATATTATGTCTCAAACCGTGCATCACCCTATATCCCATTCATGTTCGATCACCTTTGAACACAACCTCACCACCATGATCCACCGGTCACCATCACCTTCAACCACCATCGAATGCCGCCATACATCACCATCTTCAACCTATAACTACCATCAACTTATCACTATCTCTACTTCTGTTGAAATCACAAACACCCACCATCATTTCTCTGCTACTCTTTCGAGACTATCTATAATCAACCATCATCCGATAACCACCTTCTATTTCGTTGGAAAACCACCACCATGATAACCACAAGCACCACCATTACAAACCATATCACCACCACAAACCATATCACCACCACTTCACCCCATGCTTGATCAAAACTTCACCACCTTGTAACCAAGACAACCACCACAGCCACCCTTTTTGCTGCCATATTTCCTGTTTAAACTATCGCTTTAAAATCACCACAACCACCGTGACCTTTACCATTACTGCTCCTGTCTTATGTCTCCTGTCCATCTGATTCTGTTACCGGGAACAACCGAAACTCACCACCATTTGAAACCGCCATTATTTACTATAACCTGCTGCTGCTACGGGTATTCTTTTTCCCTTTTCTGTTTTCTGTTGAAACATTACCCTACAACCACATAAACCGTCGATGGTTGCTGTTGTCGGTCACCATCATTAAAACATTTACACTGCTACAGTAACAATGGTGAATTATGAGGATTACGAGTTTCGCGTATATATTTACATGGTTCGTGTAATTTGGCAAAAACAATAAGAGATTCGCGTAGAGTATCACACGTTATGCGTAGATTACCTCTTCTATTTCTGTTTCTGTTGTATCGAAGAAAAACGAAATGGTCCAGCTGGTTTGAGTGTTATGTTTGTGTTAACCGAGAGGTCTCGGGTTCGAGCCCGGCCTGTGACATAATTGTTATCTTTTTAAGGTAGTATTATTATTATTATTATTATTATTATTATTATGAAAATAATGCAATTTATTATTATTATCATTAATATTAGTATTATTATCATATTTATAATTATTATTAATCTATCATTTTTATTAAAATTAGTATTATCATTATTATTAATAATATTACTAAGTATCATTATTATTAATATTAGTATTAGAATTATCATTTTTATTAAAATTTAATATTACTAGTATTATTATTAGTATTATTAAAACTATCATTTTATTATCATTAAAACTATCATTATTATTATTAGAATTTTCATTATTTTTATTATTAATATTATTATTATTTTTATGAAATTACTTTTATTATTAATTTTATGAATATTATAATAATTTTTATTATTATTATCATTATTATTATTTTTAACATTTAAAATTATTATTTTTAACATTATTATTATTATTATCATTATTTGTATTACTAATATTACTACTAGTATTATTATTATTACAACAAATATTCTTTATATAAAATATAATTATTACATGTAACATAAATATAACTAATATTACAAACTACTATGTTTTAATATATTAACTAATATATTATTATTATTATAACATTAATTAAATTATATATCATATATATAATATAACCTATTATAAGTATTAATATAATTATATATAAGGATATTAATCATAATACATTATAAATTTATAAACTTAGTTAATTAATATCATGTGTTAATATATATACTTGATATAGGTTCGTGAATCTGAGGCCAACCCTGCATTGTTCAGTATCGTCGTATGCATATTTTTACTACAAAATATCGTATCGTGAGTTTTCATAGCTCCCTTTTTAATTGCTTTTGCAATATATATTTTTGGGCTGAGAATACATGAATGTTTTATAACTATTTTACGAAATAGGCACAAGTACTAAAATTAATTCTACGTGAGTTTGAATCAAAAATCCCCTAGCTTGGTAACATTAAACTACTTGTATATGTACGGTAGGCGCGAATCCTAAAGGTAGATCTATCGGGTTTAACATCCCCACCCAGGATGCTGCATTAGACAGTAGAGCTAGTGACAGCGGGTGTTTAGTACTTCGAGGTTATTATCGCACTTGATTCGGTGCACGTTATTTATATCAGCGGTGCTCATTATTATTGTTAAGGCTTGTTACCGGGTGCCCACAACTTATAGAATTCTTTTTATACACTGCGGTGTATAAATATTTATGGAAACTGAAATCTTGTGGTCTATTACTATTACTAAAATTATTATTTATGATAAACCTATGAACTCACCAACCTTTTGGTTGACACTTTTTAGCATGTTTATTCTCAGGTATCAAAAGTGCTTCCGCTGTGTATTTGCTAATTGAAAAAGACATTACATGGAGTCATTCATGGCATATTTTCAAAAGACGTTGCATTCAAAATCATCACCGTGTATCATATAGATGTCAATACATCGCAATGGGACCAGAGATAACGTACCGTATCAAATGGCGATTTTGGCGGGTCGTTAAATAACGTAACACCTATGATTTTGTGTAATCATATAAGTATGTACTAATATATTATATGTAAATTAATAAGTCTTCCTTTGTGAGTGTCTTTTATAAAAAATGTGTATGTAAAAAGTACGGTGTTACACTTCGGTTGCTTTATGTGAAATTTGTAGTGACCCGAACTTTTCCGCGATTATTTATTATATGAGATTAATATTTACATGAATAAATGTTTCTAACATGTTAATCAATCAAACTTGTTAAGACTTGATTAATTGAAATAGGTTTCATGTAGACAATTGACCACCCAAATTGACCGGCGATTCACGAACGTTAAAACTTGTAGAAACTATATGATGATATATATATATATATATGGATATATATATATATATAGTTAACATGATATTATGATAAGTTAGTATCTCATTAGGTATATTAACAATGAGTTATATACATAATAATGAGACTACTAAGTTAAGAAACTCGAAACGATATATATAATGATTATCGTTATAACAACGTCTTACTAAATACATATGTATCATATTAAGATATTGTTACACTATATTTAACATGATAAAATGATAATTATATATATCATTAAGTATGTTAACAATGAACTACATATGTAAAACAAGACTACTAACTTAAGAATTTCGAAACGAGACATATATGTAACGATTATCGTTGTAACGACATTTTAATGTATATATATCATATTAAGATATATTCATACATTATAATATCATGATAATGTAATAATTTAACATCTCATTAGATATAATAAACAATGGGTTAACAACATTAAATTAGATCATTAACTTAAAGGTTTCAAAACAACACTTACATGTAACGACTAACGATGAGTTAACGACTCAGTTAAAATATATATACATGTAGTGTATTTAGATGTATTTGTACACTTTTGAAAGACTTCAAGACACATACAAAAGTACTTCTACTTAACAAAAATGCTTACAATTGCATTCTCATTCATTTTCATCAACAATTCTACTCGTATACACCCGTATTCGTACTCGTACAATACACAGCTCCTAAATGTATATACTATTGGTATATACACATAATAATTCAGCTCTTAGCAGCCCTAGATAGTCAACAAACATGTAGAACCAACCATTTGGTAAATAGCATGGATGATTACACAAAAAATCAAACTAATGGAGCCTATATGATAAGCCCTCATTCACATTTTTTCTTCACTCACCACACACTTGCATTTTTTCAATTTTCTTTCACTCATTTGATCTCTATCTTGTTCTATGATTATGTTCTAAGTGTTCTTCATCATCTTCATCAAAATATACATCAATCTAGCTCCTAAATCCATACATAAATCAACTTACAAAACAACTACCCAAGAACACTTCAATAACACTTTCAAGTTTGCAAGTCTACTTCTAAGCTTTCTAATCCATTCCAAGTAATCATCCAAGATCAAGAAACATTTGTTATTTATAGTAGGTTATCTTTCTTATTCAAGTTAATACTCATATTAAAACTTTGATTCAAATTTCTATAACTATAAACTATCTTAATTCGAGTACAAATCTTACTTGAACTTGTTTTCGTGTCATGATTCTACTTCAAGAACTTTCAAGCCATCCAAAATCCTTTGAAGCTAGATCATTTATTTTCACTTCCAGTAGGTTTACCTACTATAATTGAGGTAGTGATGATGTTCATAACATCATTCAATTCATATATATATAACTATCTTATTCGAAGATTTAAAGTTGTAATCACTATAACATAGTTTAGTTAATTCTAAACTTGTTCGCAAACAAAGTTAATCCTTCTAACTTAACTTTTAAAATCAACTAAACACATGTTCTATATCTATATGACATGCTAACTTAATGATTTAAAACCTGGAAACATGAAGAACACCGTAAAACCGGACATACGCCGTCGTAGTGAAACCGGGGGCTGTTTTGGGTTAAATAATTAAAAACTATGATAAACTTTGATTTAAAAGTTGTCCTTCTAGGAAAATGATTTTTCTTATGAACATGAAACTATATCCAAAAATTATGGTTAAACTCAAAGTGGAAGTATGTTTTTCAAAATGGTCATCAAGACGTCGTTCTTTCGACTGAAATGACTACCTCTTACAAAAACGACTTGTAACTTGTATTTTCAACTATAAACTTATACTTTTTCTATTTAGTTTCATAAATTTCAGTTCATTATAAAACCATAGCAATTGGATTCACTCAAAACGGATTTAAAACGAAGAAGTTATGGGTAAAACAAAATTGAATATTTTTGCTTGTTGTAGCTACGTGAAATTTATAACAAATCCATACTAACCATAACTTAACTAACTTATATTGTATTATACATGTCTTGATAGACCATAGACACGTATACAATGTTTTGACATATCATATCGACGTCATCTATATATATTATTTGGAACAACCATAGACACTCTATATGCGGTAATGATCGAGTTAGCTATACAGGGTTGAGGTTGATTCCAAAATAATATATATACTTTGAGTTGTGATCGAGTCTGAGACTTGTATGCGCTGGGTCGTGGATTGATTCGAGATAATATATATTGATTTATTTATGTACTACTAACTGTGGACAATTATTTGTGGACTACAAACGTTGGACTATCAACTTAACAAACTTAAATCGTTAAAATGTAATAAAATATGGTATAATTATATTTCGATCATAATTTGATTTATATATATATATATATATATATATATATATATATATATATATATATATATATATATATATATATATATATATATATATATATATATTTGTTATAGGTTCGTGAATCAACCCGTGGCCAAGTCTAATTCTCGACGAATTGATAATCTGTGAAAGTGAGTTATAGTCCCATTTTTACTATCTAATATTTTAGGATGAGAATACATGCAATTTTGTAAATGTTTTACAAAATAGACACAAGTATTTGAAATTACATTCTATGTTGGATTATGAATACCGAATATCACCCTTTTAGCTTGGTAGCCTAAGAATTAGGGAACAGACACCCTAATTGACGCGAATCCTAAAGGTAGATCTACGGGCACTAACTCCTCCCATACTGGAAAATGGTATGCTTTAGTACTTCGAGTTATTAATACAGATGGATTTCTATTTTGGGGATATTCTATATGCATTTTGTTAATGTCGGTTACCAGGTATTCAACATATGAATGATTTTTATGCAGATTGCATGTTACTGAAAATGGAAATGGAAATCTTGTGGTCTATTATTACGATTTGATAAATATATAAGTTAAACCTATAACTCATCAACATTTTTGTTGACGTTTTAAGCATGTTTATTCTCAGGTGATTATTAAGAGCTTCCGCTGTTGCATGCTAATTTAAGGACAAGAATTGGAGTCAGCATGCTTGTAATATATTGTTTAAAAATTGCATTCGGAGATTTAAATCGATGTGTAATATTATTGTAAACCAATATGTAATATTCGTGTGTAAAACGTTATCTTTTAGATTATCATTACTTGATAATCTACGTTATGGTTTTTGAACCGTTATTGATAAAATAAAGGTTATGGTTTGTTTTTTAAAAAAAAAATGAATGCAGTCTTTGAAAAACGTCTCATATAGAGGTCAAAACCTCGAAACGAAATCAATTAATATGAAACGTTTATAATCGATATGAACAGGACATTTCAAAATTCAAATTAAATCACTTGAATGGATCTCGCAAAGATCAAAAAGAAGAAATTCGAATAGTTAAGTTGGTTGAGTAATCCGAGCATATATCTTACAATCTAGTCTTTCGATCAATTGGGTTGCTTCCTTTGCAGCTCGTAGGTTAGGCTAGATCGTATTACTTTCATGTTTTGATTTGTAACATAACTCATGTATTGTTCCATTTGTGAGTATTAATGAAATTATCTTACTTTTAAATTTTTTTTTTTGTTGCAAATTTCCAGAAAAATCGATCATGACCTTAAAAGATCATTCACAATTATCAAGGCCCTCTTACGAATTGCAAGGGTATTTTCGAAAATTTGTTATTTTTTGAGAAAATTATTATATTTCATTAAAGAATTGGTGTTTTAATGATTTGCCCTAAATTGAAATATTATTTAGACCCGTAAACTTGTTTAAGTTCAATATAAGATATACGAGTTTGGCCTAGTTTGCTAAACAATTTTTGTTCAAGCTCAAGAGATCTCGAGCTCATTTAAGTTCGACTAAAATCGAATTTTTAATGAATCAAACTTGAATGAGTGACGAATAGCGTTCATTTACACCCCCAAATCTTAAATACCTAGAAGAACAATTTTATATACATGTAAAAAAGTCGACTAATATCTATGTTGACAATTGTCATTGTCAATTGTCAATATATATAATACATATAAGCAAAAAAGAAAGAACAATACACCACCTACAGAATGTGATTCTCTCTTTGAAGGGAAGTAATATATTTACCATATGAAGATAAGCAACACAAAATTATTAAAAATGGCGAATATTAGCTTCAAAAGAAAGCAATTTTGTTATTTTAATTAATCACAAGTTACAACATATATCAACATAATGCACGTAGAAGTAGGAACATATTCGTCTAAATCGACTTCTCTAGCTAGTAATCCGTAATACTTAAACATTTCAAAAGATTAGAGATAAGAGTCACCTTCACTAGATTAAAAAAATTAAATAAGCCACTTAATTACTATTTGACATGGTCACTTGCGAAGAGGGGGACCGAGGATTGCTCAACCTCCCTCGAAGTCCAATCAAAGCTCAAATCTCAATTATTGTTATAATTCAGTAGGCTTATAACTACCTTTAATGGTTATAAGAACAAAGAGAGAAAAAAAAGAGAAGAAGGAGAGAAGAAATATTGATATTGATATTTCAAGAGAAATGGTGCACCTTAAATGGTTACCATACATGTCTATTTATAGTATAAAATATTACTATGCAAGAAATATAATAATAATAAAATTAACATCCAATCTAGATATTTTATAACACAATCTAGATATTTTATAACACTCCCCCTTGGATGACAATTTTATTAGAGAATAACTAGTACTGCCTCGTTAAAAACCTTGCTAAAGAAAACTCATTGGGATAAAACTTTAGCTAAGGGAAAAAGAGTGCAGCATAAAGTTGACTCCCCCTCAAGTAGGCAACGCCTGAGTTGTTACATCTTCTGAACATGCCTCATGCCAATATTATGAACGTGTGTTCTGAAAATAGCAGTTAGCAGTGCTTTGGTATAAAGATCAGCAGAGTTGTTGATTGAACGTATCTCATTTTAATCTGGTTGTCTTTTACGATATCTTGAGTATATGAGAAAAATCTGAGGTTTTCATCTGAAACTGTATCATCTAAATCTTTTATGTACAAGTTTGGCCCTCGTGATTTGTCTACAGTCTCCTTCATGGTTTGTTCAAACCGTTGTTTCAGTTCCTATTCCCTTTCAGTCTTTTTCTGAGCCTTACCAATATACCATTCTTTTCCATCAAACTTATGACCGTTAAGACCGTTTATAGCTTTAGCGCCTCGTCAGCATTTATGTTTTGTTCTGTCATTTTTGATACTCTTCTTTCATTTGTATTATGTAAGCTGTATTATCTTCATAGATAGTTGTTACGCTTTTATAGCGTTCTAGTCCACAAGAATCAATAATGATTTGTATCATTGATCTTAACTAAAATCATTCCCGAGTAGCTTCATGTAATGCAATCACTTCGGCATGATTTGATGATGTTGCAACAAGTGTTTGTTTTGAGAACGTCATGATATTGCGGTGCCTCCATGTAACACCCGAATATTTTATACGCGAGAAATGGATATATACATATATATATATATGTATATACATGGGCATGGAGATATTAAAGTATGTATAGATATACCTTTATGGTTTGGGTTGCGTGAAAATGCATGTATATATATTAGAACGAGAAGTACGCGGAGTACTTAGTGTACATTGCATGTATGTATAAGTGTATATATGGGTAAAAGGTGATGGATACGCATGCATGCAAGGGTTGTTGGTTTAGGTTCACTTTGGGGTTTCCTAGAAGGGTTTACTTGCGTTAACAAGTCGGGATTAGAGCGTACGAGTGGAACTATGAGACGAGGATTTGTTGATACAAAAATGGAGCAAAACTGGTGAATCGTCGCGCCGCGGGGAAGGCCGTCGCGCCGCGGTATATCAAGCAAAGATGGGACAGAAGGTGGCCCAAACAGAAGTGCCAGTTACAGTGTATTGTCGCGCCGCGGAGATCCGGGTCGCGCCGCGACCTGTCTGAATTTCAGACCCGAATTCTAGCTTAAATGTGGTGGGTTCAAGGGCAAAATGGTCATTTCACATATGGATCAGTTTGTGGGGATAAATCTCAGCCACTTATCCCATTTCATTTCATTTTCTTTTCTATTTTCTTTCCATTATTCTCTCAAAACATAAAACACTCAAAGATTAAAGTGGAGATTTGGAGCTCAAGAGTTGTGATTCGATCTTTGGTGTAGTTGGAAAGTTTGTTCTCCTTGTTCTTGGCTACGTGGTGATACTAGTGGTAAGCTCTAACTCCGAAATTCGTTTTTGTGTTCATCATTCAATTTTAGGGCTTTTGTTTGTATGATTCTTAGATAAAACCCATTTAGTTGTTACTTGGAGATTTACACCAATACCCGGGTTTATTGTGATTATTGGCGGGTTTTGGGTTTGGTGTGCAAGTTTGAGCTTAAAGGACTTGTTAATGGTGTTTAATCACTAGTGTTAGTGATTATTGAGGTTTTGGTGTTAATTAGGGTTTTATGATGATTTTGACCCGATTGTGGATTAAGCGAGGTTTATGAACTTAAAATGGATTAAGTTGAAGTGTTAAACCGATTCCAATGTGTTTTGGTGTTAAAACTTGTAAAGGACGAGATTTTGGTCTTAATGGGTCAAAACTAGGGTCTTGGTGTCAAAATGGGCAAGACACGTGTTTAACACTCGTGTTCGAGTTTAATTGGCATATTAGGACCATTATCACTTGTGTTAGTGATTATTGGTTAAGTTTGGGTACGGTTTGTACTTGGAAGTGCATTTGGGTCGAGTTTGCACTAAGTGTCGAATTGGGTTGGTTTGTAAATCCAATCTAATTGTGTTGTGATATTTATGATAATGGAATAGGTACTTTCCTTTGACGTGTTGCGGATTACTTGGAAGCTTTTCTCAAGACTTCAAGGTGAGTGTTAATATCCTATGTACATATGTATGTATAGGATGGGTGCGGGTCGGGTGAAGTGATTCTCGGTTATAGAGCTCACTTCACATGTAGGTGGATTTGATGGACTTGTGTATAGGTCCAAATGGCACGGTTGTGCGTTTTGGTTGGCCACCTTTGTCGAGGTACACGTTTGTGTGCATATTATCACATGTGATTGTGATGTGGATGTTATAACCCAATGGCGAAGGGTTGATGTGGTTGTGATGAGTATGGCCCCGACGTGGTGGATTTTATAATCCCGTGACCGTGGGTTTTGGTATTGAGGAGTGAATCTCGGGTAGTGCGGATTCATGATGACTCGGGTTGTTCGGTCATCTTAAGGTTGTGAAGTGAATTTCGGGTTGTGCGAATTCACTAAGGCTCGGGTTGTTCGGCCAATGTGCGTATGATTGAGGTTAAGGGGTTAACCTTGTGCGTTGTTGTTATTATTGTATTATATTATTATATTGTTGTGTTGTAGCTAGCCCTCCGGGTGTAGCTATGTGGCGTTGTTCATATCGTTCGTTGGTGAACTTGTGTTGTTGTTGTTGTATCTTAGCTCGTGCTTAGTGCTTGTATGGTACGCCTAGACTAGCTTGCTTTATTGCTTGGATGTTCGGTATGCGGTATTTGTTATTGGTTGGCGTGTTCATTTTATACATATATATGTATGTAGTATGTTAGCACTCACTAATCGTTAGCTTACCCTCTCGTTGTTGACATTTTTACAGATTGCATGCTTGGCGGTTAGGGTGAGCTTGGGATTAGAGATCTTTGCTAGGTTGCTTAGAAGATCTTGCTTTTGTACTTGATTAGGGTTTGGGTAGCGTTGTCCCAAATCACCATGCTCGGTTTATGACTTCGTTAATGTATCGTTGCATTAAAGGGTTTAAAATATTAATGTTGTTTTGAGTTATTAAACTTATTATTGTGTTAAGGACGTTTTGGAAATAATAATGGGACCTAATGTATGAATTATAACGTATTAAAAGGGAAAAAATTTTATGGGTCGGATTTTAATGCGGGTTGGGTTGTTTCAAGTGGTATCAGAGCATGGTCTAAGGGATTTAGGCGACTTGAGATAGGTGCCTAGACTTAGACTTTTGTGTATGCTTATTTGCTGCGAGATTTGTAGGAAAGCGGGACGGACGGAAACTTGGTTAGTCCTTTAGCGTGTAGGTGAACTAACTAGGATTTTGGTTTGTGTTGTGATGTTATTCCTTGCGTATGTTATATGTGTAGGAATTTTGTTGTGTTGATTATTATCATCGAGCGAGGCGGTCATTGTACTAACGAGTCGATACGGCGTGCGTGCGTAATAAGAACTTGCAGACCTTATTACGGGTGCAAATCGTGTCTAACAAGTGATGTACGACGAGTGTTTAGCAAGATGGTGTGGGGTTGTGCGTGTCGTCTTATACGTTCGTGATCTAATCATTTTGCATTCCTTAGAATGGCGACGGGAAGTGGGATCGATACGAACGACGCGGAGTTTAACGCTAGAGTTGCGGCCGCCGTTGCAGAGCAAATGCGTGGGTTGGAAGAAAGAATGGAAAGGAAGTATTCCGAACTTCAAAGTAGTAGTGAAATGGAGCGTTATCTTAAAAGCTTCATGAGGACTAAACCCCCGATGTACGACGGAAAACCGGATCCTTTGGTAAGCACAACTTGGATTTCGGATGTCGAAGGGTGTTTTCGTACTATGGATTGCCCTCCCGAGAGGAAGACGAGACTCGCTACGAGTTTGTTGCGGGGTAGGGCAAGGGATTGGTTGGATGGTAAGATTGATCTTGTCGGTGGTGAGACGTTTATGGCCTTATCGTGGGATGAGTTTAAGGAGGACTTCTTTGAGGAGTTCCGGACTTCGGCCGATTTGTGGGAATTGCGCAATGAATTGCGAAATTTGCGACAAGGATCTATGGATTTGAGTACTCTTAAGGCGACCTTTATGGCAAAAGCTCGTTTTTGTCCGGAGTATTTGGGGAATGATCGTTTGTTAATGGGGGATTTCTATCGGACCTTGAATGATGACTTGAAGAGTAAGATTAGCCGGGGCTACGCGAAATCGTTTGCTGAATTGTTCGCCGTGGCTAGAGGTTTCGAGTCTTATACGCGATCAAAGGTGGGTGAACCTTCAAGTGAAAGGAGGGTTGTTTCTTATGGTGCTCCGAGTAAGAGGACTAAGGGTCCGAGTGCGAGTACGAGTGATGTGGTAAAAGGCGCGACGGATTCTCGTGCGCCTAGGTGTTTCAATTGTGGTGTTAGGGGCCACAAGTTGTGGGAATGCACAATGCCGAGAAGTGATAACGGAATGTGCTACTATTGTCATAAAGAGGGACATCGCAAGCCGGATTGTCCCGAGTTGGCGGCGGCGAATGCCGCAAGGAGACGCTGAGGTACGTTTCGATTTAATAAATATGTCTTTTGAATATTTGTTAATGTGGCGTTTATGTTTGGATTTGTTAAATGCATGGTGTCGTGCATGTTATTGTTAAGGGTGACGTTCCTAATGGAAGTACCCTGTGCCGATGTTTGATTTTTGGGACGAAGGGCGTAAGGCTTGGTGCAACCAAGCATTCCTTAGTATTTGGGAAGTGTTTCTACCAAGCCACGGAAATGGTTTTGGTGTTCGATTGTTAAGCGCGCGTTCTCTAGTGTGTTGAAGATGATGAACCATGGGGTTCGTCGGGTGATTTAAAACCCGAGAGATCGAGTGTTTAAAATCTCGATGTGTGTTGGTAATGGAGTCTTTATGACGCGACATTAGGTGCCTCTTTTATACCTACTAGCGTGGTGTCGACTCCGATTGTGTTGTGGTTACATTGTACTTAGGGCACCGGGAGAAACCCGTAGGTACATGAGTGACTAGGTGAAACTTGACAAACTAAAGCAATTGGATAATTGCGAGGGTATGGTTTGTGTAATCGTGGTACACTTTTCGTTCGAAGTGTTTAAGGATTGATTGAAATCCTTCCTATGCTCAAGGTCGGAGCAAGTTGTGGTGATGGGTCGTGTGTACCCAATTGTTGGTGAAGTCTACCTTTGGTAGCATTGTACGAGTGTACAAGTTGTGATATAGGAACGTGGTTCCAAGTGGGGGAGTCGCACTCCCGCACGAGGAAGTTTTAGTGTGATATTTCGGATGATACTTTTGGTAGATCCGGAAATCTTGTCGAGACCTAGTTTTGGTCAATTTGTGGTAGAGTACGATTTCGGATAAATTGTACTTATGGTTTGGATTGGAATTACCACCGAGGTGGTAATGTGATAAATCTCGTTAAGAGATAATGGTCGTGTTTGGTGAGCAAGGTGAAATTCCTCGGTTAAGGGATGTGTGTGAGTTGGATTCTCTTACAGAGAAGTATGGTTTTGTGCCTATGTTTGATATAGGTGGCTTCTTTCTCGAGTATGGTGAATGGTTAGTGTTATCCGTTAGGATTCACTATGGCGTAGCAGAGCGCGATGTTACGCTACTCGTCGTTCGAGGCCAAAAAGGGCATTGATTGATGAAGCATGACTTTCGGAGTCCGCTGACTTCATCATGGTATTGTGATTAATGAAGCATGACCTTCGGGGTCCGCTGACTTCATTATGGTACGGTTGAGTGATGGAGCATGATCTTTAGGGTCCGCTGACTTCATCACGGGAGTACATGATCGGTGAAGCATGATCTTCGGGTCCGCTGACTTCATCAAGAGTGTTGTGTTGTGGGACGTGAATATCGGGTTGTTCGTATTCACAATATTTCGGGTTGTACGATTGTCCCTGTTGGTTGGGCTCATAGTTTGAGGTAGTGAATGTCGGGTAGTTCGGATTCACTAAGGCTCGGGTTGTACGGCCATCCTCGGTTATACTATGTGGCGGTGGTAGTGAATATCGGTTTGCGCGTATTCACGAGGACTCGGGTTGTGCGGTCATTTCGTTATGAGATATATGGATTGGGTTGGTGGATTTCGGGTTGTGCGAATTCACTAAGGTTCGGGTTGTTTCGACCATCCTCCATATGTGTTTTGGCTCGGGTTGTTTCGGCCATGTTGAGTTGTGAACTATTGGTTGTTTATATACCAATGGTGGGGTCGTGAGGACCATGTCTTGTTGTGAACTATCGGTTGTTGTATACGCCGATGGTGGGGTCGCGAGGACCATGTTGTGTGATTAGTGATGCGATAGCCGTGTTTCGCTCACATGTTGGTTACGGGTGTGACGATGGTTGATTTCGTACACCTTGGGATTTGCGTTTCCATAGTCGTTTGGACGCTACCGGTTTTAGCCGTGTGATCATGATGTTACGGTAGTTGCGTATTGGTCGTATTGCGCACTATAAGGGATGTTTCACGATTGGTGATATCCGTAAGGATTCGTTTGGTTGGTCTTCATCGTTACGGATTGTTGACTTTAGTTTGAGACTTGGTTACTTTAGCATTGTACTTGGTAATGGTACGTTAGAGGTTGATATCTCGGTTCGAGATTTAGTTGAGTTTTCCCGGTGTGCGGGATTGAGCATGGTTTGGTGCTCGGATTACGATTCGATAAAGCGCGTGTGACGATTTTGGTTGTTAAAAGGTGATTCTTTGGAAAGAGTTGCCTAGGAAAGTCGGTTTGGGACTTAAGTTGAGGACCGTGGAGTGTGGTTCGTTTGATTAAGTGACAAGGATCACGAGGACGTGATCGATTCTAAGTGGGGGAGAGTTGTAACACCCGAATATTTTATACGCGAGAAATGGATATATACATATATATATATATATGTATATACATGGGCATGGAGATATTAAAGTATGTATAGATATACCTTTATGGTTTGGGTTGCGTGAAAATGCATGTATATATATTAGAACGAGAAGTACGCGGAGTACTTAGTGTACATTGCATGTATGTATAAGTGTATATATGGGTAAAAGGTGATGGATACGCATGCATGCAAGGGTTGTTGGTTTAGGTTCACTTTGGGGTTTCCTAGAAGGGTTTACTTGCGTTAACAAGTCGGGATTAGAGCGTACGAGTGGAACTATGAGACGAGGATTTGTTGATACAAAAATGGAGCAAAACTGGTGAATCGTCGCGCCGCGGGGAAGGCCGTCGCGCCGCGGTATATCAAGCAAAGATGGGACAGAAGGTGGCCCAAACAGAAGTGCCAGTTACAGTGTATTGTCGCACCGCGGAGATCCGGGTCGCGCCGCGACCTGTCTGAATTTCAGACCCGAATTCTAGCTTAAATGTGGTGGGTTCAAGGGCAAAATGGTCATTTCACATATGGATCAGTTTGTGGGGATAAATCTCAGCCACTTATCCCATTTCATTTCATTTCATTTTCTTTTCTATTTTCTTTCCATTATTCTCTCAAAACATAAAACACTCAAAGATTAAAGTGGAGATTTGGAGCTCAAGAGTTGTGATTCGATCTTTGGTGTAGTTGGAAAGTTTGTTCTCCTTGTTCTTGGCTACGTGGTGATACTAGTGGTAAGCTCTAACTTCGAAATTCGTTTTTGTGTTCATCATTCAATTTTAGGGCTTTTGTTTGTATGATTCTTAGATAAAACCCATTTAGTTGTTACTTGGAGATTTACACCAATACTCGGGTTTATTGTGATTATTGGCGGGTTTTGGGTTTGGTGTGCAAGTTTGAGCTTAAAGGACTTGTTAATGGTGTTTAATCACTAGTGTTAGTGATTATTGAGGTTTTGGTGTTAATTAGGGTTTTATGATGATTTTGACCCGATTGTGGATTAAGCGAGGTTTATGAACTTAAAATGGATTAAGTTGAAGTGTTAAACCGATTCCAATGTGTTTTGGTGTTAAAACTTGTAAAGGACGAGATTTTGGTCTTAATGGGTCAAAACTAGGGTCTTGGTGTCAAAATGGGCAAGACACGTGTTTAACACTCGTGTTCGAGTTTAATTGGCATATTAGGACCATTATCACTTGTGTTAGTGATTATTGGTTAAGTTTGGGTGCGGTTTGTACTTGGAAGTGCATTTGGGTCGAGTTTGCACTAAGTGTCGAATTGGGTTGGTTTGTAAATCCAATCTAATTGTGTTGTGATATTTATGATAATGGAATAGGTACTTTCCTTTGACGTGTTGCGGATTACTTGGAAGCTTTTCTCAAGACTTCAAGGTGAGTGTTAATATCCTATGTACATATGTATGTATAGGATGGGTGCGGGTCGGGTGAAGTGATTCTCGGTTATAGAGCTCACTTCACATGTAGGTGGATTTGATGGACTTGTGTATAGGTCCAAATGGCACGGTTGTGCGTTTTGGTTGGCCACCTTTGTCGAGGTACACGTTTGTGTGCATATTATCACATGTGATTGTGATGTGGATGTTATAACCCAATGGCGAAGGGTTGATGTGGTTGTGATGAGTATGGCCCCGACGTGGTGGATTTTATAATCCCGTGACCGTGGGTTTTGGTATTGAGGAGTGAATCTCGGGTAGTGCGGATTCATGATGACTCGGGTTGTTCGGTTATCTTAAGGTTGTGAAGTGAATTTCGGGTTGTGCGAATTCACTAAGGCTCGGGTTGTTCGGCCAATGTGCGTATGATTGAGGTTAAGGGGTTAACCTTGTGCGTTGTTGTTATTATTGTATTATATTATTATATTGTTGTGTTGTAGCTAGCCCTCCGGGTGTAGCTATGTGGCGTTGTTCATATCGTTCGTTGGTGAACTTGTGTTGTTGTTGTTGTATCTTAGCTCGTGCTTAGTGCTTGTATGGTACGCCTAGACTAGCTTGCTTTATTGCTTGGATGTTCGGTATGCGGTATTTGTTATTGGTTGGCATGTTCATTTTATACATATATATGTATGTAGTATGTTAGCACTCACTAAGCGTTAGCTTACCCTCTCGTTGTTGACATTTTTACAGATTGCATGCTTGGCGGTTAGGGTGAGCTTGGGATTAGAGATCTTTGCTAGGTTGCTTAGAAGATCTTGCTTTTGTACTTGATTAGGGTTTGGGTAGCGTTGTCCCAAATCACCATGCTCGGTTTATGACTTCGTTAATGTATCGTTGCATTAAAGGGTTTAAAATATTAATGTTGTTTTGAGTTATTAAACTTATTATTGTGTTAAGGACGTTTTGGAAATAATAATGGGACCTAATGTATGAATTATAACGTATTAAAAGGGAAAAAATTTTATGGGTCGGATTTTAATGCGGGTTGGGTTGTTTCACTCCATTTAGGAATACATATCCAGTTTGAGATTTAGCTTTATGTAGATCGGATAAATAATCTGCATCTGTATAACCAAACAAATCTTGTTTCGAGTTGTTAGAATAAAATAATTATAAATCAGTAGTTCCCCGAAGGTATCAAACTATTTGTTTGGTCCCATTCCAATGTCTTTTGGTAGGGGCTGAGCTGAACCTTGTCAACAAATTAACTGCAAAAGAAATGTCAGATCTTGTATAATCTATAAGATACATAAGAACCTCAATTGCACTAAAATATAGAACTTCCGATCTGTTAAAATTTTCATGATCTTCGCAGGGATGAAATAGATCAGTGTCAATATTGAGTGATCTAACAACAATGAGTTTGTCTTTAAAAAAAATGTTTTAAAATCTTTTCGGTATAAGTTGTTTGATGTACAAGTAAACCATTAGGCATATGCTCAATTTGCAATCCAAGGTAATACTTGGTTTTTTCAAGATCTTTCATTTCAAAATAATTCTTTAGAAGTTGAATGATTTCATAGATCTCTTTATTTGTTCATATGATGTTAAGAACATTGACATAAACAACTACGATCTCATATCCGAACATTGTTTTTATAAAACATACGTGCAAAATAAGTTTATATTTATACCCTTTTTTTTTATCAAGTAGTCATTTAATCGGTTATACCACATACGTCCCGTTTGTATAAACCCACTTAGAAATCTTTGTGATTTAATGGAATATATTCCCTTGGGTTTTACATTAGATGCTTATGATACCTTAACCTTTTAGGTATATTCATATATATCACTATTAAGTGATCCATACAGATAAGTAGTAACAACATTCATGAGATGCATTTAAATAACTACCAGGTTGATTAAGTATCTAATAAGTAATTGTATCCATTACAGGAGGATAATTTTTCCTCCTAATTCATTTCTGGTCTTTGTGGGAAATATTGAGTTACAAGTCTAGTTTTGCCTTGTAACTTCATTTGCACATTTCTTTTCGGATAAAAATTCATTTGTATCTCATACGTTTCACATCTTTAAAAGTGATAACGATTGATCCGAAAACTTTTCTTTTATCGAGCGATTCTAATTCAGCTCTTATTGCTCCTTTCCATTGAGCTCAATCATGTCCATTTTGTATATTCAATGACAGATTTTAGTTCCAGATCATCATCTTTATTCATGATGTCATTGTAACATTATATGAAAATATCTCATAGAGATTTTAGTTTCATTTCGGTTCCATAATATTGCATAATTTATCGCAATTTTAGTATTTACATTTATCAATATCCTCTGCAGAAGGAATATTGATTTGTGGTTCTTCTTGAACACTTTCTCTTACCTCATTATCAGCTGATTTTCTTTTTCGAGGATTTTTATCTTCGGAACCAATTGATCTTCCACGTTTGATGCGTGGCAAAGACTCAACAGTGACATTATTGCCAGCTTTTGGAATTTCAGTTCGAGCTGGAGCATTTATCGCTGGTATATATGATTTAGTCACTTTTTTATATCTGTAAATGCATAAAGTAATTAATTTGCAAGTTCTTGCATATGCATTATTTTTGAACTTTCGTTTCACATTCTTTTGTGTGAGTTCAATATACCTTAATTGATGTTCACATCATGAAGCATCATTTTATTTTTTATTTTTATTTCTCCCCCTAATCTAGGGAACAATGTTTTATTAAAATGACAATCAGCAAAACGTGCTGTAAAAACATCACCCATCATGGGTTCAATATATCTTATGATTGAAGATGTTTTATATCCAAAATATATTATCATCTTTCTTTGAAGAACCATTTTATTGTGTTGTGGTGATACAATTGGAACATACACTGCACAACCAATGTTTTAAGGTAGAAAATATTTGGCTCTTGGCCAAAATCAAGTATTAAGTGAAAATATTTACGACTTCCACATGGTATAATGCGAATTAATGTCGCAGCATGTAAATTTACATGTTCACATATAAATATTGAGAGATTTGTACTCATTATCAATTGTCTAGTTATTAGCTGTAAGCGTTTATCTATTGATTCAGCTAAACCAATTTTGTGTATGCACATGAGCAACTGGATGTTCAACAACAATCCCTGTAGATATATAATGATCATTAAATGTTTGAGATGTTAACTCACCAGCATTATCAAGTCTCATCCTTTTAATGGTGTAATCAGAATAATGTGTTCTCAATTTAAAAATTTGTGCAAGAAACTTTGCAAATGCCATATTACGGCTTGATAACATACAAATATGAGACCATCCGCTAGATGCGTCTATTAGAACCATGAAATATCAAAATGGTTCACATGATGGATGAATTGGTTCATATATCTTACCTTGAATTCTTTCAAGAAACATTTGTGATTCTTTTTCACAATATACTTTTCATTAATCACCATATGTGCTTTCCATTAATCACCATATGTGTTTTTTTTTTTTTTTTTTTTATAAATCACCATATGTGTTTTTTTTTTATCATATATCCTTTTCACCATATACGCTTTTAATCATATGCGCTGTGTTTTTCACCATATGCGCTTTTAATCATATGCGATTTTCATCATATGCGTTGTGCTTTTCATCATATTCGCTTTTTATCTTATGCGCTTATCATATGCGATGCGCTTTTTATCATATGCGCTTTTTTATGTGAATAGTAAATTAATTAATTTCGTTTTACTATTCATATGAATTAATTTAGATTTACTATTTTGTTAATTGAGTAATATATATATACATCATATACTTGTGACTCCGAAGGCTCAAATGAATTTGACCATATAGTTATACGTTGTACCTTGCACATTAATTTTCAGTAGAAGCTTTAGATGCATATTATTTTCAGTAGAAGCTTTAGATGCACTTTTTTTTAATCACCAAATATCACAAACACTTTGTTTGCGTTTGTTCATAGTCATTAATGAAAACCATTTTCTTTAATTTTATTTTATACAATAAAATTAACGCATCATTATTCTTTTCAAAAACAATAATCTATTGTTATTGTTCACTTGTGCCATGTTTAACAACAAAAGTCAACAACCTCTGTCTTGTTTGTTGTGGCAACCAAAAACAACCTTTGCTTTTGTTACCGAGAATCCAAGACCAAAAAAAAATTAATTTTTAATTAATCTTTTATCAAAACCATAAATGATTTTATTGATCTACGTTGATATGGCCATAAAGAATTGACGGCTGACCTACTTTTGTAAGTGTATTTCGGCTATCATCCCGAAAACGCACAACGACCTTTTTTTTTTTTTATGAACTATTTGTTTCATATCTAGCTTAGGCAATTATTGTGAACATTTGGTCCCTATAAGAGCATTTATTTTTTAGACTTTTAGTTGATTTGTACTTGTCACAATTAGGGATAGCACCCGCGGGTCGTGGATGCGGATCCATTGGATCCATCACCCGTACCCGCGGATTTTTTTTAAGAGACATCCAATTGAACCCTTGTTCGTTGAAACAATTTGACTATATTTTTACTCCCCATTATTAAACGGGCCATTTTGATGCACACTCTTAAAAAATAATTTGTTTTTTAAGTTTTATTATTCAACCTCCTTTTTTCAACGGTCACGTTTTTAACAAAACATTTGACAAGTTTGGAAAAAAGTTTTTTATTGATTATCATCAAAAGTTTTTTATTGTCACTCTACTGGATGGAATTATGGCATACAACCAAAATTGCAACCCAACACTACATTAGAACAAAAAGGTTGTTTTTAATTAACATATGTATATGTGTTAAACTCGGAATAATAATAACTTATTTTAGAAAATTAACATAAGACATGTTGAAACATTTTTGTCACATTTAGCTCATCAAGTCTAATACTTATCATTGATAGATTTTATCACGTCTAGGAGTTGTTTACTTTTTTCTTGTATTAAGTCCTACTTTCATTTACCTTTGTTTGGAAAAAAGTTTTTTTTTTACTTTGCTTTCCCCCTTTCTGTAAAACTCATTTAAACACTTTCTTTGTTTTTTTTTTTTTAAAAAACTTCCTTTTTTTTACGTTACCCGTAAATTATAAATATATAAAAAAAAACTTTTTGTTTAAATTTTTTTTCTAGTTTTTAAAAGGCCACTTGACCAATTTTTTAATTCTTTCACAACACCTGATATCGTGATCGTGACCTTTCACCAAAGCAAGAGATATTCTTGATAAACTAAACACGGACTCGTGTTTGAAATTGTCGGCCACAAAAAAATTCATTTGATAAAAGTATATATTTTTTTTTTTAGTTATAGAAGGAGACCACTTCATTTTCAATACTTCATTTTTTGACAAAAAACTATTCCATTTTACCATCCCTTTTTTTTTCTTACTTTAACTTTTAAGATATACTTTTAATAAAAATACAAACTACTTTTTCTTATTTTAACTTTTAAGATTTACTTTTAATAAAAATACAAACTACTTTTTGTATTTTAACTTTTAAGATTTACTTTCAATAAAAGTACAAACTACTTTTTCTTATTTTAACTTTTAAGATTTACTTTTAATAAAAATACAAACTATTTTTTTATTTTAACTTTTAAAATTATAAATTTAAGAATAAACATTAGTATGCATGAAATAAATAATGATTAATTGCATAAGTAATCATAAATGTTAGATAACATATAAAGACCCCGTCGTATTCGTATTGATCGGAATTAATCTCGACCCATGGTACCGTGTTGTCAAATGACGTGTTGCGTACATAAAGTACCGTGTTGTCAAATGACGTGTTGCGTACAATCATGAGGTCTTATTAACATAAATATAAATGTTAGTGAAGTTAATAAGAGTTAGATTACAGAAAATATAATTCAGGTGGTATAACCGACCATATATAACTTAAATAACATAAATATAAATGTTAGTGAAGTTAGTAAAAGTTAGATTACAGAAATATAATTCAGGTGGTATAACCGACCATATATAACTTAAATAACATAAATATAAATGTTAGTAGTCCAAAATTTGATATATTCGAGTCTGAAAATTATTAATAATTTCATACCTTGATTAGTGATTCGTGAGCGTTTGAGATATCTTTTAATTACACTAAGCTTTTCGTGCTGATAACGTGTTATAATTCAGTAGGCTTATAACTACCTTTAATGGTTATAAGAACAAAGAGAGAAAAAAAAGAGAAGAAGGAGAGAAGAAATATTGATATTGATATTTCAAGAGAAATGGTGCACCTTAAATGGTTACCATACATGTCTATTTATAGTATAAAATATTACTATGCAAGAAATATAATAATAATAAAATTAACATCCAATCTAGATATTTTATAACAATTATATTATTATGTCTGAATAAATGTAGGCCTCGTTCAAGGTCAAAATCTCAATTATAATATTATTATATGTCATAAATTAAATGACAACTTTTCAGTGTCACATATCCGTATTTACGTTACAACCAATTCATTTATTACTTTAAAATTTTTGTTTTACATTATTACTATTATTATTAGTATTATTATTATATATTATAATTATAATTATATGGGATAAGTAAACTGAAAGCTAGAATACTACAATTACAACAACCAGGCAACTAGCGATTGTCGAGTAAGTCACTCTCATCTTTAAATTTTGACTTCACCTCTGGACATGTCTAATTGTACGAAGTTTATATAAATTCTATAGTTTTGTAACTTCATGTTTATTAGAAAAAATATTATAACTCGGCAACATGAAACGTGAGAGGACTCCTTGAGCATCTCGTGGTGGCCTCGTTTAATTTGCCACCACGAGCATAGGCCAAACTATTAAGGGGCAATGGTGCACCCGTCCTTAGTGGATTTATAATTTAAAATGCAAAAAGTTAGAATTTTTTCATTTTGCTGTCAGTAAAATTTTTTTTCTCAAAAATCTCCATATTTTGCCCCTAAAACCTAAAAAAAAAAAATTCAAAAGCTTCCGTAATTTGCCCAAAATCCTCCGTATTTTGTCTAAAAACCTCTATATTTTGCCCAAAACTCCATATTTTACCAAAAAAAGTTGCTACGCTTTTTAAACATTCCCCCTCTTGATAAAAATTTCTGGTTCCGTCACTGAGCACAAGTTACATCGTAGCAATATGCTAGTGGTGGCTTGTTATCAGGGGAGGATTTAGATCTTTATCAGTGGTAGCATGGGCTACCAGTGAAAGACGTCATTAAGTGGAAAAAATTTGGACTTTTAACTAGTGATAACATTAGATAATGTAATTAAGTGACACTATTGGATATTTTAAAGTATTTTGAGTTTTTAATTAGTGACACTCGTGATTATGATTTCTTGATCCGTCACTGCTTGTTATAGTTTTTCCGATTCTAATTGGTAATTCTACATTATTTATTATAAGAAGTGTTTTTGAATGCTCTAGTTTAGAGCAACACTACTTAACTAAACTTATTTTTCCCACATCACAATCACATCAACACCAAAAAACTTTAACAATTCTTTAACTAAATATTCAATATCTTTCACTAAATAATACCCACAAATATACTCGTAAAAAATAATATGTACAAGTAATCAAGCACAAGGTAGAAAATAAAAAAAATATAGGACCAACCTAACTTCGTCAAACCCTCGACAGCCCCTTAGCTGACGGATCACTTAACAAATGGGTGTGTGTCTAAAATGTTGACACATTTAAATGGATGGTTTAACAACCAGATAAGGAGTCACGTAAATGATGATGATGTGGCGCTAATGTTAATTTGCGTGTGTGGTAAATAGGTGTTATGATATACTGTAAGTTGAAAGTTTACATAACGCTATTATTTAACCTTTTTGGTGAAAAATATTTATAATATTACAACGATTGAGAAAAACTTCATTCAAAAGATGAAACCCCGATAACAACATACAAGAGCCCACAACCTACAACTAGACAAACCAACCACGATCAAGAGCTAGCCACAAACAAACAAACCTAAAACACTAAACCTAAGTGGGTCCCCAATCGGAAACGAGTCGCTAAAGATCACACACCATCTAAAGTAAAATACACCAAACAATAAGACGAACAAGCAAATAACAAGAGCACCGCTTAAATATCCTTAACAAATTCCCGAAATTCTTCATCTCCTCGCCTTACACCGGTCGCCTTTACGAATCTTCTTAGGCTTAGGCATGGTTTTGAGATGATCTCTTGAGTTAATTAAAATGGCATCAGCTTTTTATGGCATCACACTATTATTTAACTTAATGGTTTATACTTTTATGCATATGAGATAGATATGTATGTATTTCCTTTTTGAAAATTTGATATGATGAAAGTAGTAATACACTAAAGAGAAGTAACTAATCATTTCAGTTGTGAACAATCATGGAAAAGTAGGCAGGCAACACTGAGTACTTGTACAATCTTGAGATAAAGATATTGTGGTGGCTCTAATAAACAAAGATAGTTTCTTTACCCATACCAACTTGTTTATTTCTTTTCTATACCTACAACAAAATGTAGCTAATGCAAAAAAGGTGTACATTATTCCTGAGTTTACCAAATCATTTTCTGGGAAGAGTGGCTAGCCAAAAGTAAAACAGACTGTCTTTTAAATCAGACAATATGAAGCTTTTGTCTGATTCTTCCTTCTAGTGTTTATGTATAGTTGTATGCTGAAATAAATAAATACTTGTATAAAGATTAAAGATAAAGGTTTTTTCTATTCAGATTGTTTGAGGTAAAAGAGTTTTTTACTTAAATGTGTCTTGCCTAATTGAATTATCTTGTTATTATTTTTGACTCTTTCTTTAACTACTTCAAGATATATTAATGGTAAAGTTGGAATCAAAAACCTCTTTTTGAGTATGACCCAGCCTACTTTGGTATGCTAAAAGAAATATAATATAAAATATAAAGATGAAAGGAGTGAATTAATGTAATGTAGGGATTAAAATGTTTCTTAACTACTTATACAGTTCCTATAGGTCCCCCAAGACCCCAACTCAACCCCACCCTGTTCCCTATCATTTACATTTCCTGTTTAGAATACTTCACTTTTTATTCAAGAAAAAGGTCTACACAACAACTCACTCCTTTCATTCTTTATTATTGTTCTTGGTTTTATTGTGATGGAAAATGGAAATGGAAGTTGACTTTCCGTTGACAATCTTTTTTCTTTTCTTATCTTGGTTTTATGCATTTATGTTGTCAATGTCGAGTTTTTCATGTTGAACGCTTGTATCAGTTGTAGTTGTAATTCTACCTGATCATTTGATCTCTATATATGTATTTTCGTCGTAAAAAAATCTAATAATCCATAAGAATCAGCTATTTCTAAACCTATAGTTGTTACTTGTTAGTAACATGTTCTTCTTAGAAGTGGTAAGTGTTGATGGCAACGGAGACAGAAGCCAGGACCACCACAGAATATTGTCTACTTTGGGAACAGCGAGCCACCAGCAACTCAACTGCCCTCACGGATTTAAAACGCGTCTTGTGAGGAAGAGGTATCAAGCCACATATATGGGCCTTTGTTTTTGCCTCTCCAACCGATGTGGGAAAGGGGTGAAGGTCACCCCAACAATCCCCCCCCCCCCCCCCCCCCCAACATCGGTGTGGTAACCCCGGCTCTGATACCAGTTGATGGCAACGGAGACAGAAGCCAGGACCACCACAGAATATTGTCCGCTTTGGGAATAGCGAGCCACCAGCGACTCAACTGCCCTCACGGATTTAAAACGCGTCCAGTGAGGAAGAGGTATCAAGCCACATATATGGGCCTTTGTTTTTGCCTCTCCAACCGATGTGGGAAAGGGGTGAAGGTCACTCCAACAGTAAGATGGGTGAGCGAGGCAGGTTTAGTCACTATGACATAAGTTTGGGTTGACTTATGTCATTTCTGATATGGGTCAAAAAGGACCCATTCAAGCTAGGTTGGCCTGGAATTTTTCTACATTTTGGAAAGAAAAATTAAGTTCCAATATGATACTTATTGGTTATGATTAGTGATATCAATGTAAGTACAATAATTATTCAAATATATTTGAAGAAAATACGTAAGGAGAATGTGCGCATTAGAAAAATAGTTTCAAGCAGCATTCGACCCGTCTGACCCGTCTACTAGCTAAACTTTTGAGTTGACCCATTCAATATAATCATAACACAAGTTGACTACATCATCAGTAAAAATTCCAAATGGCCGCATCTAACCCAGGGGCGGAACATAAATATACCCGGGAGGGGTGCTCGCCCCCATCTGGATTTAAAAAAAAAAAAAAAAAACACAAAAAAAAATTATTTTTTTAGTAAAAATAAGGTTTTTTAGTGTTTACGCCATGTCACTAGTTTTGACATATCTATAGTCGGGTTCAAGTTCCACCACTCATCTAACCACATAATGAATGTTCATGGGATGTGAATGGTGGACCCTAATCTACATAGAGTATTACTACGTATTGTAATACTGACTATTAAGAGTACATGGTGTCAAATAAGTTCCATTTGCTTTAATACAAATACAAATCAAATCAATAAGACCTTGTTTTTCTTTAGCATGATTGATTGAATTATTCTTCATATAGTATTATTGTAATAGTCTTATTTAACAAAAGGTGTTAACTTTATAAGGTTGAGTTTTTATGTATTAATATTAATGATTTCATTTCAAATTAGTTGACTTGTGAATCTTCTGTACCATTTGTTAATCATCACTTACAGCAAAATTGACTTATTAAAGCTTGGCTCAAATGGGTAATCCAACTGCATTTTATATCATCACCTCAAAGAAAATAATCACACTTCAAACACGTTACTTTGGTAATAATGAGTGTGTGCAACCAATACCCTACCAGAATCCTAAAGCATTAATATTCAGTCTCAATGTTCTTTTGAATCCACTACCTCAAAGATACAATTTTTTTACAAAGTATATATATTTGTTCCAAAAAGGAGTGAATGTTTCTAAACATATGTATATGTATGCACTATATGTAACAACCAGTGACCACATCAGTTTAAGTAATAAAGAGTGAGTCCCTTATAAGCCAGGTAACTCTCATCTTTATCAGACACAACGCGTTTTGGGGCTACAGACACAACGCGTTTTGGGGCTACAAGCACAGCAGATCCCGTCATGGGTGCCCTCTTGAGAATGCCTCGTGTGGTCATCTAAAAAAAGCCGTGCGCCTGTGGGCAAAGCGAGCAATATTGTGGTTGTGGTAAGGCGGGATGTTACACTATATGACACCTATTGTTACGAAAGATCTTTTGAATATGCCCTTTTATTCAAGCTCAAGATCACAATTTTCTTTTTATCTTCGGATGTAACATGTATAATACCAACATATGATCTGAAACAAGATATATCTATTACGCTATGAGTTGCCACCATATTAAGCATTGTGAATTTTATGTTTATGTAGTAGTGTATAAAAGTGGCAAAGTGGGCGGGTCAGTCTAGTTGAATAGAGGTGGCATTTCTTACTCATCTTCTCATAACTGGGTTAATTCATTCATGTTATTTTTATCTTCAATAAGTAACAATTATTTTTTCATTTAAGAACAAGGTAAACCGGTTTGAAATTTGCTCCGTTGTATCGTTAAAACAAATTTGTTATCAACTGTTATCAATCAGCTAAAAAGAAAGTTAAATTATGTAACACAAATGCTAATCTACTAACTTGTAGATCAAATCACACAAGTCCAAATATATATGAATCATGTTTACCTTTAACAATGTTTCAGAATATTAACATCATGATCTGTTTTACGCTGTGCAAACCTGTTAACTAATTATAATCAACAAAAACATGTAAAGTTGGAAATTTTGTTACAACATATATAGATATATAGATATAGATAAAAGCACGTTAACTTGAATACAATTAGCAAGACACGAGTACAGGACAACAACAAGAACATACACATGGTCACAGTCGAAATGTTACTGTCAAAAGTTGACATTGTTACAATACTAACCAGACATATGAATTGGACAAAATTACGTTCGTCGTCCTTGAACTTGTATCCAGCCTTCTCACGTCATCCTTAAACTTTTTTTTCTTCTGGCGTCGTCCCTGCACTTGTACTTTGTAACTCCGGTCGTCCCTCCGTCTATATTCCGTCCAATTTCTCTGTTAAACTGACTCATGTGCGAATCATGTGAGGGTATTTCAGTCTTTTTAACTCATTTACTCCTTTTAGTCTTTTTCCTTCATTTACTCTCTCTGCCTTTCACATCCTTTCATTCCAGCTTCCTCCATTAAAATTCCATCAGTAAAACATCTCCATTAAAACTTCATTCAAGAAACCTCTTCACCACAAATAGAAATTTAACCCCCCTGATTTCACAATTCCATAAAATACTATGAATCTATTTATGCTTTTGACTTCGATTTTAAAAAATCACAAAGTTCTCTGCTCGACTTAGGATAGATAAATACGAATACGATTACGATTAGGATTGATTACGATTCATGCTTATTACGTTTGTATCCTATAAATAAAATCTCTAATAGATTAAATCTTGTGGTTGATTAAGTATGAATCTGTGATAAATACGAATACGATTACGATTAGGATTGATTACGATTCATGCTTATTACGTTTGTATCCTATAAATAAAATCTCTAATAAATTAAATCTTGTGGTTGATTAAGTATGAATCTGTGCTAATTATATTTATATATATATATATATATATATATATATATATATATATATATATATATATATATATATATATATATATGTGTGTGTGTGTGTGTGTGTGTGTGTGTGTGTGTGTGTGTGTACACATAAGCCTTCCTGTCATTCAATTCGGTAGTCAAGGACAGAAGTTGTACGTGCAGTAAGAAGTTTAAAGGTAAAATGCTTACATGAACTCTTAATTAATTAATCTTTTGTTAATTAATCTTAAAGGTAAAGATTTAAATAAATTTTTGATTTAAGAGTTTAATCAGTACACTTTCAAATCTCAAATCTGGAATCACATAAATATATACCCCATATGAAATTATCACTCTCAAATCAGTAATCGCATAAATTTTTAGAGCAAACTCATATCATTTCAACATACACTCAATCAACTATTAATTCAGTAAATTATTCGGTTAACAAAATTCATCACACTAATCATAATCACATAAATCAAAACCACAATAAATCACCTATAAGCATTGAATCATTCAGCAGGCTTCATCTTCTTACCATTAATTGGAGAACGAAAAAAGAAGATCAAATTATAATGACCTGTAACTTTGTGGGGAATGATGATGACGATGGAGCTTGCATAAGTGGTGGCCTCATGTTGCAGATCTGAAAGGTAAACACCCAACACCCCAAACGTCATTTGCAACAGATTTAGAATTATACTAAATTCAATCAAATTTGATCCAACAGATCAACACATAAAAGTTCCATTTCATGAAATTTGCAGGTGGATTTTTTATTTGCGAAGGAAATGGTGGCGACCATGGTGGTGACTGAATATCTGATTCATCTCTGCTTTTGATTTTAATTTTAGAAGGTGAAGGAGATGAGGAGAGATGAAATGGGGATCTAAGAAGGAAAGAAGATATAGAAGAAAATGAGTTTTAAATGAGAAAAATAAAATAAAAAAAAGTTAAAAGATAAAAGATAAAAGATAAAAGTTAAAAGATAAAATTAAATTAAATTATTTTGGAAAATGATAAAAAGACTGAAATACCCTCACATGATTCGCACATGAGTCATTTTAACAGAGAAATTGGACGGAATATAGACGGAGGGACGACCGAAGTTACAAAGTACAAGTTCAGGGACGACGCCAGAAGAAAAAAAAGTTTAAGGATGACGTGAGAAGGCTGGATACAAGTTCAGGGACGACGAACGTAATTTTGTCTATGAATTGCCAAATTTAGATGTTGGTATGTTTTGGGAAAAAAGTATATCAATGTAGGCTATACAAATAAGTTTTCTTAATTAAAGCAAGTTATAAAAAATCTAAGAGGTCACATATACACCATGATCGAAGTTGAAAACTTGTAGATTCACTAAATGAACCTCACATATTACTGAATAAAAACTACCACAATTACATGAAAGTTTGTTATAGTGTTTCGGTCACCCAAGGAAACCCCCAAAGCACTCCATAATAAATTGGAAAACAAATTGCATTTTGAAAATCCCATATTGAGGCTCGAACTCGAGACATCTAGACACCCAAGAAAGGCCGATAGCTACTCAGCTAAGTGAAGTTCTAGTGTATAATCTTGTTACTTGTTATCTTGCAAATTTTTTAAAAGAAAATTAAAGGCTATGGTTATATGATATGGCCTCTTTTGAGTGGGCTTGAAGGTTATATATATGGGCTGGAGATACCTAGTCCCGTTGTCTTTTTTCTCATGATATTACTATTTATATTTTAAATTAAATTAAATTTTAAATATTTAATATTAAATTAAAAAACAAGTTATATTTTTTTTTTTCGAAAAGCAAGTTTATTAATCACAAAGCCCAATAAGGCCGGGCAGCCCAATACACGAGTTAGCCCAATTTAAAGGGGTCGTACACGAGACTGAGTTTATGAAATGTTACAGGAATGAAATAAACAAAGCAGCAGGATGAGTTGCAGAGATAGCAACTTTACAAAAGTGAAAACTAAACAAAACAGGACCAAGGATCCAAGATTCAAACTAGCCAATCCAACTTCCTATTCTTCATACGACTCGAAATCCATTCAAACGTTTTAAGTTGAACCTCCATTAACCCTGCAGGACCATTCCAAGAGCAGTTTGTAAATACTTTTTGATTGCGATTTCTCCAAATAAATTAAGCACATAACCATTCAATAGCTTGCCAAATACTTGAATTAAATGTAGATAAATTACGATTATAATTACCTCAAAAAGCTTCATTAATACTTAGGTTTGTTACCGCACCTAAAACCCTACCAATTGTAAACGCGTTCCCAAATTTCCATTGCATACCGACAAAAAATTAGAGTGTAATCAATTGTTTCCACGTCGTCATCACATAAAGGGTATCGAACGGAACCCAAGTCAATACCTCTTTTATCAAGTTCAGTACGAACCGGGATCCGCCTTTTTAGAACCCTCCATATGAAAACTTCAATTTTTGGTGGCATGAACTTCGTCTTTAATGTTTCGACCCTATAATTATTGTTGTTGCAGCAGAGTATTTGTTAATCAATTAGACCCGATAATGACTTAGTTGTGAATATTCCGTTTGAGGCTAAGTTCCAAATCCACGAATCCACGGCCCCATCCTGTTTAGCATACGTCATTATTATCTCGGTTAGTGAAGCTAGTTCCAGTTGTGCTCGTCCTGACGGCTCCCTGTTCCAGCACCAATTTGTTGTTACAGCATGCTCAGTGCAAGTTGTAACAACCCGACAAAATCGTCATTGACGGCGCCGTTAACTTAGGTCCTGTTACTTGGTCATAGCCCCTAAATGAGACGCGTTTGACCAAAAATTATGTCGCGTTCATTTGAAACGTACAAGACTTACAAAGTTTAGTTTACCAAACGGTTCGACAACAAGTTTAAGTTTACAAGAGTTAATAAGTATAAATGAAATAACTTGCGACATAATTAGTTTAAAATCACGGTTGCTATAAATAGCGTAAGTATGTACGTATGCTTGACTCCAAGCAAGTAATCAGAGTGTATGCATGTATGCTTGACCCCAAGCAAGTATGAGTGTACGCGGAAGTATGTATCAAATAGCCAAGTATGAACGTGAGAAACATATAGAAAACTGTCAACGAAAAACGTTGGTGAAATCATAGGTGTTTGTAAACGTTGTTTTTGAACCACAAGATTTTGTATAGTTGATTATCCAAATCGTTTGCATTCTAAAATATGTTCGTGAGCACCCAATTATCAAGACTTAACTGTTTTGCACCCTGTTGCGTAGTGTTAGAACATACACTAAACCCGAAAATATATTTCATCCGCCGACGGTAGCGAACCGTCCGAATGAGGCTCGTCAAGCCCATGTGATCACATAATATAAGTTCTCGCTTACACCCTGCAAATGTAACTAATGATAATCGAATTGAGGCTTTTTGTTCTAACTCGCTGTGGAATGTTTGTTTCCGTACTTGTGTTCAAAGTATAAAGTATGTAGTATAAAATTGTATATGTTTCTCATCCCATGATTTAAAAGTATAAAAGTTGTTGAAAGATGGGACTATGATCTCACCTCGAGTGCACGAGTATAAATGTACTTCACAAAGTAAACATGTGCATGAAAGTTGCTTAGTCTCGACCTAAACAAGTAAGTTGTATCAATTAACCGGTTACGACACTAGGTCGGCGAAATGTGTTCAATTAGTCTCATGACTCGTTACGACTCGATTATGTAGCATGTGAATCACGTTGTCAAGTTTCATGCAAGAATCAAGTATAAAATAAGATTAGAACGATTGCATAAGTGTTTGGTTAAGTTTGAATAAAAGTCAAACTTTAGTCAAAGTCAACGAAAAAGTCAACATTTTCGGGTCGGGTCTCGGACAATTTTTCTAAGCTAAGAAGTTATATATAAACATGTTGGTCAAGTTTCGTGTCAATCAGAGTTGCGTAGCATAGGTAGAATTTTACGAAAATTGAAAATTTTGGACAGCCCACTTTCCACGCTTTAAGCCGCGCCGTGGCTAGAGGAGCCGCTGAAATGTCCCGTTCATATTGATTATAAACATTCCATATTAATTGATTTCGTCGCGAGGTTTTGACCTCTATATGAGACGTTTTTCAAATACTGCATTCATTTTTAAAACA
The DNA here is from genome assembly GCF_046630445.1 of Rutidosis leptorrhynchoides. Lineage (NCBI taxonomy): Eukaryota > Viridiplantae > Streptophyta > Magnoliopsida > Asterales > Asteraceae > Rutidosis > Rutidosis leptorrhynchoides. The sequence continues at coordinate 463,421,905 of NC_092335.1, read as the reverse complement.
ACCATAACCTTTATTTTATCTATAAAGGTTTAAAAAGCATTACGTAGATTATCAAATAATGATAATCTAAAATATACCGTTTACACACGACCATTACATAATGGTTTACAATAAGAATATATTACATCAAAAATAAGTTTCTTGAATGCAGTTTTTACATAATATCATACAAGCATGGACTCCAAATCTTGTCCTTATTTTAGTATGCAACAGCGGAAGCTCTTAATAATCACCTGAGAATAAACATGCTTAAAACGTCAACAAAAATGTTGGTGAGTTATAGGTTTAACCTATATATTATCAAATCATAATAATAGACCACAAGATTCCATATTTCAATATACATCTCATACATAGAGATAAAAATCATTCATATGGTGAACACCTGGTAACCGACATTAACAAGATGCATATAAGAATATCCCCTATCATTCCGGGAAATCCTTCGGACATGATAAAAATGAATTCGAAGTACTAAAGCATCTGATACTTTGGATGGGGTTCGTTAGGCCCAATAGATCTATCTTTAGGATTCGCGTCAATTAGTAGATCGGTTTACTAATTCTTAGGCTAACAAGCAAAAGGGGCATATTCGGCTTCGATCATTCCCCCATATAATGTAGTTTCATTTACTTGTCTCTATTTCGTAAAACATTTATAAAACTACATGTATTCTCATCCCAAAATATTAGATTTTAAAAGTGGGACTATAACTCACTTTCACAAATTTTTACTTCGTCGGGAAGTAAGACTTGGCCACTGGTCGATTCACGAACCTATAACAAATATGTGCATATATATCAAAGTATGTTCAAAATATATTTACAACATTTTTAATACGTTTTACTGTTTTAAGTTTATTAAGTCAGTTGTCTTTGTTAGTATTCTACAACTAGTTGTCCATAATTAGATGTACAGAAATAAATCGATATATATTATCTTGAATCAATCCACGACCCAGTGTATACACGTCTCATGCTAGATCACAACTCAAACTATATATATTTTTGGAATCAACCTCAACCTTGTATAGCTAACTCCAACATTACTGCATATAGAGTGTCTATGGTTGTTTCAAATAATATATATAGATGGGTCGATATGATATGTCAAAACATTTGCATACGTGTCTATGGTATCTCAAGATTACATAATATATTAGAATACATGTATAATACAATATAAGTTAGCTAGGATATGATTAATATAGATTTGTTACCAATTTTCACGTAGCTACAACAAGCAAAAATAACCAATCTTGTTTTACCCATAACTTCTTCGTTTTAAATACGTTTTGAGTGAATCCAATTGCTATGGTTTCATATTGAACTTAAGTTTATGAATATATACAGAAAAAGTATAAGTCTATAGTCGGAATTACAGGTTACAAGTCATTTTTCTAAAGGTAGTCATTTCAGTCGAAAGAACGACGTCTAGATGACCATTTTGGAAAACATACTTCCACTTTGAGTTTAACCATGATTTTTGGATATAGTTTCATGTTCATAAGAAAAATCATTTTCTCAGAAGAACAACTTTTAAATCAAAATTTATCATAGTTTTTAATTAACTAACCCAAAACAGCCCGCGGTGTTACTACAACGGCGTATATCCGGTTTTACGGTATTTTTCGTGTTTTCCGGTTTTAAATCATTAAGTTAGCATATCATATAGATATAGAACATGTGTTTAGTTGATTTTAAAAGTCAAGTTAGAAGGATTAACTTTTGTTTGCGAACAAGTTTAGAATTAACTAAACTATGTTCTAGTGATTTCAAGTTTAAACCTTCGAATAAGGTAGTTTTATATATATGAATCGAATGATGTTATGAACATCATTACTATCTCAAGTTTTGTGGATAAACCTACTGTAAATGAGAAAAATAGATCTAGCTTCAAAGGATCCTTGGATGGCTTGAAAGTTCTTGAAGCAGAATCATGACACGAAAACAAGTTCAAGTAAGATTTCCACTCGAAATAAGATTGTTATAGTTATAGAAATTGAATCAAAGTTTGAATATGAGTATTACCTTGTATTAGAAAGATATCTTAATATAAATAAGAAAGATTTCTTGAAGTTGGATGATCACTTTACAAGATTGGAAGTAAGCTAGCAAACTTGGAAGTATTCTTGATTTTATGAAACTAGAACTTATAGAATTTATGAAGAACACTTAGAACTTGAAGATAAAACTTGAGAGAGATCACTTAGATGAAGAAAATTGAAGAATTAAAGTGTTTGTAGGTGTTTTTGGTCGTTGGTATATGGATTAGATATAAAGGATGTGTAATTTTGTTTTCATGTAAATAAGTCATGAATGATTACTCATATTTTTGTAATTTTATGAGATATTTCATGCTAGTTGCCAAATGATGGTTCCCACATGTGTTAGGTGACTCACATGGGCTGCTAAGAGCTGATCATTGGAGTGTATATACCAATAGTACATACATCTAAAAGCTGTGTATTGTACGAGTACGAATACGGGTGCATACGAGTAGAATTGTTGATGAAACTGAACGAGGATGTAATTGTAAGCATTTTTGTTAAGTAGAAGTATTTTGATAAGTGTCTTGAAGTCTTTCAAAAGTGTATGAATACATATTAAAACACTACATGTATATACATTTTAACTGAGTCGTTAAGTCATCGTTAGTCGTTACATGTAAATGTTGATTTGAAACCTTTAAGTTAACGATCTTGTTAAGTATTGTTAACCCAGTGTTTATTATATCTAATGAAATGTTAAATTATTATATTATCATGATATTAATATATCTTAATATGATATATATACATTTAAATGTCGTTACAACGATAATCGTTACATATATGTCTCGTTTCGAAATCCTTAAGTTAGTAGTCTTGTTTTTACATATGTAGTTCATTGTTAATATACATAATGACATGTTTACTTATCATTTATCATGATTAAACATAGTGTAACAATATCTTAATATGATTCATATGTAATTAGTAAGACGTTGTTATAACGATAATCGTTATATATATCGTTTCGAGTTTCTTAATTCAATAAACACAATTTTATGTATATAACTCATTGTTAAAATACCTAATGAGATACTTACTTATCATAATATCATGTTAACTATATATATAATCATATATATGTCATCATATAGTTTTTACAAGTTTTAACGTTCGGGAATCACCGGTCAACTTGGGTGGTCAATTGTCTATATGAAACCTATTTCAATTAATCAAGTCTTAACAAGTTTGATTGCTTAACATGTTGGAAACACTTAATCATGTAAATATCAATTTCATTTAATATATATAAACATGGAAAAGTTCGGGTCACTACAGTACCTACCCGTTAAATAAATTTCGTCCCGAAATTTTAAGTAGTTGGAGGTGTTGACGTATCTTCTGGAAATAAGTGCGGGTATTTCTTCTTCATCTGATCTTCTCATTCCCAGGTGACCTCGGGTCCTCTACGAGCATTCCATTGAACCTTAACAATTGGTATCTTGTTTTGTTTAAGTCTTTTAACCTCACGATCCATTATTTCGACGGGTTCTTCGATGAATTGAAGTTTTTCGTTGATTTGGATTTCATCTTACGGAATAGTGAGATCTTCTTTAGCAAAACATTTCTTCAAATTTGAGACGTGGAAAGTGTTATGTACAGCCGCGAGTTGTTGAGGTAACTCAAGTTGGTAAGCTACTGGTCCGACACGATCAATAATCTTGAATGGTCCAATATACCTTGGATTTAATTTCCCTCGTTTACCAAATCGAACAACGCCTTTCAAAGGTGCAACCTTAAGCATGACCATCTCTCCAATTTTAAATTCTATATATTTTCTTTTAATGTCGGCGTAGCTCTTTTGTCGACTTTGGGCGGTTTTCAACCGTTGTTGAATTTGGATGATCTTCTCGGTAGTTTCTTGTATTATCTCCGGACCCGTAATCTGTCTATCCCCCACTTCAATCCAACAAATCGGAGACCTGCACTTTCTACCATAAAGTGCTTCAAACGGCGCCATCTCAATGCTTGAATGGTAGCTGTTGTTGTAGGAAAATTCTGCTAACGGTAGATGTCGATCCCAACTGTTTCTGAAATCAATAACACATGCTCGTAGCATGTCTTCAAGCGTTTGTATCGTCCTTTCACTCTGCCCATCAGTTTGTGGATGATAGGCAGTACTCATGTCTAGACGAGTTCCTAATGCTTGCTGTAATGTCTGCCAGAATCTTGAAATAAATCTGCCATCCCTATAAGAGATAATAGAGATTGGTATTCCATGTCTGGAGACGACTTCCTTCAAATACAGTCGTGCTAACTTCTCCATCTTGTCATCTTCTCTTATTGGCAGGAAGTGTGCTGATTTGGTGAGACGATCAACTATTACCCAAATAGTATCAAAACCACTTGCAGTCCTTGGCAATTTAGTGATGAAATCCATGGTAATGTATTCCCATTTCCATTCCGGGATTTCGGGTTGTTGAAGTAGACCTGATGGTTTCTGATGCTCCGCTTTGACCTTAGAACACGTCAAACATTCCCTTACGTATTTAGCAACATCGGCTTTCATACCTGGCCACCAAAAATGTTTCTTGAGATCCTTGTACATCTTCCCCGTTCCAGGATGTATTGAGTATCTGGTTTTATGAGCTTCTCTAAGTACCATTTCTCTCATATCTCCAAATTTTGGTACCTAAATTCTTTCAGCCCTATACCGGGTTCCATCTTCCCGAATATTAAGATGCTTCTCCGATCCTTTGGGTATTTCATCCTTTAAATTTCCCTCTTTTAAAACTCCTTGTTGCGCCTCCTTTATTTGAGTAGTAAGGTTAGTGTGAATCATTATATTCATAGCTTTTACTCGAATGGGTTCTCTGTACTTTCTGCTCAAGGCGTCGGCTACCACATTTTCCTTCCCCGGGTGGTAACGAATCTCAAAGTCGTAATCATTCAACAATTCAATCCACCTACGCTGCCTCATATTCAGTTGTTTCTGATTAAATATGTGTTGAAGACTTTTGTGGTCGGTATATATAATACTTTTGACCCCATATAAGTAGTGCCTCCAAGTCTTTAATGCAAAAACAACCGCGCCTAATTCCAAATCATGCGTCGTATAATTCTGTTCGTGAATCTTCAATTGTCTAGACGCATAAGCAATTACTTTCGTTCGTTGCATTAATACACAACCGAGACCTTGCTTTGAGGTGTCACAATATATCACAAAATCATCATTCCCTTCAGGTAATGACAATATAGGTGCCGTAGTTAACTTTTTCTTTAACAATTGAAATGCTTTCTCTTGTTCATCTTTCCATTCAAATTTCTTCCCTTTATGAGTTAATGCAGTCAAGGGTTTTGCTATTCTGGAAAAGTCTTGGATGAACCTTCTGTAGTAACCAGCTAGTCCTAAAAACTGGCATATGTGTTTCGAAGTTTTCGGAGTTTCCCACTTTTCAACGGTTTCAATCTTTGCTGGATCCACCTGAATACCTTCTTTGTTCACTATGTGACCGAGTAATTGAACTTCTTCCAACCAAAATGCACACTTTGAAAACTTAGCATACAGTTTTTCTTTTCTCAGCAACTCTAGCACTTTTCTCAAATGTTTTTCGTGCTCTTGATCATTCTTCGAGTAAATAAGTATGTCATCGATGAAAACAATGACAAACTTGTCAAGATATGGCCCACACACTCGGTTCATGAGGTCCATGAACATAGCTGGTGCATTAGTCAATCCAAACGGCATAACCATAAACTCGTAATGATCGTAACGCGTCCTAAAAGCAGTCTTTGGAATATCATCCTCCTTCACCCGCATTTGATGATATCCAGAACGTAAATCGATCTTCGAATAAACAGACGAGCCTTGTAGTTGATCAAATAAGTCGTCGATACTCGGTAGTGGGTAGCGGTTCTTGATGGTAAGTTTGTTCAACTCTCGGTAGTCGATATATAACCTGAATGTACCATCTTTCTTCTTGACAAACAAAACAGGAGCTCCCCATGGTGATGTGCTTGGTCGAATGAAACCACGCTCTAAAAGTTCCTGTAACTGACTTTGTAATTCTTTCATTTCGCTAGGTGCGAGTCTGTATGGAGCACGAGCTATTGGTGCAGCTCCTGGTACCAGGTCTATTTGAAATTCAACGGATCGATGTGGGGGTAATCCCAGTAATTCTTTTGGAAATACATCGGGAAATTCTTTTGCGACGGGAACATCACTGATGTTCTTTTTTCAGGTTTAACTTCCTCGATGTGTGCTAGAATTATGTAACAACCTTTTCTTATTAGTTTTTGTGCCTTCAAACTACTAATAAGATTTAATTTCGCGTTGTTCTTTTCTCCGTACACCATTAAAGGTTTTCCTTTTTCTCGCATAATGCGAATCGCATTTTTTAACAAACGACCTCTGCTCTCACCTTTTTCAACCAGTCCATGCCAATTATTACATCAAAACTCCCTAACTCGACTGGTATTAAATCAATTTTAAACATTTCATCCCCCCAGTTTAATTTCTCTCTCCCGACATATATTATCTGCTGAAATTAATTTACCGTTTGCTAATTCGAGTAAAAATTTACTATCCAAAGGCTTCAATGGGCAACTTAATTTAGCACAAAATTCTCTACTCATATAGTTTCTATCCGTACCCAAATCAAATAAAACATAAGCAGATTTATCGTCAATAAGAAACGTACCCGTAACAAGCTCCGGGTCTTCCTGTGCTTCTGCCGTATTAATATTGAAAACTCTTCCACAGCCCTGCCCATTAGTATTCCCCTGATTCGGGTAATTTCTAATAATGTGGCCCGGTTTTCCACATTTATAACAAACAGCGTTGGTATTACTTGCTCCGACACTATTCGTTTCGGCATTACTTGTTCCGACATTATTTGTTCCTTTAGTTCTGTTAAACTTTGGTCCGTAGACCTCACACTTTATCGCGCTATGACCATTTCTTTTACACCTGTTGCAAAATGTCGTGCAAAACCCCTGATGATTTTCTTCACACCTATGACATGGCTGTTTTTGGTTTTTGTTGCCGTTGTTGTTATTGAGGTTGTTGTTGGAATTGTTATTGTTGTTGAAACGGTTGTTGTAGTTGTTGTTGTTGTTGTTGTTGGGATGTTTGTTGTAGTTATTGTTAGGATTGCGGTTATTGTTGCGATTGTTGTTGCGGTTGTTGGGATAGTTGTTGCGATTGTGGTTGTAATTGTTGTTGTTGTACTGGTGACTCTTGTCACCGTTTTCCTCCCACTTCCTCTTGAGTTGTTTCGTATTGGCTTCTTCGGCCGCCTGCTCTTTAATTCTTCCCTCAATCTGATTTATAAGTTTATGAGCCATTCGACTTGCCTTCTGTATAGAAGCGGGCTCGTGTGAACTCACATCTTCTTGAATCCTTACTGGTAACCCTTTTACAAACGCGTCGATCTTCTCTTCTTCATCTTCGAACGTTCCTGGTGATAATGCTAAAAACGAACATATATTTCATAGCATTATTCCTCAAGAAAGACAAGCTTTTAGTTGCAATTGTTCTATTTACAAGTGATATTCGTTTAAATAATAAAAGGTGAAGACAAAAGACAGATTCGACGAATTGAAGACGCAAACGACCAAAAAGCTCAAAAGAACAAAAGACAATCAAAGAGGTTCCAATTATTGATAAGAAACGTCTCGAAATTACAAGAGTACAAGATTCAAAACGCAAAGTACAAAATATAAAATTGTACGCAAGGACGTTCGAAAATCCAGAACCGGGACCAGAGTCAACTCTTAACGCTCGACGCAACGGACTAAAAATTACAAGTTAACTATGTATATAAATATAATATAATATATAATTAATTATATTAATTATATATATATTATATATATATTATAAACCGTCGGTAAACAAAGAGCCAAACTCCTCTGAGCTGTAAAAGTAACCTCCGCGACTCGCGGAGTTTGAAGGCCAAAAAGGCCGCGAGTCGCGGAGCCCCAAAATGAGAAACTGCCTATAAAGCCAACCGAATTCTGAGCATTTATCATCATCTTTTTCTTCCTCATTCATACGTAAAATTTATATTTATATTTATAATTTATATTTTAATTTTAATTATAATTCTAATAATAAGGGTATGTTAGCGAATGTTGTAAGGGTGTAAGTCGAAATTCTGTCCGTGTAACGCTACGCTATTTTTAATCATTGTAAGTTATGTTCAACCTTTTTATATTAATGTCTCGTAGCTAAGTTATTATTATGCTTATTTAAAACGAAGTAATCATGATGTTGGGCTAATTATTAAAATTGGGTAATTGGGCTTTGTACCATAATTGGGGTTTGGACAAAAGAACGACACTTGTGGAAATTAGATTATGGGCTATTAATGGGCTTTATATTTGTTTAACTAAATGAAAGTTTGTTAATGTTAATATAAAGATTTACAATTGGGCGTCCCTATAAATTACCATATACACTCGATCGGACACGATGGGCGGGGTATTTATATGTACGAATAATCGTTCATTTAACCGGACACGGGAATGGATTAATAGCCACTAGAATAATTAAAACAGGGGTGAAATTACATTCAAGGGTAATTGGTGTAATTGCTAACAAAGTAGTAAAACCTTGGTTTACACGCAGTTGATAACCTGGTGTATTCATTAAACAAAGTATTAAAACCTTGTTACAATTCGAATCCCCAATTAGTTGGAATATTTAACTTCGGGTATAAGGATAATTTGACGAGGACACTCGCACTTTATATTTATGACTGATGGACTGTTATGGACAAAAACCAGACGGACATATTAAATAATCCAGAACAAAGGACAATTAACCCATGGGCATAAAACTAAAATCAACACGTCAAACATCATGATTACGGAAGTTTAAATAAGCATAATTCTTTTATTTCATATTTAATTTCCTTTATTTTATATTTAATTGCACTTCTAATTATCGCACTTTTATTTATTGTTATTTAATTGCACTTTTAATTATCGTCCTTTTTAATTATCGCAAGTTTATTTTATCGCACTTTTATTATTCGCAATTTCATTATCGTTATTTATTTTACGCTTTAAATTAAGTCTTTTATTTATTTAATATTGTACATTAGGTTTTAACTGCGACTAAAGTTTTAAAATCGACAAACCGGTCATTAAACGGTAAAAACCCCCCTTTATAATAATAATATTACTTATATATATGTTTGTATTTTTATAAAAGTAAATTAATATAGCGTTGAGCTTTGTTTAAAAAAGATTCCCTGTGGAACGAACCGGACTTACTAAAAACTACACTACTGTACGATTAGGTACACTGCCTATAAGTGTTGTAGCAAGGTTTAAATATATCCATTCTATAAATAAATAAATATCTTGTGTAAAATTGTATCGTATTTAATAGTTTTTCCTAGTAAAATATAAACTATTTCGTATACACCTCGCATAACATCAAGTATTTTTGGCGCCGCTGCCGGGGATCTCTCTTAAACGCCGGAAGCGCAACGCTAATATATAAAATAAAATAAAAAAGATTTATTCTATTAAAAGTCGCTTTTGTAAAAATACGTTTTAATTATTCAAAAATATTAAAAGAAAAATAAAAATATAAGTATTTTTAAGATTTTGTTAAATATTTAAGTTTTATAAGTTTCTTTATTTTTATTTTAGTTTATAAAAATATAAGTTTTATTTAAATATCTTTTATTTATATAAAAACAGAAAACAGAAAATAAAAAAAAATAAAAAAAAAAAAACGCGTCGAAATTAAAAGCTGTCATCTGAATTTCTGAACCCCGCGACTCGCGGGGTTTTCTTTATAAATTACCGCGACTCGCGGAGGGTACCTGACACACGAACAGAAACCCTAATCCTGCATTTATTACGGTAATTATTAATTAATTATTATTAAACCCTAATTATTATTATTATTATAATTAATTTTATTTTAACTTTTACTTTTTATTTAATTTATGTATTTAGTATTAATTAGTTTTATTAAATTGTAAAATTAGTAGTTTTATTAAATAAATAATATAAAAATAATATTTTTATAAAAATTGTACTTTTTACAACTTTTTGTATATTTTTATATTTTGTCCCTTTTTAATCGTTGTAGCGTAATATTTGTATTTTTAGCTCATATTTAATTTTAAACTTAGTTTTGCCATAGTCATTTTTACTCCTAGATTTTTAGGCTTTGCCGTAGAATTCCTTAAGTGCTTTTTCTTTAGACTAAGATTTAGGTGCTTTAGAATTTTGCGACGCCTTTTTAAGTTTTAGTTTCTTTTTAAGTTATTTCCATTTGGGATTTAGTTTTTCCTGTAAGCTTTAATATTTTTAGACACCTTTTACTATGTATCAATTATCATTCCAATTAGTAATTTCAATTTGCGATTATAATTTTAAGTTAGTTGTAGTAATAAGGTTAGGTTAGTCAAGTATTTTTAAATTTTTATAAGTTTCTTTTATTTTTCCGTCACCTTTTATTTTTCAACCATTTTTCTTTTTCGACCTTTTTCGACGAACTCTTTTTCTTTCTTATTTCTCGCTATTCTAGTTTTAGGACATAGATTTTTATTCTACTTCTTATCTAAATTTCTTAAAATTACGAAAATTTATTTTGAGTAGTTAAATTGATAGACATCAAAATTTTCTGGTTCGTAGTAATAGTTGGATTTGTACGTGGACAGGGTTATTGGAGCCAAACAGTCCTCAATTATATTGAGACCAAACGAATCCTGCCCCTCTGCTGCATCTTTTGGCTATTCGAAACGTGGGCAAAATCAGAAAAGTCTATTAATTGGATAACTTATTATAATTTTTCTTTCCTTTTTAAAACTAATAGGATATTCAGTGAATGCACCGAGCAAGACGTTCACCACCTTTTGTACGTTCACCACCTGTAACTAGATCAAGACATTTAGCAAATATAACCGCCGTTGATTTTTCTTTAGAATCGTCATCCAGTCGACCAAGTACTTCAGTTCAAATTTCCGATAATCCATTTTTTGAACCCGACCTCACAATTGAGAATCCGGAGAATATTCAGGAACGGTTCGTAGATCCTGAACCACTAAACTTTCCCCCGGAACCACCAATCATTCAAACAGAGATTATTGAGGAACGAACCATTAAATCATAATCATCTAGTGATACCGATTCAACAAATTCAATTATGGAGAATCTGGAACCTTTAAGTATGGAAGACCGAATGAGAGGTAAACGCACTGGCCAAGGTCACGCAATTACTCATCCAGACATTAATGCGCCAGATTATGAAATCAAAGGACAAATTCTACACATGGTGACTAATCAATGCCAATTTAGTGGTGCGCCGAAGGAAGATCCAAATGAACATCTACGTACCTTTAATAGGATCTGCACACTATTTAAAATACGAGAAGTAGAGGATGAACAGATATATCTCATGTTATTTCCCTGGACTTTAAAGGGAGAAGCCAAAGATTGGTTGGAATCGTTACCTGAAGGGGCGATCGATACATGGGATGTTTTAGTTGACAAATTTCTTAAACAATTCTTTCCTGCATCTAAAGCCGTAAGACTTCAAGCAGAAATTGTTACGTTCACACAGAAGCCAAATGAAACTCTATATGAGGCGTGGACAAGATATGGAAAGTTGTTAAGAGGATGTCCGCAACATGGTTTAGACACCTGTCAAATAGTACAAATATTCTACCAAGGATGCGACATCACTACAAGAAAAGACATAGATATAGCAGCTGGTGGTTCTATTATGAAGAAAACCGAAACTGATGCTTACAAAATTATTGATAACACTGCTTCCCACTCACATGAGTGGCACCAAGAAAAAGATATCATTAGATCATCTAAAGCAGCTAGAGCCGATTCTAGCCATGACTTAGATTCCATTTCCGCAAAGATAGATGCTGTGGAAAGACGAATGGAAAAGATGACTAAGGATATTCACTCAATACGAATTAGTTGTGAGCAGTGTGGAGGACCACATTTGACAAAAGATTGTCTCAGTATTGAATTAACAATGGAACAAAGAGAGAATATTTCATACATAAACCAAAGGCCTGGAAATAATTATCAGAATAATTATCAACCGCCAAGACCAATTTACAATCAAAACCAGAATTATAACCGAAATATTCCATACAACAACCAACAAGGTCCTAGCAATCAACAAGTATCCAATAATACTTACAATCAGCAAAGACCTAATTTTCAAAACAAACCACCACAACAAACCGATGATAAAAAGCCGAATTTAGAAGATATGATGATGAAGCTAGTTGAAACTCAAACGCAGTTTTTCACATCTCAGAAACAAACCAATGAACAAAATGCTCAAGCATTTAGAAATCAACAAGCTTCTATTCAAAATCTGGAACAAGAAGTGAGTAACCTAGCAAGGTTAATAGGTGAAAGAAAACCGGGAAGTCTACCTAGTGATACAAATGCTAACCCCCGGAGTGAAACAGCTAAAGCTATTACCACAAGAAGTGGTACAACACTTAAACCACCTGAAATACCTGTAACTTCTGATGAAGCCATTCCTACTCAACAAGAATCACAACCTGATCAAGATAAGGAAAAAGAACCGGTAGTTGAAAAGGTTAATGAAGATAACACAGTTAAGGATAAACCTTATGTTAAACCATACCAACCACCACTTCCTTACCCGAGTAAAATGAAGAAAGAGAAACTTGAAGCCGAGCAATCCAAATTCTTGGATATGTTTAAACAGATAAATGTAAATCTTCCTTTCATTGATGTGATTTCAGGAATGCCTAGATATGCTAAATTCTTGAAAGATCTAATCTCAAATAGAAAGAAAATGGAAGAACTCTCGGCTGTTACTATGAATGCTAATTGTTCAGCAGTGTTGTTGAATAAGATACCAGAAAAATTATCTGATCCAGGAAGTTTCACAATTCCATGTTTTCTGGGTAGTCTTAGTTCAATAGAAGCATTGGCAGACTTAGGTGCTAGTATAAATCTAATGCCGTATTCACTATACGCTAAACTAGACCTTGGAGAATTGAAACCAACCAGAATAAGCATACAACTAGCCGATAGATCAATAAAATATCCTAGAGGGATAATGGAGAACATGCTAGTTAAAGTTGGTACTTTAGTATTTCCAGTAGATTTTGTTGTTCTGGACATGGAAGAAGATTCTCAAGTTCCTCTCATATTAGGAAGACCATTCTTAAACACGGCTAAAGCAATGATAGACGTGTTCGGTAAGAAACTGACCCTAAGTATAGAGGATGAGAGTGTTACCTTTTCAGTTGATAGAGCAATGCAACAACCACAATCTGCAGATGATACATGTTATTATATTCAAACTATAGATGCACATGCAGAATTATTAGAAGAATTTCCAGAATTACAAGGAACAGGAGAATGTTCTTTAGGAGAAGGTAATGAACCAATTGATGAAGCTGAAATGTTAGCTACACTTATAGCTAATGGATATGAACCAACAACAGAAGAAATTCAAATGCTAAAAGAAGAAGACAGATATCGATACAAATCATCGATAGAAGAACCTCCGAAATTAGAGTTAAAGCCACTTCCAAACCATTTGGAATACGCTTATTTACATGGTGAATCTAAATTACCTGTAATAATATCGTCTTCTCTTACTGAAAATGAGAAATCACAACTCATTTCTGTGTTGAAAGCTCATAAACCAGCCATTGCATGGAAGATTCATGATATTAAAGGAATAAGTCCTTCGTATTGCACACATAAAATCCTTATGGAAGAAGGTCATAAAACGTATGTGCAACGCCAACGAAGACTAAATCCTAATATGCAAGATGTAGTTAAGAAAGAGATTATTAAACTGCTAGATGCAGGTTTAATTTATCCAATCTCTGATAGTCCATGGGTAAGCCCAGTTCAATGCGTGCCTAAGAAGGGTGGCATGACTGTCATTACAAATGAGAAAAATGAGCTTATTCCTACTAGGACTGTAACAGGATGGCGTGTGTGTATTGATTATAGAAAATTAAATGACGCCACCAGAAAAGATCACTTTCCCTTACCTTTCATAGATCAAATGTTGGAAAGATTAGCCGGAAATAGTTACTATTGTTTTCTAGATGGATTTTACGGATATTTTCAAATTCCAATAGTACCCGAAGACCAAGAGAAAACCACATTCACGTGCCCTTATGGTACTTTTGCTTACAAACGCATGCCATTTGGACTTTGTAACGCCCCTGCAACCTTTCAAAGGTGTATGATGGCGATTTTTCATGACATGATAGAAGAATGCATGGAAGTTTTCATGGATGACTTTTCAGTCTTCGGTGATACATTTAAATCATGTCTAGTTAATCTGGAACGAATGCTAATTAGATGCGAACAATCAAATCTAGTACTTAATTGGGAGAAATGCCATTTCATGGTTAAAGAAGGCATCGTTCTTGGACATAAAATTTCAAAAGAAGGAATTGAAGTGGATAGAGCTAAAGTAGATGTAATTGCTAAACTTCCACATCCCACCAATGTTAGAGGAGTTAGGAGTTTTCTAGGGCATGCCGGTTTTTACCTACGTTTCATAAAAGATTTTTCTAAAATTGCCACTCCTATGAATAAACTCCTAGAAAAGGATGCTCCATTCATCTTTTCAGATGAGTGTATCAAATATTTTAATATTCTTAAAGAAAAACTTACTAATGCGCCGATCATGATAACACCAAATTGGAATCTACCATTTGAACTAATGTGCGATGCAAGTGATTTTGCAATGGGAGCCGTTTTAGGACAAAGGATTGAAAAACGATTTCAACCTATATATTATGCTAGTAAGACGTTACAAGGAGCACAAACGAACTATACAACTACTGAAAAAGAACTCCTTGCTATTGTCTTTGCTTTTGACAAATTTCGATCATATCTCGTTCTAGCAAAAACGGTGGTCTATACCGACCGTTCTGCTCTTAGATACCTATTTTCGAAACAAGATGCCAAACCACGATTAATTCGTTGGATCTTACTCTTACAAGAGTTTGATATTGAAATCCGAGACAAAAAGGGAGCAGAAAATCTCGCCGCTGATCATCTTTCTCGTCTTGAAAATCCTGAGTTAGAAGTTCTAAATGAATCGGCCATACAAGACAACTTTCTTGATGAATATCTATTAAAGATAAATTATAATGAAATCCCATGGTTTGTAGACTATGCAAACTATTTAGTATGTGGATTCCTTGAAAAAGGATTATCGTACCAAAGACGAAAGAAATTCTTCAGTGATATAAAACACTATTTCTGGGAAGATCCACATCTGTTTAAAAGTTGTCCCGATGGAATAATACGCCGATGTGTATTTGGAGATGAAGCTAGTAAAATATTAAACCATTGTCACACAGGACCAACAGGAGGGCATTATGGGCCTCAACTAACAGCAAGAAAAGTTTATGAAGCTGGATTCTATTGGCCTACAATTTATAAAGACGCACACCTTCTTTGCAAATCCTGTGATGCATGTCAAAGGGCCGGAAAAATAAGTCAACGTGATGAAATGCCACAAAATGTCATCCAAGTATGTGAAGTATTTGACATTTGGGGTATTGACTTTATGGGTCCATTTCCAAAATCTCATAATAATCTATATATACTCGTAGCCATTGATTATGTATCTAAATGGGCGGAAGCACAAGCTCTCCCAACTAACGATGCACGAGTCGTAGTCAACTTTTTAAAACGTCTTTTTGCAAGGTTTGGAACACCGAAAGCTTTAATAAGTGATCGGGGTACTCATTTCTGTAACAATCAACTTGAGAAAGTTCTTAAAAGATATGGAGTAACTCATAAAATCTCCACCGCATATCATCCACAAACAAGTGGACAAGTTGAAAATACCAACCGAGCTTTAAAACGTATTCTAGAGAAAACCGTAGGATCAAATCCAAAGGAATGGTCCATTAAATTGGAGGATGCACTCTGGGCTTTTAAAACAGCCTACAAAACTCCAATTGGAACCACACCTTTTAGACTTGTTTATGGAAAATCATGTCATCTTCCAGTAGAAATTGAACACAAAGCATTTTGGGCTTTGAAAACATGTAATCTTGATTTACATGAAGCTGGACGTCTACGATTAAGTCAACTAAATGAATTAGAAGAATTAAGACATGAAGCATACGAAAATTCGTTAATCTATAAAGAAAGAACGAAGAAATGGCATGATAAAAGAATCAGAAGTTCAAAAGAATTTAAAGAAGGAGACAGAGTTCTTCTTTTCAATTCACGATTCAAGCTATTTCCTGGAAAATTGAAATCAAGATGGTCTGGACCATTCATAGTCAAAAGAGTTTTCCCATACGGAACGATAGAATTAATAAATTCAAATGGGATTGAATTTAAAGTTAATGGTCACAGAGTTAAACATTACATACATGGTCCGATGGAAGTCGACAACGAAGTTAATCACAATTTCGACACCACAGCTAACTAAGTGTGGGGAGAATCAAGTCTTTAAAGGATAATATGTATTTCTGTTAGAGTTAGATTGTCTGTTTTCGTGTAGTTCTCGAAAATGGAACCCGAATGGTCTTTCCCTAGCAGACCCTAAAGAACTAGTCTTCTCCCCCCATTCTGAATTTTTATTTTTTTAGGTTTTTACAAAATGAAGACTACCTGTGAACTAAACCATGGTCTAATGCTACACGCTTTGATCACTAAAAGAAATAATGACATACTACCGAGTGAATTAGTATCAGTAATCAGAGAAAGAATGGACGGAGTTAGAAAAGAATCCAGATGCGAAGATAATAAGTTACAATTTGGTAAAGGAAAATCAAAATCCGCAGCGAAAAGAAGAGCACGACACCTAGAAAGATGTCACAAATGCGGAAAATGGTCACATGGAGGTAAATGTTCAAATAATCAAACCTATTCAAATACCGAATTTGTTACTTTATGCAGAGACGGACCGTTCATATGTTTAGAAGAAAAGACACTGAATGCTCGAGGTTACGCCTATGTAGCCATGGAAAACCAATTAAACCGACTATCTTATGAATGGGATAGATCATATAACTAAGAAATCTATTTTACAGGTATGTCTGTACAGTTTTTATTTTTATTTTTAACCTTTTGATAATAAACGCTAATTTGTTCGCTAAAAAGTATTAAATTGGTATTGAATAAAATTAGGTTTGGCGACCGAAATTATTGATATCATTCAAAAATTTATTACATCACTGCGAAATTTAACGTTTATTCTTAAGGTATAAATATCTTTAATCAATCAACCCAAAATATTCCAAAAATTCGTCATGAGTTAAATTAGGTTTTGGAACCGAATTTACTTTACCGAAAAGAGGGGCGCATATTTTTGATAATATTTGATTGATTAAAGTGGGATAAAAAGACAAAAAGATTTTTAAATTTATTTTTATCATGTTTTTAAAATTAATATTTAAATCTTAAATTAATATTGTAAACTTTGTAAAAACAATATATTTAAAATTCTAAATATTTGAAAAATTAATATAAATTTGATATGAATATATGAATTTTTAAATTAAGTTTGGTGTGAATTTTTAATTTTTAAAATATGAATTTTTAATTTTATGCATTTCAAATTTTAAGTTTGGTGTGAAATTTTAATATTAATTTTGAATTTTATATTTAAGTTGTGTGAATTTAAAAACAAAAATTTACTTTATCTCATTAAGTTAAAAATATGATTTTTAAAATTCGTCGTAAGTTGAAGACTAGGTCTTTGAACCGAAATTGCTTTACCCGAGGGAGGGACGAGAACTTTTATTATCATTATTTTTAATCTCATTGAATTAAAGTATTCCAAAAACAAAAACAAAAAAAAACTAAAAATCTTAGCTTTTAAAACAATCGCTACAAAAAGACAAATTTTAAAATTTTGTCGAAGGACGGACTAGGACATCAATCCGAAACGACCTCGTCCTAAATAACAAGGGAAACAAAATTTTAAAATTAAGTACTTAATTGTTTTATAAGTTATTGATTTAAAAAAAAAAAAAAAAATACCAAACTCCGCGAGTCGCGGAGTTTGGAGCTTTAATCTCCGCGACTCGCGGAGGGACCAAAAATCAGAAAAAAAATATACCCGCAGAACAGATCAGTCCCCAACCCAAAACAAAAACATACTGCGAATTCTGCACCCGAAAAACCCGAAAAATACACCCCAAAATCACAATTTTTAACCGTTAATCACCAAATCTTTTGCTAAAATCATGTTGAGAAGGATGCTATCTAAGAATTACTCAAGAAAAACGGTAAATTTCTACACCTAAACACCATTTAATTCGAAATTTGATGTTCTTGAGCAATTTTTTTCCCAATTTGATTTTGATGCTTTTTAGTGTAATTAGGCTTAAATTGTTTATGTATTATGCTTGTATAACCTAGATTGATGCTGTTTAACATGATTAGAAGCCATAAACTTCAAATTTTGAATAATCTAGGGTTTGTGTTCTTGAGCAATTTGGGGCTTTTTGATATAAACAGGTTATGGCCGATTTTTGTCATGAATTGTTGCTAAATTGAGTAGTGTAACATGTCTAGGTAGTTAAATGATCCAAACTTTGAGCCTAAACATGATTTTGAGAATTAAAGTGGACTTTTTCAAGTCTAAAATTCATGAACTTGATTTTTGAAAGATAATTCCATTTGAGACTTGTTTAATTGCTAGTAATGATTATTTTGACATGTTATTTGAGTTGAATGCTTATGAACTTGGCGAACATTTTCGTATATGCTTATTTGAAAAAGTGTAGATTTGATGAAAATATGAAAATGAGCTTAAGTTTGATATAAATTGATAATGTCATTGTAATTATTTTGATTGATGATTTTGCTGACACTAATGCATATTTGGATGCACAAAAAATTGTGTTTGATGTGTTTTGCAGACTGAAAGGGGTGAATCTTCGTCCCAAGCCCGAAAGGCTCCTGCTGAGAATTTGGAACAACAGGAGGTGGATAACTACTACAAGCAGGATATACCTCATCCAGTCATGACCTTTTCTGATATGCACTTGGAAGAATTGCACCCGAACCTGAGATTTGACAGACTTTGGATAGATTATCCAAAATATCAAAGGGGTTTGCATACTCTTCACTCTAAGGTTGTTGAGGTACCGAGGGTCATAGAATGGGGACCCTTAGAAGCAGTAGAATTGGCCGGGCCAATTAGGGAATTACTTGTACAGAGGTATGGTAATTCTTCTTTTACTGACTGGGTACATTTATTCACCATGCGTAGACCTGTATATAAAGTATGGTGTGAAGAATTGTTATGTAGTATAGAGTTGAATGATCGGGTAGCTAGTTTAACCGATCGTTCTTTTATTAGATTTTTGTTAGGCGGTTCGATGCGCCACATGTCTTTACTGGACATGGCTCAGGCTTTACGTATATATACGCCTGAGGAGTTAGCGTCTGCCGATTGTAGAGGATTGATACTAAACGGTAGAAAGATAGATGAAAATTTTGATACACACGGTGTGTGGAGTCAAATGACAAGCCATCACCGTTTCAAAGGGGGAAATTACTCTTATTTGGATATAGATAGAGCCGAATTAAGAGTGATACATAGGTTTTTAGCTAATTCGATTACACAAAGGGGTAAAAACAAGGAAAAGGTAAATGAACAAGATTTGTTTTACCATATGTGTATTCGAGACCCACAAAGCACTGTAAGTATACCATATTGTGTGGGTTATTATTTATCAGCTATGGTTCGGGGGATGCGACCACATAGCATAATAGGAGGTGGTATTTTTATTACTTTGATTGGTGAATATCTCGGTGTGGATATAAGTCGGGGTGGATTATTAATAGAAGAACCGGAACCCCGCGATACTATAGGTTTAAATGTATACCATGGTGTGAAAGTTTTGAAGAGGCGAAATAACGCCGCAGTACGATACCATGGTAGACATCCACAGGTGGAGAGAAACCAACAGCAAGGTAATGTAGGAGGGGGGAATGAGATGCAAGAAATGCAAAGGTTTATAGCTTCTCAGGAATACGAAAATGCTAGACAGAGAGCATTTGAAGATTGGCAAGTTCACCAGAACCAAATCATAGCTCATTGCCAACATATAGGTAGAAACTATATTCCTACACCGAAACCCATCTTCCCTCCTTGGTCTATAGAGATGCAGCCACCATATCCTACGTATGACCCTGCCGAAGCATTCTATAGCACCTATGGTTATGCCTGGAACCCCTATTGGTACCAATATCATCCTTAGTTTACTTATTATTATTTTTTTTATTTTGTAATTTGTAATTATTGATACGTTTAATACTTTTGTTAATAGTGTAATCATTTTTATAATTATCTAACTTTTATCCTTAGATTTTAATAATTTTTGAATGTGGGGTAATATACCAAATTTCAAAAATATGTATATATGTTTGCAGTTTATCTTATGTACACAACAGGGTAAAACAACGCATTTTCAAAGACTGGCATTAAGTTCAGCAAAAGCAACTAATTTTGACGACAAGATGCAAAATATATGTGAAATAACAACAAGACGGAATGAACAAATGATGTGCACCATTTATCATTCAGCAAACAAACGCCAATATATTTGGAAACTTTGGTAAAAATTTAATCATTTTCACACAAATCACCCTCAATAATTTAAATTGTTACTGATTTCTTGCAAATGAGGGCATTGCAAGATCTTAAGTGTGGGAAGGGGTTAAATTCTTTCGGATTTTAAAATTTTTATCTTAAACACTTGGTTACCATTAAAAATACTAGTAAAGCAGTAGTTGTATTAGAATCTAGTGCTCTCTAATAATAAAGAACAGCCCTAGTCTTATATACTGACTACCCAATTCTAGTAAAATTTTTCAAAATTTTCAATTAAATGAACTCAAAATCATGTTTATACATATTTATGAACGATAAAACTAGGTTTTAACACCGAAATTATTGTTACCTCGGAAAGAACATAAATTGAGAAACAAACTAAAATGTTAAAATTCATTTAAAATGGAATAGAGGACGATAAAAAGGAAAATAAAAGCCAAGTGTGGGAAAATTTACCAAGTTATCTTAAACATATGTCACATATATCTGTAACAAATAACTGAAAATACTTTTGCTTTGGACTAAACTAAACTGTTTTACCCGATGAAAGAAAAGAAGAGATGGATCTACACGATGAATCAATTCCATCATTAAAAGGAAGTAAAGTCTTCCGAAAAAGAAACGCGCTTCTTGATTTAGGTCATGAAGTTGTCGTCCAGACCAGCTGTAGGTTGACGAAAAATCTAGAAAAGTCATCACTAAAATCAGCAGGAAATCCACGGACCTCAGCATTAAACAGGGTCGCCAAGTGGTCAGATTTATCCTAACCATGAGAAGGATTTATCTCGTACAATGAGGGGGCACCATGCAAATTAGTTGGATAAGACTAATGAATCAGATCCCCAGAAAGGATAATCTCCTTAAAGATTAAAAATCAGCTTTTAAGACTGATATTACTCAATCCTAGAGATTGACCTTAAAGATTGAGAATTCAAACTCATGGAATTCAATGATATCTAAACTCGAGCTTGAACGAGAAAATATTTTGATCAAAATTATAAACCGATTTGTTTTCTGAAAACCCTATTTTCAATGCGTTCATTACCATTGAACGTAAAATCCTAGGAATTCACCTGGAATTCATTAGGTCACCTGAACTAAATCGGGTGTCAACCGTAAGAACGGTGGATGCATAGCATGGTCAAAGACAGGACCTTGTGCCAGATCGAAAAAATTATAAGGGTGAGCTTTACTATTGCTCCTACCAAGGATAGTAATTGCGTCCGACACGTTATAGACCATAATTAAAAGCATGTCAGGGGACATTGCCTTAACAGTTGCTTGTTCAACGCTTTCCTTTACAACCGGACGGTAGTTTATCGAAAGGTAATATACGGGACAAGTAAACTGGACGTGTTGCTTTCCAAATACAAGGTTAGCAAGTGGGTGACACAAAACCGCAAGTTTTGAGCTAAAATTTTCAAATCTGAAACCCACCTAACCCACAAAAATATTTTGCAAACACCGGTAAAGGGTTATTCCGGAAAACCTATCTAGGGTAAAAACTAGATTTAATTTTCAAAAGATCAAATGTTTTCATAAAGATCCAATTTCCTTAATGGATCTAAATTTTTATAGTCATGTGGGACTGTAAACCATATCGTTACTACCATTGTTTATACCGCCATATAGAAATCACTGATGTACAAAGTGTGAAGAATAAAGAAGTGATTCTAGTATTTCAAGACGATATTGCTTGAGGACAAGCAACGCTCAAGTGTGGGAATATTTGATAATGCTAAAAACGAACATATATTTCATAGCATTATTCCTCAAGAAAGACAAGCTTTTAGTTGCAATTGTTCTATTTACAAGTGATATTCGTTTAAATAATAAAAGGTGAAGACAAAAGACAGATTCGACGAATTGAAGACGCAAACGACCAAAAAGCTCAAAAGAACAAAAGACAATCAAAGAGGTTCTAATTATTGATAAGAAACGTCTCGAAATTACAAGAGTACAAGATTCAAAACGCAAAGTACAAAATATAAAATTGTACGCAAGGACGTTCGAAAATCCGGAACCGGGACCAGAGTCAACTCTTAACGCTCGACGCAACGGACTAAAAATTAGAAGTTAACTATGTATATAAATATAATATAATATATAATTAATTATATTAATTATATATATATTATATATATATTATAAACCGTCGGTAAACAAAGAGCCAAACTCCTCTGAGCTGTAAAAGTAACCTCCGCGACTCGCGGAGTTTGAAGGCCAAAAAGGCCACGAGTCGCGGAGCCCCAAAATGAGAAACTGCCTATAAAGCCAACCGAATTCTGAGCATTTATCATCATCTTTTTCTTCCTCATTCATACGTAAAATTTATATTTATATTTATAATTTATATTTTAATTTTAATTATAATTCTAATAATAAGGGTATGTTAGCGAATGTTGTAAGGGTGTAAGTCGAAATTCTGTCCGTGTAACGCTACGCTATTTTTAATCATTGTAAGTTATGTTCAACCTTTTTATATTAATGTCTCGTAGCTAAGTTATTATTATGCTTATTTAAAACGAAGTAATCATGATGTTGGGCTAATTATTAAAATTGGGTAATTGGGCTTTGTACCATAATTGGGGTTTGGACAAAAGAACGACACTTGTGGAAATTAGATTATGGGCTATTAATGGGCTTTATATTTGTTTAACTAAATGAAAGTTTGTTAATGTTAATATAAAGATTTACAATTGGGCGTCCCTATAAATTACCATATACACTCGATCGGACACGATGGGCGGGGTATTTATATGTACGAATAATCGTTCATTTAACCGGACACGGGAATGGATTAATAGCCACTAGAATAATTAAAACAGGGGTGAAATTACATTCAAGGGTAATTTGTGTAATTGCTAACAAAGTAGTAAAACCTTGGTTTACACGCAGTTGATAACCTGGTGTATTCATTAAACAAAGTATTAAAACCTTGTTACAATTCGAATCCCCAATTAGTTGGAATATTTAACTTCGGGTATAAGGATAATTTGACGAGGACACTCGCACTTTATATTTATGACTGATGGACTGTTATGGACAAAAACCAGACGGACATATTAAATAATCCAGGACAAAGGACAATTAACCCATGGGCATAAAACTAAAATCAACACGTCAAACATCATGATTACGGAAGTTTAAATAAGCATAATTCTTTTATTTCATATTTAATTTCCTTTATTTTATATTTAATTGCACTTCTAATTATCGCACTTTTATTTATTGTTATTTAATTGCACTTTTAATTATCGTCCTTTTTAATTATCGCAAGTTTATTTTATCGCACTTTTATTATTCGCAATTTCATTATCGTTATTTATTTTACGCTTTAAATTAAGTCTTTTATTTATTTAATATTGTACATTAGGTTTTAACCGCGACTAAAGTTTTAAAATCGACAAACCGGTCATTAAACGGTAAAAACCCCCCTTTATAATAATAATATTACTTATATATATGTTTGTATTTTTATAAAAGTAAATTAATATAGCGTTGAGCTTTGTTTAAAAAAGATTCCCTGTGGAACGAACCGGACTTACTAAAAACTACACTACTGTACGATTAGGTACACTGCCTATAAGTGTTGTAGCAAGGTTTAAATATATCCATTCTATAAATAAATAAATATCTTGTGTAAAATTGTATCGTATTTAATAGTTTTTCCTAGTAAAATATAAACTATTTCGTATACACCTCGCATAACATCACCTGGACACAATAGGCACAACTCTGTGAATCTTCGTTCATATGTGGTAATTTCGAACCCTTGTGTTCGTAACTCTCTAAGTTCTGCCTTGAGCTTATTGACTTCGTTTCTAGGACGGTACTGCTCGTTCATCAATTGCTTGAATGCCGACCATGGTAGTACGTAAGCAGCATTTTGTCCTACCTGTTCAAGATAGGTGTTCCACCACGTTAACGCAGTACCTGTGAAGGTATGCGTAGCGTACTTAACTTTGTCCTCTTCAGTACACTTACTTATGGCAAACACCGATTCGACTTTCTCGGTCCACCATTTCAATCCAATTGGTCCTTCGGTTCCATCAAATTCCAAAGGTTTGCAGGCAGTGAATTCTTTGTAGGAGCATCCTACACGATTTCTTACGCCGTTAGCTGCATTGCTAGATTCAGAGTTATTGTTGGTATGTAGCGCAGCCTGTACTGCGGCTATGTTTGCAGCAAGAAAGGTACGAAATTCCTCTTCGCTCATATTCACGATGTGTCTAGTAGTCGGTGCCATTTTCTTCAAAATAGCCAACTGAATCGAGTTAATCATACAGAATATTAAGAGTAGTCAATAGTATTTCGTAGCATAATATGAACTCATTTATAAAAGCTTTTTCTTCATATTAGCGTTTTATAAGTTTAAATTCGGGTACTACCTACCCGTTAAGTTCATACTTAGTAGCTAATATACAATTCAACTACTACAATTCCATATGAAAATCTGATTATAATAATATATCACATATAAATATTCTTCAAACTTACAACATCGTTATATTACATATAACATGAAATATAGTAAACTTTGATACAGGACAGTTTTGAAGATAAATCTAGTTAATACGCAAGTTGTTCAGCAAAGGAAATAAAGACACGTAATTCATAAGTCCAGAAACAAGTCATGCATTCTGATTTTACTAAGACGACTTCCCATCCTTGGTCTTGTGGAAAATAACCGTTATGACCATTGGCTAGGCAGCATGTTGTAATGTCGTCAAAAGGACGAGGGTTTCGTAATGTCCAACAGCCCCGTAATAATCTAAAAACCTTGTTTCTCACCCCAACTATTGAATCCGTCACTTGTGGGAAGGTTTTAATTAAAAGTTGCAATCCAAGATTTCCTCAATCTTATCCTCTGGTAGGTCTTCTAAAATATTCGATTGTCTACCCTTAACGTCCATTTTGTTTTTATACTGTAAAATAGACAAGGATTAGATTCGTAAAAGATAATTAACAAAAAATACAAGCAATTTTTACATAGAACATAAAAGTACAAGCACACTACAATACATATAATACACAACATGATTACAACCTTCTAATCTGAATCACTGGTTTCTTCTTCTTCGGAGTTGGTTCGTTTTCCTAATTTTCTAGGAATATATGGTGTTCCTCTAATACGAGCCGTCGTTTTCCATAATGGTTTAGAAAAACCTGGTGGTTTAGAGGTTCCCGGGTCATTGTTACATTTTAGGAAATACGGATGTTGTCGATACATATAAAGTTCATCGGGGTTGGAATCGGGTTTCTCTATTTTTATACCTTTTCCCTTATTATTTTCTTTCGCTTTATTAAATTGGGTCGAGGTAATTTCTATAACATCATCGGAATCCTCATCGGGATCCAATTCATCGAAAAATTGGTAATCTTCCCAATATTTTGCTTCCTCGGCGGAAACACCATTGACCATTATTAACTTTGGTCCGTTGGTTAAGAATTTTCTTTTATTTAATCGATTTACTATAGGTATCAATATTTCTTCCTCCAGAACCTCTTCTTCTTCTGGTTCCTCCTCTTCCGATTCATCCTCTTCTGGTTCCTCTTCTTCCGGTTCCTCCTCTTCCGGTTCCTCCTCTTCCGGTTCCTCTTCGGGAATTTGTGAATCTTTCCAAAATATATTCGACTCTTCATTATTATTAGGTGAATCAATGGGATTTGTACTAGAGGTAGACATCTATCACACAATATCAAACACGTTAAGAGATTAATATATCACATAATATTTATATGTTAATAATATATAGTTTCCAACAAAAAAATGTTAAGCAATCGTTTTTGAAGAAAAACACGGTCGAAGTCCAGACTCACTAATGCATCCTAACAAACTCGGTAAGACACACTAATGCAATTTTCTGGTTCTCTAAGACCAACGCTCGGATACCAACTGAAATGTCCCGTTCATATTGATTATAAAAGTTCCATATTAATTGATTTCGTCGCGAGGTTTTGACCTCTATATGAGATGTTTTTCAAAGACTGCATTCATTTTTAAAACAACCATAACCTTTATTTTATTTATAAAGGTTTAAAAAGCATTACGTAGATTATCAAATAATGATAATCTAAAATATACCGTTTACACACGACCATTACATAATGGTTTACAATAAGAATATATTACATCAAAAATAAGTTTCTTGAAAGCAGTTTTTACATAATATCATACAAGCATGGACTCCAAATCTTGTCCTTATTTTAGTATGCAACAGCGGAAGCTCTTAATAATCACCTGAGAATAAACATGCTTAAAACGTCAACAAAAATGTTGGTGAGTTATAGGTTTAACCTATATATTATCAAATCATAATAATAGACCACAAGATTTCATATTTCAATATACATCCCATACATAGAGATAAAAATCATTCATATGGTGAACACCTGGTAACCGACATTAACAAGATGCATATAAGAATATCCCCTATCATTCCGGGAAATCCTTCGGACATGATAAAAATGAATTCGAAGTACTAAAGCATCCGATACTTTGGATGGGGTTCGTTAGGCCCAATAGATCTATCTTTAGGATTCGCGTCAATTAGTAGATCGGTTTACTAATTCTTAGGCTACCAAGCAAAAGGGGCATATTCGGCTTCAATCATTCACCCATATAATGTAGTTTCATTTACTTGTGTCTATTTCGTAAAACATTTATAAAACTGCATGTATTCTCATCCCAAAATATTAGATTTTAAAAGTGAGACTATAACTCACTTTCACAGATTTTTACTTCGTCGGGAAGTAAGACTTGGCCACTGGTCGATTCACGAACCTATAACAAATATGTGCATATATATCAAAGTATGTTCAAAATATATTTACAACATTTTTAATACGTTTTACGGTTTTAAGTTTATTAAGTCAGTTGTCCTTGTTAGTATTCTACAACTAGTTGTCCATAATTAGATGTACAGAAATAAATCGATATATATTATCTTGAATCAATCCACGACCCAGTGTATACAAGTTTCAGGCTAGATCACAACTCAAACTATATATATTTTTGGAATCAACCTCAACCCTGTATAGCTAACTCTAACATTACTGCATATAGAGTGTCTATGGTTGTTCCAAATAATATATATAGATGGGTCGATATGATATGTCAAAACATTTGCATACGTGTCTATGGTATCTCAAGATTACATAATATATTAGAATACATGTATAATACAATATAAGTTAGCTAGGATATGATTAATATAGATTTGTTACCAATTTTCACGTAGCTACAACAAGCAAAAATAACCAATCTTGTTTTACTCATAACTTCTTCGTTTTAAATACGTTTTGAGTGAATCCAATTTCTATGGTTTCATATTGAACTTAAGTTTATGAATCTATACAGAAAAAGTATAAGTCTATAGTCGGAATTATAGGTTACAAGTCATTTTTGTAAAGGTAGTCATTTCAGTCGAAAGAACGACGTCTAGATGACCATTTTGGAAAACATACTTCCACTTTGAGTTTAACCATGATTTTTGGATATAGTTTCATGTTCATAAGAAAAATCATTTTTCCAGAAGAACAACTTTTAAATCAAAATTTATCATAGTTTTTAATTAACTAAACCAAAACAGCCCGCGGTGTTACTACAATGGCGTATATCCGGTTTTACGGTGTTTTTCGTGTTTTCCGGTTTTAAATCATTAAGTTAGCATATCATATAGATATATAACATGTGTTTAGTTGATTTTAAAAGTCAAGTTAGAAGGATTAACTTTTGTTTGCGAATAAGTTTAGAATTAACTAAACTATGTTCTAGTGATTTCAAGTTTAAACCTTCGAATAAGGTAGTTACATATATATATGAATCGAATGATGTTATGAACATCATTACTACCTCAGGTTTTGTGGATAAACCTACTGGAAATGAGAAAAATAGATCTAGCTTCAAAGGATCCTTGGATGGCTTGAAAGTTCTTGAAGCAGAATCATGACACGAAAACAAGTTCAAGTAAGATTTTCACTCGAAATAAGATTGTTATAGTTATAGAAATTGAATTAAAGTTTGAATATGAGTATTACCTTGTATTAGAAAGATATCTTACTATAAATAAGAAAGATTTCTTGAAGTTGGATGATCACTTTACAAGATTGGAAGTAAGCTAGCAAACTTGGACGTATTCTTGATTTTATGAAACTAGAACTTATAGAATTTATGAAGAACACTTAGAACTTGAAGATAGAACTTGAGAGAGATCACTTAGATGAAGAAAATTGAAGAATGAAAGTATTTGTAGGTGTTTTTGGTCGTTGGTATATGGATTAGATATAAAGGATGTGTAATTTTGTTTTCATGTAAATAAGTCATGAATGATTACTCATATTTTTGTAATTTTATGAGATATTTCATGCTAGTTGCCAAATGATGGTTCCCACATGTGTTAAGTGACTCACATGGTCTGCTAAGAGCTGATCATTGGAGTGTATATACCAATAGTACATACATCTAAAAGCTGTGTATTGTACGAGTACGAATACGGGTGCATACGAGTAGAATTGTTGATGAAACTGAACGAGGATGTAATTGTAAGCATTTTTGTTAAGTAGAAGTATTTTGATAAGTGTCTTGAAGTTTTTCAAAAGTGTATGAATACATATTAAAACACTACATGTATATACATTTTAACTGAGTCGTTAAGTCATCGTTAGTCGTTACATGTAAATGTTGATTTGAAACCTTTAAGTTAACGACCTTGTTAAATGTTGTTAACCCAGTGTTTATTATATCTAATGAGATGTTAAATTATTAAATTATCATGATATTAATATATCTTAATATGATATATATACATTTAAATGTCGTTACAACGATAATCGTTACATATATGTCTCGTTTCGAAATCCTTAAGTTAGTAGTCTTGTTTTTACATATGTAGTTCATTGTTAATATACATAATGACATGTTTACTTATAATTTATCATGATTAAACATAGTGTAACAATATATTAATATGATTCATATGTAATTAGTAAGACGTTGTTATAACGATAATCGTTATATATATAGTTTCGAGTTTCTTAATTCAATAAACACAATTTTATGTATATAACTCATTGTTAAAATACCTAATGAGATACTTACTTATCATAATATCATGTTAACTATATATATAATCATATATATGTCATCATATAGTTTTTACAAGTTTTAGCGTTCGTGAATCACCGGTCAACTTGGGTGGTCAATTGTCTATATGAAACCTATTTCAATTAATCAAGTCTTAACAAGTTTGATTGCTTAACATGTTGGAAACACTTAATCATGTAAATATCAATTTCATTTAATATATATAAACATGGAAAAGTTGGATCACTACAGCCGCGCCGCGGCTTAACACTAGAAAAAAATGCTGGTCTGTTTCATGTATGTGTTCGAACCAAACTTCAAATAAACATAACTTATGAACCGTAAACATTCAAAACACGTATCTTATATCGTTGGAAAGGTAATTTAATAAGGAATACAACTAAACACATTTCATTAAACAAAAACATCATTTACAATAATCGGAATCTCACCGAATGATCATTAATTAACGTTTCAAGCTCAAAAATGCAAATGGTGATTCGGGAATCCAATTTACATATATGATATGCCGTTTTGAAGGTAATTAAATATACATTGCAACTAAACACTTACTAACAACATGTCATAGCATTCAATGCATCAAAAATCCATTTTAAAGTTCATCAAACCCTAACCAAGAATCATGAATTCATCAATTTTGTTTATGAAGTTTTTCTAAGTCAACCAATATACCAAAACGAAGCTAATGATGCTAGTAACACATTTAATACATGAACTTTAACATTTAATCAACATTTAATCACCCAAAATTAAAGATTAAGCACACCCATTTCAAGTTCATGCTAGTTTATGCAAAACAACGAGATCGAGCAAATAAATTACATATTCATGCTAGACTCGAGCCATAGACACTAACTATGTGACAACCCGGAAATTTCCGACCAAATTTAAACTTTAATCTTTATATATTCCCGACACGATAAGCAAAGTCTGTTAAATTGAATCACAAGAATTTGAAACTGTGTTCATACGTTCATTTAACCTCGACCAAATTTCAATGATTCACGAACCACTAAATGAATGTATATATGTATATGTGTATATATTATAACCTGAAAACATTAACAAGTATTAGATGTATAATACTTTACATGAACGTTGTTGTTTTAAAATATATTTAAAATAATTATCGACGGAATTAAATGATAATATTAAATGATTGAATTATTAGATACATTGAATTACGATTACGAGTCTTTGTTAAGAGGTCCACTTTGAATTAGAAAACCTTTTCTTTTTAACAATATCCGAAAAATGATAGAGTAATTTACGAGTAAGAACAAATGTGTCTATTATCAAGAATTAGGCAAAAGTTAGTGGAAGACTAAATTACATAGTAATCATTTGGTTTAGTTTCAAATGTACGAAAATGCTTTACGATATAATAGAACTCGAATATTTAAGTTGTCTTTGATTGAATAATGTAAGATGGAATATTGGTTGTTAAATATGTAGATAACTTACAACGCGTATTTAAAACGTAGTTACGAATATTGAAGATACTTATATAGTTTCAAATTAAGTAACACTTGATTCAATTGATATTTAGATATGTCATTTAGGACGTTTGATAAATGTTGGCGCATAGATGGATTACGCCAAATTAAGTTTTAAAATATAAACGATATGTGTTATATTATTTTCTAAACGAAATTTAGAACGAACTTTGAAATATATTGAAGTTTTGAAAAATTAAATATTATATCATTACATAAATATTTTTTTTCATTACTTGTGATATGTACGAGAATATATTTTAAAATGAAAATATGTATATATATATATATAGTCAAAAAAGTTCCGATTTAAAGTAATATATTTTGATAAACAACGAGTCCCTGATTTATAGAAGCAAATGACCACAACACTCAATTTTACAAAGTTACATTTTCATAAGGTAATTTATTGATGAATAAGTCAAATTGTTATTAAAGGTACACGTCGCGTAACGTAAAAGGCTAGTTTTCTAATCATACGAAAGTGCGCTCGAAAAACCGAAAGTGGTACATGAGTCGAGTGACAATGTACGAGTCATTTTTGTAAAAATTATATTTTTATCATTAACGTAAATATAATATAATATTTAATTAATTCTAAAGATTAAATATAATATATATTAAATATATATAATTTACGTGTATCATGTGTTAATGTAAGAAAGAAAAAAGGTGTCGGCAAGAATTTGATATGGATACCAGCTGGAAATTTTTGTCATGCGACCGCATGAGTTAAACCCACAAACCCCATGCGATCGCATGGGGTGTGGTTGGACGAACTATGTATAAAGCTCATCGAATTCTGTCTCTGATCCATTTCATAACACACACACACACATACACTTACATATTAATATTTATATTATTATTATTATTATTATTATTATTATTATTATTATTATTATTATTATTATTATTATTATTAAGATTATTGATTATTGATATTAATCTTTTTATTATTATTAGTATTATTAGGAATGATATTATATGTATTTATACATAAAATACTACGACGGAGTGCTGCTCGCGTAATTTCAAAATAAGTTTTTTCGAATAGGATAGGGCTAAGAAAATTATCGGTTATAGCTATGAAGGTGATGGGTATGATTCATGCGTATGCTCGTGAGGTCAACCTAGTGTTTATCATCTCCGTTGCATTTACGTACCTTTCCTGCAATATTGAATCTCAATATTGATACGTGAGCACTCATAACTTAACTTTTATATATTATTAGTGTATCCCTGACTAGTACTCGAGTATTTAGGATTATGCATGCTTGTACTTTTGATGTTGCCATTAGATAGGATGTGTTGAATCTTTGTAATGACCCGGAAATTTCCGACCAAATTTAAACCCTAATCTCTATATGCTTCCGACACGATAAGCAAAAACCTTGATATTGAGTCTAGAAAGTCTGAAATCTATATCTGAATAATTAGTTACCCTCTTGACCAAGCCTGGCGATTCACGAACATTTATGTGTATATATGATATATATATTTATTAATTGATAATGTTAACAAAGTATTAGATATGTAATAAATGATTTCGATATAAGATTACTGTATTTATCGGTAAGAGTAAAAAAGAAATAAAATATTAAATTACAACTTTGAACATAATTGATATATTAATATTATTGCTATTAAATTCATCATTATTGTATTTGTTAGTACAAATATTAATAATTGTATTGTAATAATATTACTTCTAAAATAAAAGATTTGAGTTGTATTATTATTATTATTAGTGTTATTAATATCATTAATAATATTAATATTATTATAACTAGTATTATTATTAGAATCATTAATAAGATTACTATCATTATTATTAACTAAATTAATTAAAATTTGCATTATTGTTAGTATAAATAATATCATTATTTATTATTACTAACCTTTTTATCAATAACTTTATGATTGTATAATATTAACATATTTAAACTTGTAAATATCTAGATTTAAGAATTATATACATGTAAACATATATTTACTTACAGATTTATGTAAACATATATATATATATATATATATATATATATATATATATATATATATATACAAAATACAAGCATATAAAAATATATACAAATACATATACAGGTTTATGGATATATAAAACACGTTATATAATTTTTAAATACAAATAATTACATATTTCTGTTCCAATCGATTTCAAACTGTTGTTGATGTGTTTTTATGTAACAAAATTGGTACAAACCGAATCTAGATTTCAGATACAACCAAAAATCGAGCTGTATGAATTAACCTTTATGGTTTTGTCTTGTTTTAAAATTTTATCTGATTGAGAAATTTAACATCCATGATTTTATATATAATCGACCCAATTCAGTCAGAAATGAATGATCTCAAATCCTTCTCACTATCATTATTTATTACTAATTATAACTAATCAAAATTCAAGAAATAAAAACATAATTACAGTCGATACCTCTGTTATTCATCTTCTTGTCCAATTTTCGAAATCGAACCTATATTCAAAATCCTTAAATGCAGTCATGGTAGGAATCTCATACTCAATCTATCTGGAAAATTTCAAAACCCAATTCATTACATCGAGTACGAATTTTCGAGTCAAAGTTTTGTTCTTAAAAAGTCAACTAATGTTCTTGAGCAAAATTCGAATTTGTATGAATGTTTTAACTTCAATTAACGATTCCAATAGATTATAGGGTGGATTTTCAAGATATTTCGTGTTATAATCTTAGTCTAAAACGATCTCAAAAGCAAAAGTCAATTTTTTTTTCTCTTTTTCAAAACCGACGGTAGCAGCAGCAGTACCTTCTTATTATTTTTTTTTTCGTGTTTAACTAATTCAAGAACTAAGGTTGTTTATGTTTCGTTTGAGAAGTCCTAAAACCACAGAAAACATGTGATGATTCAATTGAGAGGTCTCCTGGTCGATTTATTATGTGAGGAAGGAGATGAGAAATTGAAACAGAATATTAACAGGATATAGTAAAATGATTTGGGTATAAATCAGAAAAACAGACGGGCTCAGATGGTTAGGGTGTTTGACGGGTTTCGTGAGGTCTAGGGTTCAATCCCAACTTGTGGCTGTTTTTTTTTTTAAAACCCATGGTTTTGAGGTATAACTTCTAATTTTTATTATTATTATTATTATTATTATTATTATTATTATTATTATTATTATTATTATTATTATTATTATTATTATTATTATTATTATTATTAATCTATTAAATGTTTAAATGTGTTTATCATTGTTAAGGTTATCATTTAAGTAGT
This sequence comes from Rutidosis leptorrhynchoides, assembly GCF_046630445.1. NCBI lineage: Eukaryota > Viridiplantae > Streptophyta > Magnoliopsida > Asterales > Asteraceae > Rutidosis > Rutidosis leptorrhynchoides. Next base: position 463,387,439 of record NC_092335.1, on the reverse strand, counting down.
ATTAGTATCATTATCTTATCAAGATTAATAAATAAGATATTAATAAAATTCATAGAATTATTATTGATATCATTAACATAGGTATTAATATTATCATTTTTAATATTGTTGATATGATTATGATTCGTATAAAATTTCTATTATAAAGTATTAATATTATTATTATTACCAAAAACATCATTATTTTTAATCTATCAACATTTTCATAAAAACTATTAATAATACTATTATTGTTATTATTACTATTATTAGTAGCAATAAGATTATTATTTTATCATTATACTTATTCTAATATTAATATAACTATTATTATAAACAAAAGATTGTGAATATAAAAATTAAAAATAATACAAAACCTAACTATATTAATATTGTTATAATACAACATATATAAAGTATTAATATAAAAAAATTACATCAATAATATATATATATATATATATATATATATATATATATATATATATACTTGTTCGAATATGAATATGTGTATTAATCAATACATAAATGATATAGGTTCGTGAATCGAAGGCCAACCTTATACGTGTTCAATGATGTTATATGTATTTTTACTACAAAATACATTAGGTGAGTATATAGTCCCTTTTAAACTCTAAATATTTTGGGCTGAGAATACATGCGCTGTTTTTATAAATGATTTACGTTATGGACACAAGTGATCAAAAATATAAATTCTACGTTGAGTTGTACCATGGCATATCTCTTTATACTTGGTAGCTAATATTTACGTGAGGAGCATAAACGCGAATCCTGTTGATAGATCTATCGGGCCTGACAACCCCAACCGGGCTGGACGACCAGTTTTAAACGGTTGCACAGTACTTCGTTTCTGTATACTACACTTGGTACGGTGTAGTGATTATTTAAGAATATGCTGCGATGAATTAAATGTTAAGTATGGTTACCAAGTGCTCAACTACTTTTACATACACTTGCGAGTGTATTATGTTTATCTATATAAAATCTTGTGGTCCATAGTTATAACGCTGCTAGCATCAAATCTATATCTCACCAACTTTATGTTGACGTTTTAAAACATGTTATTCTCAGGTACGAATTAAGTCTTCCGCTGTGCATTTGCTCAATTTAAGGACATTACTTGGAGTCGACCATCGCAATGGGACCAAATGTTGAAGATATCGTCCGGATGGATAAGGACGGGTCTTTACAGGTGGTATCAGAGCGTTGGTCTTAGTGAACCAGGTCTTGCATTAGTGTGTCTGACTAGTAGTTGTTAGAATACATTAATGAGTCTGGACTTTGACCGTGTCTATATGTCAAAAGTTTTGCTTATCATATCTAGTTGGAAACCATCTGCTTATCATCCTTAGGAAATTTTCTACTTATCATTCTTAAGTCTAGACACGTCTTACTGCATTTAGTGCATCGATAGTGTATAGACAAAATTCATATTTTAGCGTATCTGTTACTATAGAATTGCCTGACACATGTCGTAAATTCCTCTGTAGTCTACGGAATCTTTAGTACTATATATATAGGTATTCTATGAAGATAGAATATCATCCTATATTCGGAAATCGTTTCATCTCAAAAATCCTTTTCATCCATCAAATTGCCCTTGGCGTTGAACCTGAAGCATTTACCGGCGAACCTGTTCGGAAAACCATTTTCTCTCTCATCTCGAGAGTATCTCGTCACGATTACATACTATCCCATATTTCGAATCTTGTTCATTCGCTCGTTCCAACCGTCAATCATTCCGGTATAATAGAAGAAGTCAACGAGCTTCGCGCTCGGGTAGTGGATTTAGAAAATACGGTGCGAAGGTTACAAACACCAGCAGCAGCACCAGCAGCATAATCTGTACCACCATCATCAACACCGACAGTACCCATATCATCCCCAAACCACAACCACGTCATAAACCTCAAAATCTGCACCTCGAATATCAACATTACACGCCTCAATATCACCATCTGTACTTTGAATATGAACTTCATTCTACACATCGATCTACATCGACTATCTTCGCTTTACGTATCACTCTACCTCATTTTTCCTCGTTCGACATGGTGATTATGTAATTTCTAAAGTTTTAGAGATTATGTAATCTAGTATTAACGATAAATCAGATGAGTTTTTGACTCATTAAATCCATGATTACATCCGATGAAAATATATATGCAAGTATATTTTCATAAAGATTGTAATTAAAAATTCTTTTGTACAAACTGTTAATGATGAAAATATTTTAACGGGTGGGTAGTACCCAAGGAATATTTAGAATTCACATTAATAAGTTACACTGTACATTCTTCGAATCTGATTCAACGATCATTTACTATCCTACTTACAACTACCGATATACGTATCCGTTCACCACAGAATAACCATTTCTATTCAAATTTTATATTTGGATTTTGACCTATCAGAATCCAACGAGTGGCATAACGAAGAAAACATTGGACAAAAATAAAAAGTGTTAGAAACAAACGAATTAATTAATTGAAATCGTGATAGGATTTCACGCTAACTGTTCCGGCTAACTGTTCCCAGCTAACTGATTAACATTTAATTTATCGCAATTTACATTCTCGCAATTTTAATTTCTGCACTGTACATACTGTCGGGATACATGTACAACAATACGTCGGATTAATTCTGAGACAACACGTTGTATAATGGGTCATGATATATATTTATTTATTTTACGCATTTTAAATAACGGGACACGTATACAAGGTTTCGACTTATCATATTGACCCATCTATATATATATTTCGGAACAACCATGGACACTCTATATGCGAAGGTGGGAGTTGGCTATACAGGGTCGGAGTTGATTCCAAAATATATATATACTTTGAGTTGTGATCGATACTGAGACCGGTACACGGGTAACGATACGTATTAATTAATTTGAATATTATGTATTTAATTTATGAAATTATTGGACCATTGGACAATCGGACTATTAGACTGCTAACTTTGGACAAGTAAAATGAATTAAAATATTGATTATAACATATGAAACTAAACTAATCTTCAAGTTTTCCACTTGATTTCATCTTAAACCTCATTCGTATCTTGACGATTACAATCCGCGTTCAAACCTATCATGATTCTTAAAAACACCCGATTGAGAAGTTGAACCAGCCGCACCTCGTCTACGGAAGAAAGATTTATGCATACAGTTATGCACCTGAAAAATTTTCGAAACCGAAGTTATAGTTAAAACGTATCCGCGTCGAATTCCCTATCATTCATTAGCAAAAACAACCTTGCAATTCCTTTTCAAAGTAACTAAATTTTGTTACAGCTCCAGCAAGATAGCTTCAACTTTTCAGTGAGACTAGTCTTATTATAACCTCGATATATATACGTTGTCCTTTCACCATCGTTACCGGGGAACCTTTTATATTCCCCCATACTACCATAAGCGTTTAATCATCTAAAAACACAATTCGCCCGAAAACACCTCGGATTGATAATCGACGATTCAGATATGGCTGCATTAAATGCAGAGGAAACAGTAAAATTGTAGATGGCCTAAATGGCTAAAAGTTGATGATAAAGAAGGGAGTGTTGGGAATGCTCGATAGAAAATTTGGTACTGAAAAATGGATTGAGCTAACCGTGAAGGAAACAAAGAACAAATACAAGGACTGAATCTGCTTTCAAATAATCCAAATGATTCAGTGTCTGTTGAAACCGTTAGTACGAACCCTACTCCTTATTCTAAACTTTTTCCGATGATATTATTCATCATCATCTTATATTAGATATTATAAGATATCTTCATATCTTCCGTTATACATATTCTTCATATTTCTGGAGATATTTTCACAACTATTTCTATCTGCAATCATTTATCTCTCTGTAACATCTGCGTTACAACATAAAAGAAAATGTGTTAGTTTCTAAATTCTGAAACCTTCGAGTTTAAAATAGGAATGTTCTGAAGCAGTGTTGGGAACTGATGCATGAATTAGTATAATATAATGAAACTTGATCAACTTCATTATATTACAGTAAGTCATGTTGAGTTTCTAATGGAATGTGATGATTCACAGTACCACCATCATGTGCTATGTTACACGGCTCTTACATTCTATCCAATCTCCAAACACATTAGGAACATATCACCTTGATAGTTCTATCTTTCCAGAATATTCTGGTAATTCGACAATTCGAAACTATTCCATTACCATTTCTTTCTAAGAACATTAGCTATGTTCATTCCAAATTTCATACCTACGAATTCCGGACTATTGCTCGCTTGACTCGAGGACGGGAAGAAGAAATGAAGGGACAAAGCCCTGCAATAGAAATTGGGGTAAAAATCACAGCAAATAGTAGGAGATATTAACTGTGGATGACAATGATTATAGAAGACAGAAGCAGGAGCATCAAAGTATAAAGGAAGATATAAAACTCAACCATCACCCAGAATTTACAAACCATGTATATCGATGCAGATAGCGATATAAAGACACGGGAGAATTAGAAACACTATAAACACAAGGGTATAGTAGAAGTAAATAGATTCTTCTGGTGGTAGATGAAAAAGAAGAATGACAGATGTGAAAATTAAGAGTATATCAAGGATCAGAATGGGATGAAGCATATTGACAAATGTCTTAAAATAGGAATTAAGGAGAAAGAGTAGAAGATGTAAGTTGAGGAAAATAAGGAAACGAAGGGGTGAATATACAGAAAAATATCCGATAGAGAGATCGAAACAGATTGCCACATTAAATCAAAGAAGATCCTGATCGCCGAAGAGCCAAATCTTATTACGTAAGATTTTCCCTAAATCCCTTAAAATCCAGAAATCAATCCTAATCACGTCATCGGTTAAAACAATTCCATATTTACTCATTTCCCTCTTTTGTGATAGCTTCACTCGTGCGCTTCACATGATCAAATCGTTTTATCTATATCTCTCAATACTGATAAAGCTCCATTATTACCTCATACTTGTCATGAAAACATTCCTATTGTATCTATGACAACCTCTACCAAATTTCGGGGACGAAATTTCTTTAACGGGTAGGTACTGTAATGACCCGGAAATTTCCGACCAAATTTAAACCCTAATCTCTATATGCTTCCGACACGATAAGCAAAAACCTTGATATTGAGTCTAGAAAGTCTGAAATCTATATCTGAATAATTAGTTACCCTCTTGACCAAGCCTGGCGATTCACGAACATTTATGTGTATATATGATATATATATTTATTAATTGATAATGTTAACAAAGTATTAGATATGTAATAAATGATTTCGATATAAGATTACTGTATTTATCGGTAAGAGTAAAAAAGAAATAAAATATTAAATTACAACTTTGAACATAATTGATATATTAATATTATTGCTATTAAATTCATCATTATTGTATTTGTTAGTACAAATATTAATAATTGTATTGTAATAATATTACTTCTAAAATAAAAGATTTGAGTTGTATTATTATTATTATTAGTGTTATTAATATCATTAATAATATTAATATTATTATAACTAGTATTATTATTAGAATCATTAATAAGATTACTATCATTATTATTAACTAAATTAATTAAAATTTGCATTATTGTTAGTATAAATAATATCATTATTTATTATTACTAACCTTTTTATCAATAACTTTATGATTGTATAATATTAACATATTTAAACTTGTAAATATCTAGATTTAAGAATTATATACATGTAAACATATATTTACTTACAGATTTATGTAAACATATATATATATATATACAAAATACAAGCATATAAAAATATATACAAATACATATACAGGTTTATGGATATATAAAACACGTTATATAATTTTTAAATACAAATAATTACATATTTCTGTTCCAATCGATTTCAAACTGTTGTTGATGTGTTTTTATGTAACAAAATTGGTACAAACCGAATCTAGATTTCAGATACAACCAAAAATCGAGCTGTATGAATTAACCTTTATGGTTTTGTCTTGTTTTAAAATTTTATCTGATTGAGAAATTTAACATCCATGATTTTATATATAATCGACCCAATTCAGTCAGAAATGAATGATCTCAAATCCTTCTCACTATCATTATTTATTACTAATTATAACTAATCAAAATTCAAGAAATAAAAACATAATTACAGTCGATACCTCTGTTATTCATCTTCTTGTCCAATTTTCGAAATCAAACCTATATTCAAAATCCTTAAATGCAGTCATGGTAGGAATCTCATACTCAATCTATCTGGAAAATTTCAAAACCCAATTCATTACATCGAGTACGAATTTTCGAGTCAAAGTTTTGTTCTTAAAAAGTCAACTAATGTTCTTGAGCAAAATTCGAATTTGTATGAATGTTTTAACTTCAATTAACGATTCCAATAGATTATAGGGTGGATTTTCAAGATATTTCGTGTTATAATCTTAGTCTAAAACGATCTCAAAAGCAAAAGTCAATTTTTTTTTCTCTTTTTCAAAACCGACGGTAGCAGCAGCAGTACCTTCTTATTTTTTTTTTTTTTCGTGTTTAACTAATTCAAGAACTAAGGTTGTTTATGTTTCGTTTGAGAAGTCCTAAAACCACAGAAAACATGTGATGATTCAATTGAGAGGTCTCCTGGTCGATTTATTATGTGAGGAAGGAGATGAGAAATTGAAACAGAATATTAACAGGATATAGTAAAATGATTTGGGTATAAATCAGAAAAACAGACGGGCTCAGATGGTTAGGGTGTTTGACGGGTTTCGTGAGGTCTAGGGTTCAATCCCAACTTGTGGCTGTTTTTTTTTAAAACCCTTGGTTTTGAGGTATAACTTCTAATTTTTATTATTATTATTATTATTATTATTATTATTATTATTATTATTATTAATCTATTAAATGTTTAAATGTGTTTATCATTGTTAAGGTTATCATTTAAGTAGTATTAGTATCATTATCTTATCAAGATTAATAAATAAGATATTAATAAAATTCATAGAATTATTATTGATATCATTAACATAGGTATTAATATTATCATTTTTAATATTGTTGATATGATTATGATTCGTATAAAATTTCTATTATAAAGTATTAATATTATTATTATTACCAAAAACATCATTATTTTTAATCTATCAACATTTTCATAAAAACTATTAATAATACTATTATTGTTATTATTACTATTATTAGTAGCAATAAGATTATTATTTTATCATTATACTTATTCTAATATTAATATAACTATTATTATAAACAAAAGATTGTGAATATAAAAATTAAAAATAATACAAAACCTAACTATATTAATATTGTTATAATACAACATATATAAAGTATTAATATAAAAAAAATTACATCAATAATATATATATATATATATATATATATATATATATATATATATATATATATATATATATATATATATATATATATATATATATATACTTGTTCGAATATGAATATGTGTATTAATCAATACATAAATGATATAGGTTCGTGAATCGAAGGCCAACCTTATACGTGTTCAATGATGTTATATGTATTTTTACTACAAAATACATTAGGTGAGTATATAGTCCCTTTTAAACTCTAAATATTTTGGGCTGAGAATACATGCGCTGTTTTTATAAATGATTTACGTTATGGACACAAGTGATCAAAAATATAAATTCTACGTTGAGTTGTACCATGGCATATCTATTTATACTTGGTAGCTAATATTTACGTGAGGAGCATAAACGCGAATCCTGTTGATAGATCTATCGGGCCTGACAACCCCAACCGGGCTGGACGACCAGTTTTAAACGGTTGCACAGTACTTCGTTTCTGTATACTACACTTGGTACGGTGTAGTGATTATTTAAGAATATGCTGCGATGAATTAAATGTTAAGTATGGTTACCAAGTGCTCAACTACTTTTACATACACTTGCGAGTGTATTATGTTTATCTATATAAAATCTTGTGGTCCATAGTTATAACGCTGCTAGCATCAAATCTATATCTCACCAACTTTATGTTGACGTTTTAAAACATGTTATTCTCAGGTACGAATTAAGTCTTCCGCTGTGCATTTGCTCAATTTAAGGACATTACTTGGAGTCGACCATCGCAATGGGACCAAATGTTGAAGATATCGTCCGGATGGATAAGGACGGGTCTTTACAATCTTGCATTAGTTACATATGCGGTTGAGATAAGGTATAAGATATGTATGTCATTGGAAAGCTAGCGAAAAATTAAGAACTTTTCATTTAGATATCGAATGGTTTCGATGAACGAATTAGAAGTTATAGTCAATTGAATCTTTGTATTATTATTAAAAAATGATTATTTTTATCGTCGTTATTATCGTCGTTCTAGTTTTATCTTATTATTATTACTATTTTTATCAATAAAAGGGATTTATTATTAAAATTGTTATTTTTATTACTATCGGTATTATCGTTAAAGTTATAATTATTATTATTATTACTATTATTACTATTATTATTATTATTATATTATTATTATTATTATTATTATTATTATTATTATTATTATTATTATTATTATTATTATTATTATTATTATTATTATTATTATTATATCATTATTCAAAAATGGTTATTGTTATTGTTATTATTATTATTATATTATCATTAAAATGGTTATTGTTATTGGTTATTATTATTATTATTATTATTATTATTATTATTATTATTATTAATATGAAATTTTATTTATTAATAAATGAATTATATTTAAAAATATAAAACGACGATATTTAAAATATATTATAATTATGTATAAATTTTGGAAATCATTTTGAGTCAAATTGACTTTTGTTGACTTTTACATATTAGTCTCGAGCATTAGGATTGTGGTATACTATGACTTGACCTAATTTGTTAGATAATTATTGACCAACATATAAATATATAAAATTAATATAGGTTCGTGAATCCGAGGCCAACTTTGCACTTGTTCAATGACGTTATATGTATTTTTACTACGAAATACAATAGGTGAGTTTCATTTGCCTTTTTACCCTTTATATTTTTAGGCTGAGAATACATGCGCAATTTTTATAAATGTTTTACGAAATAGACACAAGTAATCGAAACTACCTTATATGGTTGAATGATCGAAGCCGAATATGCCCCTTTTGCTTGGTAGCCTAAGAATTAGGGAACATCACTAATTTTGAGAATTAGTGAACGCCTAATTGACGTGAATCCTAAAGATAGATCTATTGGGCCTAACGAACCCCATCCAAAGTACCGGATGTTTTAGTACTTCGATGTTGTTTTTATCATGTCCGAAGGATTTCCCGGAATGATAGGGGATATTCTTATATGCATCTTGTTAATGTCGGTTACCAGGTGTTCAATCCATATGAATGATTTTTGTCTCTATGCATGGGACGTATATTTATGAGAACTGGAAATGAAATTCTTGTGGTCTATTAAAATGATGAAAATGAATGATTATGATAAACTAATGAACTCACCAACCTTTTGGTTGACACTTTAAAGCATGTTTATTCTCAGGTATTAAAGAAATCTTCCGCTGTGCATTTGTTCATTTTAAAGATATTACTTGGAGTCTTTCATGGCATATTTCGAAGAACGTTGCATTCGAGTCATTGAGTTCATCAAAGATTATTATTAAGTAAATTTATAGTTGGATAGTGGATATTATGAAATGGTATGCATGCCTGTCAATTTTCGATATAAAGAAAGTTTGTCTTTTAAAAATGAATGCAATGTTTGTAAAATGTATCATATAGAGGTCAAATACCTCGCGATGAAATCAACTATTGTGAATCGTTTATAATGTATATGAACGGGTCCTTTCAGTTGGTATCAGAGCGGTGGTCTTAGTGAACCAGGTCTGCATTAGTGTGTCTAACTGATAAGTCGTTAGGATGCATTAGTGAGTCTGGACTTCGACCGTGCCTGCATGTCAAAAGTTTTGCTTATCATTTCTAGTCGGAAATCATCTGCTTATCATCCTTAGAAAAATTACCTGCTTATCATTATTAGTCTAGACACGTCTTGCTACATTAATTGCATGAGTAGTGTATGAACAAAATTCATATCTTAGCGTATCTGCTAAATCATATCTTATCGTATCTGTTACTTTAGACTTTGCCTGATATATTTTTTAATTTTCTCCGTAATTTACGAAATCTTTTGCTCTACATATATAGATATTCTATATAATTAGAATACCATCTGATAGCCGGAAGATCATTTCATATCAAAAAAAAAATCCTTTAACCAATCATACGAAATGGAATTTGTCGTTAATTCAAGTCACTCGGATTCCGAAATGGAATCTCACTCAAGCTCCGAAAGCAGTGTGACCGGAATGGATCAACCAATCAGTCATCACCTATTCTAGATGAATTGTGGATGGGTTCGTAGCCTTCTTAATCATTGGAGACAAGAAGAAGGTGATCCCTTCCATCCACCACATTGCCCTCTTGACGAAGAACCTAAAGCACTTACCGGTGAACCTGTCCGAAACACCATTTTCTCTCTCATTTCCAGAGTATCTCGTCACGTTTATATACTACATTAAATTCTAGATTTTATTTATTCGCTCGTCCGAACCGACAATCACCCCGGTGTAATAGAAGAAGTCAACGAGCTTCGCGCTCGGGTAGTGGCTTTGGAGAATATGGTACAAAGATTACAAACACCATCAGCAGCATCAGCAGCATAACCAGTACCACCATCATCAACGCCAACAATACCATTACCACCTCCAACCACAACTGCGTCGCAACCCTCAACTTCACAATCTGTCCCACAAGCATCAACGTCATATGCACCATAGATACCAAGGAATACCAACAACAATAACTGATGAAGTATTAATTCATAACTTCATTGGAGAAACATTCCGCGGTGATTATGTAATCTCTAAAGTCCTAGAGATTATCTAATCTAGCCCTAACCATAAATCAGTTAAGCGAACCAAAATGACAGAAGGAAGAATAGAAACCCTGACAAAAATGGTGTGTGATTAACAAGCTAAACTTGTTTTACCAACAGCATCAACAGTACCGTCAGCGTCACCAGCATCGTTAGTACAGTCAATGAAATGTCCCGTTCTTATTGATTAAAAACATTCCATATTAATTGATTTCGTTGCGAGGTTTTGACCTCTATATGAGACATTTTTTCAAAAACTGCATTCATTTTTAAAACAAACCATAACCTTTATTTCATAAATAAAGGTTTAAAAAGCTTTACGTAGATTATCAAATAATGATAATCTAAAATATCCTGTTTACACACGATCATTACATAATTGTTTATAATACAAATATGTTACATCAAAATCAGTTTCTTGAATGCAGTTTTTACACAATATCATACAAACATGGACTCCAAATCTTGTCCTTATTTTAGTATGCAACAGCGGAAGCTCTTAGTATTCACCTGAGAATAAACATGCTTTAAACGTCAACAAAAATGTTGGTGAGTTATAGGTTTAACCTATATATATCAAATCATAACAATAGACCACAAGATTTCATATTTCAATACACATCCCATACATAGAGATAAAAATCATTCATATGGTGAACACCTGGTAACCGACATTAACAAGATGCATATATAAGAATATCCCCATCATTCCGGGACACCCTTCGGATATGATATAAATTTCGAATTACTAAAGCATCCGGTACTTTGGATGGGGTTTGTTAGGCCCAATAGATCTATCTTTAGGATTCGCGTCAATTAGGGTGTCTGTTCCCTAATTCTTAGATTACCAGACTTAATAAAAAAAGGGGTATATTCGATTTCGATAATTCAACCATAGAATGTAGTTTCACGTACTTGTGTCTATTTTGTAAATCATTTATAAAACCTGCATGTATTCTCATCCCAAAAATATTAGATTTTAAAAGTGGGACTATAACTCACTTTCACAGATTTTTACTTCGTCGGGAAGTAAGACTTGGCCACTGGTTGATTCACGAACCTATAACAATATATACATATATATCAAAGTATGTTCAAAATATATTTACAACACTTTTAATATATTTTGATGTTTTAAGTTTATTAAGTCAGCTGTCCTCGTTAGTAACCTACAACTAGTTGTCCACAGTTAGATGTACAGAAATAAATCGATAAATATTATCTTGAATCAATCCACGACCCAGTGTATACGTATCTCAGTATTGATCACAACTCAAACTATATATATTTTGGAATCAACCTCAACCCTGTATAGCTAACTCCAACATTCACATATAGAGTGTCTATGGTTGTTCCGAAATATATATAGATGTGTCGACATGATAGATCGAAACATTGTATACGTGTCTATGGTATCTCAAGATTACATAATATACAATACAAGTTGATTAAGTTATGGTTGGAATAGATTTGTTACCAATTTTCACGTAGCTAAAATGAGAAAAATTATCCAATCTTGTTTTACCTATA